>NC_092707.1:325072870-325375900 GCF_047496885.1 Scyliorhinus torazame | reverse complement strand
GAACCTGGGACCCTGGAGCTGTGAATGCTACCCACTGTGCTACTGTGCTGCCGAAAAGAAGTCTCTTTTCCATAGATGAAAAGCCAAGAGTGGAAACTTCTGTTCTCAGCAGGTTTCTAGTGCATTACCTGAAAAAGAACCTGAGGTCCCAGGATCGCAGAGCAATCAGGTAAAGGTGACTGCTGTTGGGGGTGTCATGGGCTGGGTGTGGTGGGGAGAGAGGTTCCCTGGAGATGGGCGGTAAGGATAGAGAGTGGCTGGCAGCAACTACCACCCTGCTCCACATGCATGCCCTAGATCATGCACAGATTAGTGCAGGTCGAGGGAACCCTCCGCTGCAACCCCCCTCCCACCAGCTTCCCCTACTACCCCCACCCCCCACCAGCTGACATGCAGCCTGCCCACTTTTGCCAGTCGCACAGGCCATTGTTGGCAGGCCCGCCTGGAATTGGGAAGATTGCAGTGGAGGAAGCAGAGGCGGTCATTACTTGGCCACAAAATCTAAAAATTAAATAAGAGCAGAAGTTGCAAATAAGTAGCAAACTTTTCGTATCAAGGTTCTGTTTTGCACTGAAAAGTTGATCCATATGTCTGTTTTACTTGCTTTACCTGTGTTAGTTTTGATTGATCTCAGAATTTACAGTGCAGAAGGAGGCCATTCGGCCCATTGAGTCTGCACCAGCCCTTGGAAAGAGCACCCTAATTAAGCCCACCCTATCCCCGTAACCCTAGTAACCCCACCTAACCTTTCTGGACACTAAGGGCAAGAGAAAGATGCGCTCCTCAAGGGTTAATTTACAAATTCAAAATCTGAATACTGTGGATGCTGGAAATATGAAAGAAAAGCAGGAAACATTGAGCAGATCAGGCACCATTTGTGCAGAAACGGAGTTTTTGTTTTAAAGTATTTTTACTCGACAAATTTTCAACATTTTCACAATACAAAAACAACCCCAAACAAACAAAGAACCTGTAATGATATGTATAATCTAAGGAGAGTAAGGGGTTAACAAGATAATGTTCATGTATATCAACACTAGATTGCATCACTGAGTAGTCTTATAAAAGGCTGCATCTCGAAGCATTCTGGGAGAAGCTGTTGGAGAAGTTGGTGAAGAATGATGGTGTGAGGTTAAGTTACAGGGAGATAATTAATTACTGTATTAGAGAGAGATAATTAATTACTGTAACATAGATTCAATACTATTATTTTGTTAGCTGTTACTCAGTAGAGTGTGCGAACCATTTCAAGTAGTGTAAAATAAACTTGCTTTGGTTTAAACATATAGCTTGATGTTCTTTGTAAACACTACAACTTTAGCTATCTTGGAGAACAATAAAAGGAACATAACATGGTATCAGGAACTTACTGAAGTAATTTAACTAAAATTAGATAGAATCTAAGAAGAAAGAAAACCAGCATGTGTTCAGACTTCGACGGCAAAACTGCTTGAAGACCTGTTACCTCATGGCCAATCCACCTAACCTGCACATCTTTGGACTGTAGGAGGAAATTGGAGCACCCAGAGGAAACCCACGCAGACACGGGGAGAACGTGCAGACTCTGCACAGACAGTGACCCAAGCTGGGAATTGAACCTGGAGCTGTGAAGCAACATTGCTAACCACTGTGCTAACGTGCTGCCCTTTAAATAAAATAAGCATTGAGAATTGGTAGTTAAGTGACTTTGGGGATACCAAAAATGCAAGTGGATATAAAGTCAAAAGTACAAATATATGAATATATGAACTTAAAAGGGACATGTATTGACTGGTGCAGGTCATATACAAACCATTCATTGTGAGATTCCTAAATCACCAAACAACAAAAGCCCAAAACCCAAATATCAGTGCGTGAGCAGTTTCAAAGCAGTTCTTTGTTGACATGAATGCATATCACAGCTTCCCATTTAACCAACCATGAATTACTGCTAAATTGTCATTTTCATTCAGAATGGTAGCTATTGTATGAGGTCGAAAAGTGATGCGATTGCAGTTGAAGATATTCTTCTGAGGTAAGGGTGAAGGCCTATAGCTGAGCCAGCATTCTGAAACAAGATGTCGATGTTGACCAAGTTATGTTTGTTTAACATATCAGAAGAACCTGTCACTTTACTGAAAATGTTGCACTGCATTCAATTTAATATTTTCACTGTTCAAATGATAGTGGTAAGAACAGTAATAACAGTTCTCAGTTGCAGCTGCTGTTTTACTCTATGCCCTTGGTAGACCAATTGCTCTGTGAAAACAGGATGACCAATTATAACATTATTTGTGCAGTAACATGGAATAATCTCCCCTTCCATCACCAGATAGCAAAGCTTCATGCCTCACCATCGTGCTGTTCTTTTTATCTAGCTCAGCTCCTCTCTTACGGTGAATCTGTGAAATTTTAGACCTTGTGTTGTGCTTAGCTTCCTGTCTTCTCTTTCCGTTTCTTTTTATTTTCTTGCTTTTCTGAGTTACTGTCAGCTACTTATTAATTTCCTTTTTTTTTGTTTATCTATGGGTGGGATTTTCAGGCACTTCCCCTGGCAGGATCCTCCATTGGACAGGCGAGCCACGCAAAATGCCATATGGGCGGCATCTTACCAGAATTTAGCAAAGTGTCAGGCTCAAAGGGGAAACTGCCGTGTAACTCCCCTGTTGAAAAGGCCAGTATTCTTGCCAAATCTTGAGGCAAAACATAAATGAGTTTGTGTGGTTCACACCATTACCTTGGCAGGACCTGGCTACCTAGAGCTAGCAGCTGGCTCCAGCGGCATCGGGCGCCATCTTTAAATGACATCCCGATCAGCGCTGCTGCCTAACGGCCAACAACCCCGATCACGATGGTATCGGGGGCTCCCCGCGACAATCCTCACTGGCAGTCCACCTTCAAAATGACCAATTTGCATCCTATTAGCGGGCTGGGCAATGGATTCTCTATGCCTCCATCATTCCCCCGCCCTCTGGGCTGGAAACAGAGTGGCCCTGACGAGTTGGGCCTCGTGGTGGGCCAAGGAGTTAAATATTTAAGGAAGATGTCCCCAAAGTCTATTGGAGGGCCTCCCACCTTTAATGCAAAACATTTGTGAGTTAGGTGCTTTCACTTCTTTTTTTCAAGCAGAAAGCATTTAACTGTTTTAGATGTGGTCATGAGCTGTCAATCATAGCTCACTGCTTATAAACATTGGGGTGAGTTTCAAAGCAGGTTACTTGAGATCCATTCAAGCATGAAGGGAAGTTAAAATAATCAATACAGACATCTGGCTGCCTTGGAGCTGTCAATTACAGGCTACTAAAAGCTATTTTTCTTTGAAGTGAATAGAAGCTTTGCAGATCAAAGGATCTGATGGGGTTTAAAGCCTTGTGATGTGGTTTTGGTTTTCTGTTAAGTTACAGCTGCTACTTTCTAGACATCTGTCTGAGGCAGCAGGTGTGTGGCATAGGTGAATGAAAAAGCAATGATTGTTTTCACTATTTCTGCCTGGACTGCTCTTTTGCTTCTAGGCAGGGACACTGATGGTGGTGTTGGTGGGGCGGTGGAGGGGGGGGGGGGTACTCTGCTAAGTGTGTGGGGGAGGATTGGCTACTATGGGGTTTCCCTGTTATGGGAGATTCCTTTTTATGTGGAATTCTCTAATATGGAGGGTTTTCTGCTATGGGGGTGGGGGTGGGGGTTCCCTGTTATACGGGGTTCTCTGAAATGGGGCTTCTCTGCTATGGGGATCTTTGCTGTGGGGGGTTCCCTGTTATGGGGGGAGGTTCCCTGTTATGGGGAGTTATCATGTCAGGTGTCTCTGATGTGGTCTCTAGTTGGGTTCTAAGATAGGGGGTTCTGGTCGTTGTCTCTGATGGGGGTTTCTGATGGAGTTTTCTGGTGGGGGTCTGTGGTGGGGTCTCTGGTGGGGAGTTTTGGGAGTGGTCTCTAATAGGTGTCTCTGGTGGTGGTATCTGATGAGGGTTTCTGATAGGGGAGTCTGATGGGGATGTCTGTTGGGCGTGTCTGATAGGGGTGTCTGATGGCGTCTCTGATGGGTTAACTGGTGGGGATGTCTGATGGGGGTCTCTGATGTGGGTCGCTGGTAGGGGTCTGATGAGATTCTCTGATTGGGGTCTCTGGTGGGGTGTTCGTGGTGGGGATGAGTCACCCTCATGCTGTGCAGTCCGTGCTGGGAGGAGGTTTTAAAGCATAACTATTGGGACTGGGAAAAGATACCGGCAAAAAGGGATCATTTCTGGACTTTGTGCAGAATTCTCCCAAAAACTTTCAAAGTGTTGTCTTCAGAGAACATGAGGTGTGATTCCTTTGGTGGATGGGCGCAACCCAGATCGCAATCCACCCGCACTTTGAAATAATTTGGAAGGCAGGGGTGGAACACACTGAAAATATGATGTGTGGGACCTGAAAAAGTCAGTAAGGCCGAATCCTCAAGGGCGCCCTGATCTCAGAATAACCATACAGTTCCCCCTCCCTTTTTGCTGGCAAAGATCCCCCCCCCGCCCCAAATCGCTGCCATCAGGCATCTCTGTGAGTGAGTGACACCCCACTCTTGGTTCACCAAAGGGCCCCCCACTTCAGGGCCCCCATGTCAGTAACCCCGTTCACCCCTCTCACTTCAGGCCACTTCATTTGACACTACCAACCTGACTCTGCCCCCTGGCACTTGGCACCTGGCAGTGCCTGTTGTAAGTGTTTGTCCTGTTTGTTTCTGTCTATTCCCTTGTTTTCCCTTTCTTTTATTTTTGCTGTTATATTTTTTCCCCTCCCCCCGCCTCTGTGTTTGTCCTACTTGTGTGTGTGTGTTTGTGTGTGTGTGTGTGTACAGGGCAGTTGAAGGCAAGTTACAGTTGAGTTAGGTACTTATCAATACTGATTGTATCACCATTAATCTTATTTTAAATAAACAGGAATTTTGTTTCATCTTACAAACCTAGTGACTGTAATTATTGGGCCGCTAAGGGCAAAGGATTTTGGGAATTTTAAGAAGAATTATTGGTTAATTCACTTGTGTTGTGACTCCAGGATGAGTAGGGCTAGAATTGACCGCGAAGTTGGTAACATAATTTGGGGCCTCGAGTCTGGGATTTTTAGAATGGTAAATGGTGAATTTGAGTTACAGTGTAAATTTAACGAGACACTGGTTTGTAATGATTTTACAGGATGGCTCTTCAAGGTGCTAAGTGTTTCCTCAGGTGGGTGACTTATCTCTGGTTTATTTAAAAGAGCTTTGAAAGACAAACTTGTCGAATTGGTAGGTGCATTACAAATAGAGGTACCGGCTAGAGCTGGGAAGGTGGAGATAATTGAAATGATTGTTCAACATTTAAATTTGAAGGAGCTGCTGGGAACACAGGTGAGCCCACAAAGTAATGTCGCAGCCGGGACATTTGTTGGTGGGATGTTGAGCTGGAGAGAATTTGGTTGCAGTTAGAGTATGAAAGGGAATTAAAAAGAATAAAAATGGAGATACAGCAAAAGGAAAGAGAGCTGAGGCAAAGAGAAATGGAGAGGAAGCCCAAGGAAAAGGAAAATGAAAGAGAAATGGAGATGAAAATGAGGACACTGGAATTAGAGAAAGACTTCCAGCTTTAGGTGCTATAAATGAGTGGGGGGGGCTGCCAAAAAGTAGAGGGGAGCTTAAACCTAAAACGGAACTCAATGGTAACATGTTTAAATATATACAAACTCTCCCAAAATTCGATGAAAAGATGGTAGAAACCTTTATTACGGATTTAGAGAATAGCAATCCAAATGGAGTGGCCAAGAGAAAAGTGGACATTACCTATACAGAATAAACTGACAGGACGGGCACAGGAAGTTTATGCTTCCCTGTCAGAGCAGGAGTCTAAGAATTATGATGCGGTAAGAAGGGCAATTCTGGATGTATATGATTGGTTCCCGAGGTATATAGGCAAAAGTTTTGGAATTTAAGGAGACAGCTGGGACAAACCTATACAGTTTGAAAGGGTTAAGCAGAACAATTTTGATAGGTGGGTATGAGCATTAGGAGTTGAAACTACCTATGAGGCTCATTATCTTCGGGGAGTTTAAAAGTTTCCTACCTCCTACAATAAGAACCCATGCTGACGAGGGCGAAGACTGCTAGATAGGCAATTATGGCTCTCGGTTATGATCACATCCATAAAATTAAACCTTTGTTCCTTGACCCCTAAAATTTTGAAAAGGATAGGACGCAAGAGAGTGAAAGGAAGGCAGGTGGCCAAGGTAAAGAATGGATAGTTGGGAACACTCTGAGGTCTCCTCAGACCAGGAAGGAAGGTACTGAGGGTAGAGGTGGGACTTGGAAGCCTAGGTATTACCATTGTAATAACAGGGGACATATTCATTCAGCATGTTGGAAGTTGCAAGGAAAGCTCATGGGACTTGTGGATGTTCATAAGGAGGAGCCTGAAAACAAAAATGGAGAATACTGCAGGGCAGACTGCAGCTTTAACTGGACTAAGACGGCCTGAAGTAAACACTGCTGTGGTAGTAGATGTGAGGAATGAGGTAGTGAGAGATATGCCGGGTTTGTGTCTAAGGGGAATATTACCCCATTTTCCTCAACTGCTGTAGCCAAACCCATAACAATCTTAAGGGACGTGGTATAGAAACAACAAGTACAAAGGAGTAAAAGAAGACACACTTCAACATTGAAATCACGGAGCCTATTGAAACTTCAATAGCAGTAAAATGCTTCTCCACGGAACAAGCTGCATGTGGCTCTGTCTTTTGAGAGGATTTAGAGCAGACAGGGTGTAGTTATGCTTTGCCCTGTTATTGCCCTGTTATGGGGTGCTCAGCCTAAAATAAAGCAGGCTTCAAGGCATCAGAGACCTAAAGCGACTCCCATCTCAAGGGAGAACCCCAACATGGCCCGCTACAGCCCCGGGAGAATGGGAAACTTTGTTGCTCCCGGCACAAATCCCATTTTGGGGTTCTCCGGCAATTCCCCTGTTGCTAACTTTGCCTTAGTTTAATTGCTCTGTTTTATCACCTTTGCTCTTGAGTCGCCAGGTATCTTTATGATATCGCCACGTGGTTCGAGTCCGAGTAATGATCAATAATCCAATACACCGCTTAGTAAGATTTAAATCAAAGCACATTTATTATACACAGTAATCACTACTCATGTACAAATTCTATGTCTAAGCTACTTCTACAGCTAACAGGCCAATACTTAACTTGGAACTGGCCCACCAGGTCAGGGAAAAGAATGGCCTTTTGTTCGGGTTCTGAGCCTGCGGGATTTGAAGTTGGTACAGATTGGTAGCTAGGAGCACCTATCTCGTAGCGAGCGTTGGAGTAAGACTTACAGTTTTGAGCGGCTGTTGATGAGTGAAGAGCGAGTGAAGGGAGCTGGAAGAGAGAGCGCCTTGAACTTGGGGCTCAATTCTTATAGTCCCCAGGGGCTTCCTGCCTGTCGGGGCGGACCCTGTACCTGGTCCCAAGTGATTAGACTTTGTCCCAATCACTTGGCTCGATTTTCTCCAATGCTGGAGAGGTTCCCTGATCGATGGGCAGTCTTGAGGTGGTCGTTCACTTCCTTTTGTGTAGGCTTCTCATGGCGCCGAAGAGTCTGGTTTTGCTTTGTGTGTCTAAATGTTGCTTATTGTTCCCGGGGATTGCTCATTAGCCTGCAGATGGCTGGTGTTTTGTTATGCTGATGGTTGCTGGTATCGATCTTGTCTGGCCTTTCCAGAGGTAAATACACAGCCAACCTGCAGCTGCTCATTTTTGTCCTGTTGGCTGACTTTCCCATCAGCCTTTGCCGTTCGCCATTTTGAATCTGGTATTGGCCATTTTAAGTGGCTACACACCCTCCTTGTGATCCTAACGCGAAGCGTGAAGGATCATATAACTATGTTGCTTTCCATTCCCTGACCTGGGGGGGGGGGGGGGGGGCACTTCCTTCATGGCCTCTGCTCTGACCATAGGTATGCAAAAAAATTTTAACTGACAATTCTAAGGGCGCTATGTCAAACAGGGACATGCATTACAAAACAATAAACTGGGAACCTCTAACTACTCTTAATACACTACACTCACTTAAACATTTCATTATTCTAACTTCCTCAACCATACAACAAAATCATAGCAGTTTATACACAGTTTTCCTGGCTTGGCAGTCAAGCTCAGAATCGTACAATTTGCTCATGAACAGTTCTTTACATTTCTTTATTTACAATAAAACCGCAAATGAATGCTCTTTATTATAGATCGCGGGGGTCGGGGGTCTGGTCGTATCCGAAAATAGGGGATCTGATCCTATATACCGGGGTTCGAGAGCAGTAGGCTCTCCTTCTCCATTTCCTTAGATGCATAGTCTGCACGATGCAGCAGAGTATCGCTAATACCAGTAAGGTTTCTATTACATATGACAGGGAGTACCAGGTTATAAACCTGGCACATCAAGATGATGTGGTGTTGCTGGTGACTGGGCTCTGGGTACTGCGGGGAACTGAAACATTAACGGCTGGCGGGCTTGAAGTCATGGAGTTTGCGTTCACGCGTAACCAAAAGTCCATAAACATGATGCTGATCCATATGAAGGAAGTCCTCATGGCGCTTCTCTTTCCTTTTCTTTCTTCTCTTCTCCGGTCCTGGAGCTTCTGGAGTTCTGTGGAAACAAGCATAGTGTCTGTAACTATCTTTGTTTAATATCTTGTATGATAGTGTGTCTGTCCTGTAGTGCCAATTACTCCCTTTATAATTGGTCACTATGTGTGACTCCATCATTTTTTTTTCAAAAATCGAATTTTAGGACAAGGCACACTTCCAAATAATGAACCAGTGCGAGCCGTCTCGCAGACTGCGCAATTTACCATCCAAATGTTTCAGGATGTAAATAGCATGTGGTTGGCAACCTAAAGGTTACCTAAAACAAAACAAAACTTTTTGAACAAAAACTTTCCAAAATGAGGTGTGTATGGGCCACGACGGGTAAGAGTTGGATGGAGTCCCCGGGTAGGACAGCTACCAATGCCGTGTCTCTCCTACCCGAACGTAGTTGACCAGAGTGGTGGTTCCCAGGCAGGACGGGTCCCAAGCCATTTCTCCACTGCCTGAGCAACCGACAAGAACGGGCAAGAAACGTAGTCATCGTGGTGGGGCTGCCGTAGTGGTTCTACCTTCGAACCAGAAGGGCAGTTACGAACGGGCATCTGGTACCTTAACCAGTCTCTGCAGACAAGCTAGTTCCGCGGAACTAGTGTCTGGCAATAGTGAGTCTCTGTAGGCAAGTCCTCAGAGGTTTCAGCCGAATAGGCGTGGGGCAGTGAGAATTTTTTTTTCCTGTTGGACATACAACATTTAACAAACTTACAAACAACATAAAACATTCTGCAGATTCCATCAGAAAGGACACAACTTCTCCCAAGCGGTTCCTTTTAAAACATCATCTGGACACCTCAGTTCTCGGTTGCGAACAGGGCTGCAAAGGGGTTCTCGGTTTGGGAGTCAGACCCAAGGTCGTCCTCTTCTCCCGGGTGCCAAACTCTTGAATGTATCAGGGCTGAAAGGGCTGCGTGGTGTGAGGTGGGGTCGCTCTCGTCGTTGCGGACGAATCGGAACGAGTTATCTCGGTGCCAATAGTTGGTGTCTAGCTGTGTGGGGACAGAATCGGGGTCGTCAGTGTAGTTTGGTGGTCAGTGGTGGGGTTTGTTCAGGAAAGTGATCATGAAGGGATCACTTGGATCGTAGTCGGAATCGCTGGGTGTGGGTCCTGTTGCATGGGGATAGTAGGGAGGCGTGCTGTGGCGATCGTCTTAGTCACAGTCGCTGTCTCTGCTGCTGCAGTCTGTGGGCGTTCCGGGGCGGAGTGTTTATTTCGGGGGTGGAGTCGAGGTCGAGTCCGTGGCTGGGCTGGACGTGTTGGGGGAGGGTAGGGTTACGTTGGCTGTGGGCGGGGCGTGGTGTGCTGCATCGAGCATGATGCGGTGTGCGTAGTTCGACTGTGTTCCATATGCCTTCAGCTGGTTTATATGGAACCACGCAGTCTTACCGTTGGGGTACTGTATTTTATACACGGAAGGGCTTACTTTATCCGCAATGGAGTACAGACCCGAGTATTTTGGTGACAGGAATGTGCTGGGGTTATATACGGAGAGCATAACTTGCTGTCTTATACTGTACTTAGTCGCATGCACTGTCTTGTCGAAAGAAGCCTTGCTCTGTTTCTTTCTGGTGCCCAATTTTACTGCGGCTGCTAGCTGAGCCGTTTTAACATTTTCAACTAATTGCTGTCCTGCTTTTTCGTGTGTGAGGGCCGTCACTTCGGGGCTGGTCAAGTCCAAAACTAACAAATATTCTGTGCCTTTCATGGGGCGTCCGGTCATGAGGGTGTGTGGGGTGTAACCTGTGGAGTAGAAATTGTGTTACGTAAAAACATCAGCGCAAAAGGGAGGACTGAGTCCCAAGTGGCGTTGTTTTGCTGGACCATTTTTCTGAGGGTGGATTTTAGGGTCCGATTCATGCGCTGCACGATACCACTCGACTGTGGGTGGTATGCTATGTGGAATTTTTGGGTGATGCCAAATATCGTGAGGACGTTCTGCATGACACGTCCCGTAAAATGGGAACCTTGGTCTGATTCAATGCTGCGGGGGAGTCCCCATCTTGTAAAGATGTGGTGGGTCAAAATCTTGGCTGTGGTTTTTGCAGTGTTTGTGCGGGCTGGGAATGCTTCCACCCATTTCGTAAATGTGTCAATTACCACAAGTACATATTTATAGCCATTCCTGCAAGGGGGCAATAGTCCTATAAAATCAATCTGGAGGTTAGTCCAGGGGCCGTTAACGGGTCGGGTGTGGCTGAGTTGAGCCTTTTTGGCATATCTATCTGGATTATTCTGGGCGCAGATAAGACAATTCTCAATGTAGTGATTTACATCTTCCTTTAAATTCGGCCACCAACAAAGCTGCTTGAGATGGGCTGTAGTGGGATCGATTCCCTGATGTCCATGACCGTCATGGAACAAACAAATCAGTTGATTCCTGTCCTGTTCAGGAACCACATAAAGGGTGTCTTTTAACACCACACCGCCATGTGTGGTCAGTGCATTTTTGAACCTCTCATAGGGAGCTGGATATTTTCCTTTTACAATCTCCCTGAGATTGCTGTCCTGCTTCTGGGCCTCTACTAGATCCTTGATCTTTGTCTGTGAGACCTGAACTGCACTCCCTGGTGCACCTTCGGGGGGTGTCCAAAGGTATCCGTGTCTGGAACCTGCTTTAGCAAGTGCGTCGGCTTTCACATTTCCAGGGGGGGGAGGAACGATGGTGACTGCGGACTTTGATTATCCCATAAGACCTGTTCTGGGCTCGCTCTAAGATGTGACGGAGCAATGGGGCTGAGGGTAGGGGTTTTCCGTCTGCGGAAACAAATCCTCTTGCTTTCCACAGGGGCAGGAATTCCGTGAGGCTGTTGCAGACATAGAGGCTATCCGAGTATATGTCTGCTGGGCTGGGGAAGGAATCTGGGTGTTCCACTATATACGCGATGGCCGCGAGCTCTGCTGCCTGCGCGTCTAAGTTGCTTGGAAGTTTTAACGATATTCCCTCAAGGGCGCGTCCCTGCACGTCCTTGACATAGATACCACAACCTGTTATGCGCTTCCCATCCAAGACTGTGGAAGATCCATCCACATAGATCTTTATGGGCTCACACATGTCCGTGTGCTGGGGGCTCTGGGTTGAACTACCTATCTGTCTGGGGGGTGTTTTCGCAATAAAGGGGCCTGTGTTGTGGTGTGGAGAGATAATTTCACATTCATGGGGGGTTCCGGGATACTGTAAGTTGTCGGCTAAATAGGTGTGTGTCTTTGTCCCATCCCTGCAAGAGAAGGGTCCATCTAGCTGCTCTAATCTGGCTTACTGTACCGTCCTTGAGTCGTCCGTCCAGTAAAAGTTGGGTGGGGGTGTGTTCGGTGAGAATTGTGATGGGGTTCAGTCCGGTAATATATGAAAAATACTGCACTGCCCAAAATACTGCGAGCAGGTGCCTCACAGGCTGAAAATCCCTGCTCCACAGCATCTAAAATTCTGGAGGCATAAGCTACGGGCCTTAACTGGTCGTGCCGTTCCTGCAGGAGCACAGCCGAAAGGGTGCGGTCTGTGGTCGCTACCTCTATGGCGTAAGGGGAAAGCGGGTCTGGAACTTGTAGTGTGGGGGCGGCTATGAGTGCCTGTTTTAAAGAGTCCACAGCATCCGTATGCTGCAGAAGCCATTCCTAGGGGCTCCTTTCTTTAGGAGGTCTGAGAGGGGTGCTGCCTTGTTGGCGAAACCGTCAATGTGGTTTCGGCAGTAGCCAACCAGTCCTAAAAACGACCGGAGGGCTGAAACGTTCTGGGGTAGGGGCAATTTAGCGATCGAGTCAATCCTTTTATGCTCGATCTCGCGTTTACCATGTGTGATAATTGTTCCCAAATATATCACTTTTTCTTCCAAACTCTGGGCCTTTTTGGGGTTGACTTTACAACCGATTGAGTGTAAGAGTTCCAGGAGTTCGGACAGAAGCTCAATGTGCTCTTCCTTGGTGTCTACAGTAGTAGCACTCCTGTGACTTAGGTGGGGG
The DNA here is from genome assembly GCF_047496885.1 of Scyliorhinus torazame. Classification (NCBI taxonomy): domain Eukaryota; kingdom Metazoa; phylum Chordata; class Chondrichthyes; order Carcharhiniformes; family Scyliorhinidae; genus Scyliorhinus; species Scyliorhinus torazame. The sequence goes on along the minus strand of NC_092707.1, from coordinate 325,363,341 downwards.
GCTGTTCTTTCTCTCATTCACCCAGGCGGGGTTCTGGTGTGTTTTTACTGCCTGCATATCTGCTCCGGCCTGCTTTTCCTCGGGATTCTTGGCTGCGGGTTTACTTTGTATAGATTGCTCCCAAGCGCGGGACGATCTTTTCACTACCCACTTCTCGTTATGGGCCTCCTCTGAGGGATCATAACTCATGCAAGCTTTCTGTCCTGTTTCTGTGGCATGGGAGATAAGGGTGCGGGTCCATTTGGCCATGTTGTCTGGGGACAAATGGGCGTGGTCTAAGTCTCCAAAGACTGCTGCGAAGTGGATCCATAGGCGTCCAGCGAACACTGTGGGGTGCTCGGATTTCCTTTGCCTACATTTGTTGAGGCCATCTACGGGGTCACCCCGGTTATACCCGATCGCATCCAGGATCGCGGTATGCATTTTTGCAAGGGTGCCTCCTCCTACATTCTGTGGGTCGGGAAGGGCTGCTGCTACTGAAGGATTTAAACTTAAAACTGTGAGCTTTACATGCTCTCGCACATCCAGGCCGTACATGATCGCCTGATGCTTAACTGTGGCAAAGAAATGGTGGGGGTCTGAGGTGCGGAGGAACGGTGTGATCTTATTGCACGCGTCCCGTAATTGGGTCACTGTTAAGGGGGTGGAGTATAGAAATTCCGCATCGTCCGATGTGGCTGTGCGGTGGGTGGTTACTGGGTTCATTGGAGCTTGAACTATCTGCTGCGTGGGGGGTTGGGGCGCTTTTCTCTTTTGTGGCTTTCCCTGCGCACATGTTCCCTGAACATATCTCTGCGCTGTTCTGTTCAATTCTTCCCAATCAGGGCCATCTTCCTGATCTAATTTTTCTCAAAGTTTCCTGGAAACCTTTCTGAACAGAAAGCAGCGATTGCAGCTCTGCAATCTGCTTTCGGCACTTTGCATGATCTAATGTGCTTTGTCTTTGTTCTGTGGTGGCAGCATGGAGTGCTCTTAATGCTGCCTTGAGGTCACTGTTTCTGTAATGCCGCTACCTGTTTTTCCGTTTCTTCTCGTACCAGGACTGCACGTTGCGTGTCCTGATAGGCCTTTTCGTATTGAGACTGGAAGCTGCTTAAGTGCGCCAGACAAGACTGGTGAGCCCTTTTGGCATCCTCCACCTCTCCATCTTTTGCTGCCAACTTCCTTCTCAATTCCAAATTCTCCTTTTCTACCTCGCTTACATCGACCTTACTCATTCGATGTATGCCCGCAACTTCTTTCCGGAGCGTCCTAACGACCTCCTCTGTGCCTCGCAATTGTGCCAAGCAATTTGTGGATCTCACTCAGGTTCTCCCACCAAGTATGTCCTATACTCCCGGGACCTGATTCCTCGTTGTCACAGAAATCATTCCAAAGGGGCCATCCTTTCCCTTTGAGATATTTCCTGATCTCTTCCTCCCAAATGGGACATTGTCCCACTCTACTGCTGCTGGTCGCTGCGACCGCAAGTTCCTCTGGGTTCATTAGGTGCTGCATTGCCTGCATTGCCATCTTTCCTATCCGAATGCTGCTCTTCAAATTTTGGGACAGGGGTTTTAATCCGAATGCTGCTCTTCAAATTTGGGACAGGGGTATTAAGGCGGTGCTGTAAATACGGGTACGGCTTTCGCTACTTTCCGATATACAAACTTCCAACAGATTTGTCACAACAAAAAATCTATCAGTAACTAGCCCTGTTAGTTACGCATGCATACACACACTTCCGAATTATGAGTATTGATCAGAACTGCTTGAATACTTGTGGTTTTCTGTTTCCAATTGGATCTCTAATTCAAATTCTGGGTTCTCCCGGAGTGGTTTTCCACTTCTAGATCGGGTCCCACCAGGATGTCACCAAATAATGTTGCTAACTTTGCCTTAGTTTAATTGCTCTGTTTTATCACCTTTGCTCTTGAGTCGCCAGGTATCTTTATGATACCGCCACGTGGTTCAAGTCCGGGTAATGATCAATAATCCAATACACCGCATAGTAAGATTTAAATCAAAGCACATTATTTTCCACGGTAATCACTACTCATGTACAAATTCTATGTCTAAGCTACTTCTACAGCTAACAGGCCAATACTTAACTTGGAACTGGCCCACCAGGTCAGGGAAAAGAATGGCCTTTCATTCGGGTTCTGAGCCTGCGGGATTCAAAGTTGGTATAGATTAGTAGCTAGGAGCGCATATCTCGTAGCGAGCATTGGAGTAAGACTTACAGTTTTGAGCGGCTGTTGAAGAGTGAAGAGCGAGTGAAGAGAGCTGGAAGAGAGAGCGCCTTGAACTTGGGGCTCAATTCTTATAGTCCCCAGGGGCTTCCTGCCTTTCGGGGCGGACCCTGTACCTGGTCCCAAGTGATTGGACTTTGTCCCAATCATTTGGTTCGATTTTCTCCAATGCTGGAGCGGTTCCCTGATCGATGGGCGGTCTTGAGGTGGTCGTTCACCTCCTTTTGTGTAGGCTCCTGCTGGCGCCGAAGAGTCTGGTTTTGCTTTGTGTGTCTAAATGTTGCTTATTGTTCCCGGGGATTGCTCATTAGCCTGCAGATGGCTGGTGTTTTGTAATGCTGATGGTTGCTGGTATCGGTCTTGTCTGGCCTTTCCAGAGGTAAATACACAGCCAACCTGCAGCTGCTCATTTTTGTCTTGTTAGCTGACTTTCCCATCAGCCTTTGCTGTTCGCCATTTTGAATCGGGAGTTGGTCATTTTAAGTGGCTACACCCCCGACATCGTGGGATTTGAGCTAGGCACAACTATGTGTGTCTGTCTTGTGTGTGTGCATAGGGGGTGGGGGGCTAGTTAAAGTTGGAGTTATGTACTTAGTAATAATCACCCCACTGCATCCGGTACATATTTCATTATTGTTCTTGTTAGAAATAAACAGTAATTGTGTTTACAAAGAACAAAGAGAACAAAGAAAGGTACAGCACAGGAACAGGCCCTTCGGCCCTCCAAGCCTATGCCGACCATGCTGCCCGTCTAAACTAAAATCTTCTACACTTCCTGGGTCCGTATCCCTCCATTCCCATCCTATTCATGTATTTGTCAAGATGCCCCTTAAATGTCACTATCGTCCCTGCTTCCACCACCTCCTCCAGCAGCGAGTTCCAGGCACCCACTACCCTCTGTGTAAAACACTTGCCTCGTACATCTACTCTAAACCTTGCCCCTCGCACCTTAAACCTATGCCCCCTAGTAATTGACCCCTCTACCCTGGGGAAAAGCCTCTGACTATCCACTCTGCCTATGCCCCTCATAATCTTGTAGACCTCTATCAGGTCACCCCTCAACCTCTGTTGTTCCAGTGAGAATAAACCGAGTTTATTCAACCGCTAGTTAAAACTGATGTGAATAACTTCAACAGTGCGGCACAGTGACCCAGTGGTTAGCACTGCTGCCTCACAGCACCAGGTGGCCCGGGTTCAAGTCCAGCCTTGGGTGACTGTCTGTGTGGAATGTGCACCTTCTCTGCATAAATTGTAAGTTTAAACTTACAAAACTGGTGACTGTAATTATTGGGCAGCCAAGGGCCAAAGACTTCAAGTATTTTCAGAAGAATTATTGGTTAATTCACTTTTGTTGTGACTCCTGGATGAGTGGAGCTGGAATTGACCCCACACTTGCCCAAGGTGTCGCAGCACAACTCTCTGAAAGTGCAACCTACCTAGGTCCACTCCCCTGCCCTCTCCCCGTAACCCCACCTAACCTGCACATCTTTGAACATTAAGGGGCAATTTAGCATGGCCACCCACCTAACCTGCACATGGACTGTGGGAGGAAACCGGAGCACCCAGAGGACATTTATGCAGAGAAGGTGCACATTCCACACAGACAGTCACCCAAGGCTGGAATTGAACCCGGGTACCTGGTGCTGTGAGGCAGCAGTGCTAACCACGGGTCACTGTGCCGCACTGTTGAAGTTATTAACATCAGTTTTAACTATAGCCCGAACGTTAACTGGCAAGCTGGTTGTGCAGAGTTAGGAAAACACCTGACTCCCCAAACCTGATTGCAGAGTTTTCTGAACAGCTGTATTTTTGCTCTGGTGAGATGGGTGGGTGGCGGATGGGGGATTGGGGAAGGGGGGATGGGGTGCACGGGGGAGACAGGGGAGTTGCAGCAAGCTGGAGTTGGGCCCGCAAATCCAGAAGTGGTGGAGATGAGGAGGTGGGCCCAGTGCAAGTAACCTGACTCCATTGGCTGGTGGAATCTGCCCAGAGTGATCGAGAGAGCATATCCCATGCTGAGCCCAAGCAGGGGACCATGGAAGATCTTGGATTCAACATAGAAAGAGGTTCCAAAACCTGCTGTGCTCTGGCAAGTTGAGTTGTTAGGCACATGCACACAGAAGGCCAAGTGATGGTTCACGTTTGAATGCTACACCTGTGGTGAGAGACCTTGCACATGCCTCTTCTATAGCATGGAGGCTTGCATGTCCAAGTAGCTTCTGTAGATACATAGAGTGGAGGTGTGATGCACTGCTGCATTCAAAAGTTATGTCCCTGGTGGCATATATATTAGGCTAACATCACTCTGCAGGTTGTACCTGCAGGACAAGAGGGCCCATTACTCCAGGATGTAGAGCTGCAAAGCGACCAGGAACATGGAAGAGACAGCTATGGGACAGTCAGGGTTCTCACCCAGCTGGTTGTCATGGATAGAGAATTGCCCGTACCAGGTGCTCTCGGCAGTGGCAGAGGTGCTGTGGAATATAGCAGTAATGGTAGAGGTGATCCAGTCAGTTCATTGGGCAGCAGGAGACATTGGAATAAAAATGAGTCAAATGTTGGGTTGCATGCTAAGGACAGTGCGATTATGGTTAAAGGCAATGGCATGTGCCACAGTGTGCTGATAACATTAAGGGGCTATATCATTACCTGCTTTTTTGTCTCACACAGGTTCCATCACCACCCTGTTACCCTCCCCCATCTCCCCACCCTCCCCCATCCAAGCCCCTGCTCACGCTGCTTCGTCCTTCAGGTATCAAGAGAAGAAAGAGATATCGAAGGGGGTAGTGTCACATATGACCAACGCACACTCCATCAACATGGACACCAGCACATCAGTGGGATGTGTTGCGATTTAGAGTCGGTGGGACGTTGAGAACGGCACCGCACTAGAGTGCAGGAGGAGGTGTCTGAGTCAGAGACACCTGTGCACAGTCCTCCTCAGAGGAGGAATGAAAATCACAATGACGATCCAGCAGGCAAGAAAGTAGAGCCTCAGGAGTCCCCTTATATCACACCGTGTTTAAAGCCTCAGCAGCAGATGTGTGGACAACTGGATGGGGTATTTTGAGCCAATGCAAACTTAGATACTGCGAGTGGAGGAGTCCATTGCAGTGATGAGTTCTAAGTTGTCTCAGGGGCTTGACAACATGAGTTCCAATAATGAAAAAATAGTCAATCTCATGGAGAAATCCATGCAGTGTCGCTCAGTGTGGATGTAAGAGTAGCGTAGCACCTGCAAATGATACAAGGCTCACTGAGTAACCTGGAGCAGTTCAGTGAGATAATGAACACTGACATTCATGGAATGCTTGAGGAATTGCATTCCATTAACAGGACATTCACACTGATGGCCCAACAGCTGTTGGAATAGACTCCTGCTGCGTCCCAGCGGCCAGCCCCAGCCATCCCACCTGAAGGTCAATCTTGGGCTGTGGAGACGGGTGAAGAGAGAGAATCTCAGAACCCTCATCTTCTTCAAACGCACCAAGCCTTCCCCCAGAGACTTTGTCTGCTCTACTTGTCCCAGTGGCAATGGCTGGCCCTGCAGAAATACAGAAACCTCAGTCTGGCCCCAAAGCTCCTCAATGGAAGGGCGGCATGTGCCGCAGTGGTTAGAACTGGGACTACGGTGCTGAGGACCCGGGTTCGAATCCCAACCCTGGGCCACTGTCCGTGTGGAGTTTGAACATTCTCCCTATGTCTGCACAACCCAAAGATGTGCAGGTTAGGTGGATTGGCCATGCTAAATTGCCCCTTAATTGGGAAAAAAGAAAATAGGGTACACAGAGGCAACAAAAGCAGCACGATGTAGGAGCATTCATAAGTGCAGGGCTCCGTGTCACCTCGATCACTCACATGGGCACGTGGTTTCATTTCATGTCACTTTGTTACTATCTCAGTTAAGCACATTGTAAATACACAGCACCATTGCCAAAAATGTTTTTAGCTGCTTTTGTACACAAATACCCTCAATGGAATGTTTACAGAATGAAGACAGTTCTTACCAGTGTCGCTAAAGACTGCATAATGAAGTCTGTCTCTCATTGACACCATCAGGAGTTAAGTGCCATTCCATGTCTGGCAATGGAAGTCTGTTTCCTCCTACACAAATCCAGATAAGGTAGTCGGACATCAAGGATGTGGTTGAGATGTGTCCTGCAGCATTTTATATCCATTAGTGACTGTCTTTAAGGGAAGGTCAATGATCAGATTCAAAGATCAAGTCCAGCTATCAGGTGCACTTCAAGCATGTTTGCTGTGTTGAAGGCAGTCACATGCATGTAATTATTATACAATCATTTAAGTGGATTTTCTGCAGATCAAGATGCTATTTATGTTCTCGGGAAGAATGCTTGTATGAGTTCCCCACTCTATTTGAAGCCTTTGTCTTCTAGGCAATGGTTTCACTCCTTATGCGGGATGCCAGTGGTGAATGGTTAATGTGAAAGGTAGTTGGAGGTGTTGTTTTAACACGTGTGGGATCACCCTGCACAACGTGCAGTAGCTGCAGTACTGTTACCACGTACAATCATACCTGAAGGTCATGGGTGCAAAGTCTTGCTTCCTACTGGCACTCTTGACAAAGTGGACATGGTTTGAATAGGCAGAGGGTGATGTTTTCACCAGCTCATTGACAGCCTCTCACATATATCTCCAGGTTGTGAAGGACTTTTCAAGGTGTTTTTGTGTTCTATGTTGAAGGTCAAGGGCTATGATGGTAATGGATTTTGCCATGTTGATGGCACTGACTTTCAGATTGTGTTGTTTGTTTTGTCGCTTGACGTGGATGGGCTTTTCCCTGAGAAAGTGTAGCTTCCATGCTAAAGGTTTATTGTGTGGAAGTTACTCAGCAGAGAATGACTGGTGTCATTTGTGAACTTCCATCTCTACAAAAATTCAGGCCTTCTGTTTAAATGCACTCCATGGGCGTCATTCTCCGACCCCCCGCCGGGTCGGAGAATGGCCGTTGGCCGCCGTGAATCCCGCCCCCGCCCCCGCCGAAGTCTCCGAAGGGAGAAAAGTCGGCGGGGCGTTAATGGCGCCGCTGCCGCGGAGAATGTCACGGGTCTGCGCAAGGCAGCCGATTTTCGGCCTGCCGATATTCTCCCTTCCGGATGGGCCGAAGTCCCGTCGACGTGATGACCGTTCACGTCGACGTGAATCAAACCTCCTTTTCATCGGCGTGACCCGGTGCTCCAGGCTCACGCCGACCAGCGAGGAGGTGAGTGACGGCCTGGGGGGTTGGCTCTGGGCAGGAAATGGCGTGGCCGCAGACTGATTGCCTGAGGAGAGGTGTGTCTCGGCTTGTGTGTGTGTGTGTGCGGCGGGGGCGGGGGGGGGGGTGGTTAGAGTAGGCTGGGCTCCGGGGGAATGCCGGGAGGGGGTCCGTGCTGGGGTGGAGGTTGGGGGGGGGGTCCGTGCCGGGGTGGAGGTTGGGGGTTGGGGGGGGGTCCGTGCTGGGGTGGAGGTTGGGGAGGGGGTCCGTGCTGGGGTGGAGGTTGGGGGTTGGGGAGGGGGTCCGTGCCGGGGTGGAGGTTGGGGGGGGGTCCGTGCTGGGGTGGAGGTTGGGGGTTGGGGAGGGGGTCCGTGCCGGGGTGGAGGTTGGGGGGGGGGGGGTCCGTGCTGGGGTGGAGGTTGGGGGTTAGGGAGGGGGTCCGTGCCGGGGTGGAGGTTGGGGGGGGGTCCGTGCTGGGGTGGAGGTTGGGGGTTGGGGAGGGGGTCCGTGCCGGGGTGGAGGTTGGGGGGGGTCCATGCTGGGGTGGAGGTTGGGGGTTGGGGAGGGGGTCCGTGCCGGGGTGGAGGTTGGGGGGGGGTCCGTGCTGGGGTGGAGGTTGGGGGTTGGGGAGGGGGTCCGTGCTGGGGTGGAGGTTGGGGAGGGGGTCCGTGCTGGGGTGGAGGTTGGGGGGGGGGGTCCGTGCTGGGGTGGAGGTTGGGGGTTGGGGAGGGGGTCCGTGCCGGGGTGGAGGTTGGGGGGGGGGGTCCGTGCTGGGGTGGAGGTTGGGGGTTGGGGAGGGGGTCCGTGCCGGGGTGGAGGTTGGGGGGGGGTCCGTGCTGGGGTGGAGGTTGGGGGTTGGGGAGGGGGTCCGTGCTGGGGTGGAGGTTGGGGGGGGGGTCCGTGCCGGGGTGGAGGTTGGGGGTTGGGGGGGGGTCCGTGCTGGGGTGGAGGTTGGGGAGGGGGTCCGTGCTGGGGTGGAGGTTGGGGGTTGGGGAGGGGGTCCGTGCCGGGGTGGAGGTTGGGGGGGGGTCCGTGCTGGGGTGGAGGTTGGGGGTTGGGGAGGGGGTCCGTGCCGGGGTGGAGGTTGGGGGGGGGGTCCGTGCTGGGGTGGAGGTTGGGGGTTGGGGAGGGGGTCCGTGCCGGGGTGGAGGTTGGGGGGGGGGTCCGTGCTGGGGTGGAGGTTGGGGGTTGGGGAGGGGGTCCGTGCCGGGGTGGAGGTTGGGGGGGGGTCCGTGCTGGGGTGGAGGTTGGGGAGGGGGTCCGTGCCGGGGTGGGTGATGGGAGGGCAAATGAGTTGGTCCACCTGGCCAGGTGCCAGCCTCCAACAGTTGGACCCATGCGGTCCATGCCACCTGGCTGGGGGGAGGAGGGGATATGGGCAATGATGACATGTCGTCGTTCCCCTCCCCCCCACCAGGCCGTCATGTTTTCAGACCATCCAGCGATGTTGGCCGCCGTGGTGGCAGCCGCTCATGTCTATGTTGCCCTGGATGAGGAGGACGAGGAGGGGGAGGAGGACGTCGTGGCCCCACGGCAACGGAGGCACCCGAGGGCGCCCCGTGTGTACCGGCCCCGGCAGTCATACCAGGACCTCACGGACCGGGAATGCAGGAGGAGACTCCGGATGAGCCGGGAAACCGTGGCACACATCTGCCACCTGCTGGCACACCTGTCACCGCGTGGCACTGGCGGGGGACACCCTCTCCCCGTGTCCGTCAAGGTTACGGTTGCCCTGAAGTTTTATGCAACGGGGTCATTCCAGGCACCAAGTGGGGACCTGTCCGGCATATCGCAGACTTCGGAGCATCGGTGCATCCGGGCAGTGACAGATGCCCTTTATGCCATGGCGCACCGCTACATCCGCTTCCCCATGGACCGGGCCAGCCAAGATGCCCGGGCCGTGGGCTTCTCTGCCGTTGCCGGGTTCCCCATGGTCCAGGGCGCAATCGATGGGATGCACGTCGCCGTGCGGCCACCTGCAGAGAACAGGGCCGTGTTCACTAATAGGAAGGGGACCTATTCAATGAACGTACAGGTGGTCTGCGACCACCGCATGATGATCCTGCACGTCTGCGCCCATCACCCAGGCAGTGTACACGACTCATTCGTGTTGTCGCGGTCATCCATCCCCGGCATGTACGAGGGACGCCATCCCCGGCTGAGGGGCTGGTTGCTGGGCGACAGGGGCTACCCATTGCGATCGTGGCTGATGACGCCTATACGGAGGCCACGCAATGAGGCGGAGAACCGCTACAATGATGCCCATGTAGCGACAAGGGGAGTGATCGAGAGGTGCTTTGGCGTGCTGAAGATGCGTTTCAGGTGCCTGGACCTCTCTGGGGGCGCCCTCCAGTATCGGTCAGATAGGGTCGGCCGCATCATTGTGGTGTGCTGCGTCCTGCACAACATAGCCCAGCAGAGGGACGATGTGCCGCAGGCAGAGGAGGGCAGAGTGGAGGAGCAGCAGGAAGAGGCCCAGTCCTCCCAGATGAGGGGGATGGGGGCAATGGTCAGGGCAGACGGGGTAGACACAGGCGGGTGGCTGTCCACCGTTACCGGCTGGCCCAGCGGGCATGGGACAGACTGATAGACGCCCGCTTCACTGACTAGATGGGCGTGGGAATCGGGTAGTATGGCCACAGACCGCACACCATGACAACAGCCGACCACCCACACCCCCCACCCATCCACCCACCCAGCACCCTCACCCCCCTCCCCAACCCCACACACCCCACCCGCATGCACACCACCCCCCCCCCCAATTGTCGATCCACCGGCGGCACAACGGGCCGGGCTCACCCAGTTGCGGGTGGACGCGTGTCTATCGCAGGCCATGGAGGATGATGACAACCCGCCTCCGATGAGCTCCTGGCTCTACATCGTTGGACTATGTCTGACCCATGGCCACAGTACCACCATCCACCCGGACCATCCCTGCATGCGGCTGTGACACTGCAGCGCACGGTCCCGTCCTCTGCCCGGGGGATGTTGATGGCGGCCCAGGGGGAAGGGGGCAGACTCACCTGGGGCTGAGGTAAGACCACCCGTCACACACACACTTGCGCTCAACGTACATGACACGCCCGCACACTTTGGACAGAGCACAAAGGCAGCTTCGGTAGGTGTAACATTGACTTTAATAACCAAAGGAGTTCATGCACGTGCCCTAGCCCCTAAAACTCATCTGTGCCCTGCACCCGTGCCAACTTACTCAGTGTCTAATTGTTTGGCCTTACGGGCCCTTTGACTACGTCTACGTGGTTCCCCAGACGGTACAGCAGAACTGGAGGTGGACTCCTGTGATTCCTGCCCTCTGACACTGGATCCCTTTGGCGACCGTTTCCTGGGGCGTCCTGGCCTAGATGGGCCAGGCTGCGGCCCGGGCGACTGGGATGGCGAGCTGCCAGCCTGTCCTGCCCGTTGCCCACCCGATGCACCTGGGACGGAAGGGGGGGAGTCCGAGGTGTCGCGGTGTACCGGGACCTCCCCTACAGAGGGAGCCGGGATGGACCACACCACCTCCTCCTCCCTCGGGGTGCCCGATGGCCCCCAGGCCTCTACATGGGTGGGGGATGCGAACGGACTGGCCATCCGACGCGCCCCCGACATCTGGCGCTGCCAGTCCTGGAGGCCCGTGCTGGTATCGACAGGGGTCTGCAGGTTTGCAGCCATGGAGCCCAGGGGGTTGTCGAACCCTGTCTGTGACAGTGCGACGCCGGCTCGCACATGGCCACTGGCGCCGATGCCCTCAGCGATGGCCTGCTGAGACTGGGCCATGGCCTGCAGAGACTGGGCCATGGCCTGCAGAGACTGGGCTATGGCCTGCTGAGACTGGGCCATGGCCTGCTGAGACTGGGCCATGGCCTGCTGAGACTGGGCCATGGCCTGCTGAGACTGGGCTATGGCGTTGAGCGCCTCTGCCATCTGGCGCTGGCACTGGCTCATGGCCTCCTGTGAGAGGGCAGCCATTTCCTGGGCCACAGACGCCGCCTGCACGGAAGGCCCCAGCCTCGCAAACCGTTCCCCATGTCTGACACCGTCGCACCCATTGCCTCCACCGCAGACGCCACCCGTGCGGTGTCAGCCTGGGTGGCACGCATGACCGGGACCACTCCCAGCTCCTGGACGCGGGTGGACTCCTCCACCTGCGACCGCAGCCGCCGCAAGTCACCCGTCACCCTATTCGCTCGTCTCCGTGTCGGTGGTTGCATCGGATCTATGTGTGGGTGTGGTAACTGCAGGAACCCGGGATCCATCTGGGCGGCAGATGTTCGCTTGGCCTGGGCTGCCCTCCGACCGCCCGGTCCCTCTGCTGCTCCTACCTCCACCTGCTGTACCGGGACGGCTGTGTTGTGCGCACCAGTGAGTGTACCAGACGCCTCATCACTAAAGTGCCCAACCGTGGTGAGTGTTTCTGCGATGGTGGAGGGTGTTGGTGACAGCAGTGGCGTTGTGTCGTGCTCTTCGTCCCACCCTGAGTCCATGGCACTTTGGGGTGGGGGTTCGTCTCCACCCATCCACTCTGAGTCACTGTCCGGTATTTCGTCTTCCCGGGTAGGGGTGTCCTGGGTAGTGCTGTCCCGGGTAGTGCTGTCCCGGGTAGTGCTGTCCCGGGTAGTGCTGTCCCGGGTAGGGGTGTCCTGGGTAGTGGTGTCCCGGGTAGGGGTGTCCCGGGTAGGGGTGTCCTGGGTAGTGGTGTCCCGGGTAGGGGTGTCCTGGGTAGTGGTGTCCCGGGTAGGGGTGTCCTGGATAGTGGTGTCCTGGGTAGTGGTGTCCTGGCTCGGATGTGACGGGGGACTGTGGCTGCCCCCCTCATCGCTGGGTGGTCGCTCCCACACGTGACGGGGGTGTCGTCTCCCTGTTGCTCCAGGTCTCTCCGTCTCCCATGGTGTGCGAGGGGCATCCTGCGGGCGTCGCATGCTGGAGGGTCCGGGTCTCTCCGTCTCCCGTGGTCTCCGAGGGGCATCCTGCGGGCGTCGCATGCTGGAGGGTCCGGGTCTCTCCGTCTCCCGTGGTGTGCGAGGGGCATCCTGCGGGCGTCGCATGCTGGAGGGTCCGGGTCTCTCCGTCTCCCGTGGTCTCCGAGGGGCATCCTGCGGGCGTCGCATGCTGGAGGGTGCGGGTCTCTCCGTCTCCTGTGGTCTCCGAGGGGCATCCTGCGGGCGGTGTGCATCTGCGGGGATGGGTGCCTGGACGTTTGGTCCTGCGATACACAATGAAGCATGCATGGTTAGACATCAGGCAGTGATCAGGTGATACGGGGGAGGGGGATATAGGGGAGGGGGGATATGGGGACGGGCTGTTGGTGGCTCACTTGCTCGTGGGGCCCCGACCTCTGCATCAGCAACCTCCCGGTCCTCAGGTCCGCCAGCCAGTTCCAGGGCCCTTTCCTCGTGTACGGTCAGTGGCCTCTCATCAGCGGGCCCTCCTGCAGTCCTCACATGCTCCCTATTGTTGTGTGCGCGCTTCTCCTGTGGGGGGGGGGGGTGGTGGCAGGGGTAAATGGCAACAGTGTTAGGCAGGTATATGAATGCACGCCATCGGTTGCGCGTGCATTGCAGAGGTTAAGGTTAGGGCTGGATTCACTTGGGGATATGGGGGATATGGGGGAGGGGGGATATGGGGGAGGGGGGATATGGGGGAGGGGGATATGGGGGAGGGGGGATATGGGGGATATGGGGAGGGGGGGATATGGGGGATATGGGGGAGGGGGGATATGGGGAGGGGGGATATGGGGAGGGGGGATATGGGGAGGGGGATATGGGGGATATGGGGGAGGGGGGGATATGGGGAGGGGGATATGGGGAGGGGGGTATGGGGTGGGGGATATGGGAGAGGGGGGATATGGGGGAGGGGGGGATATGGGGGATATGGGGGAGGGGGATATGGGGGAGGGGGGGAGGGGGATATGGGGGAGGGGGGATATGGGGGAGGGGGGATATGGGGTATATGGGGGAGGGGGGATATGGGGGATATGGGGGAGGGGGATATGGGGGAGGGGGATATGGGGGAGGGGGGATATGGGGGAGGGGGCTATGGGGGAGGGGGGATATGGGGGAGGAGGGGATATGGGGGATATGGGGGAGGGGGGAGGGGGAGGGGGGATATGGGGGAGGGGGGATATGGGGGAGGGGGGATATGGGGGATATGGGGGAGGGGGGATATGGGGGAGGGGAGATATGGGGGAGGGGGGATATGGGGGATATGGGGGAGGGGGGATATGGGGAGGGGGGATATGGGGGAGGGGGGATATGGGGAGGGGGGATATGGGGGAGGGGGGTATGTGGGAGGGGGGATATGGGGGAGGGGGTTATGGGGGAGGGGGGATATGGGGAGGGGGGGATATGGGGGATATGGGGGAGGGGGGAGGGGGGATATGGGGGAGGGGGGATATGGGGAGGGGGGATATGGGGGATATGGGGAGGGGGGATATGGGGGATATGGGGGAGGGGGGATATGGGGAGGGGGGATATGGGGAGGGGGGATATGGGGGATATGGGGGAGGGGGGGATATGGGGGAGGGGGGATATGGGGAGGGGGGGATATGGGGGAGGGGGGATATGGGGGAGGGGGGTATGGGGAGGGGGGATATGGGGGAGGGGGGGATATGGGGTAGGGGGGATATGGGGGAGGGGGGGTATGGGGGAGGGGGGATATGGGGGAGGGGGGGATATGGGGGAGGGGGGATATGGGGGATATGGGGGAGGGGGGATATGGGGGATATGGGGGAGGGGGGATATGGGGGAGGAGGGATATGGGGGAGGGGGGATATGGGGGATATGGGGGAGGCTCATCCTGCCTGCTCTGACGAGGTCGTTCACCTTCTTGTGGCACTGGGTGCCTGTCCGTGGTGTTAGGGCCACAGCGGTGACGGCCTCTGCCACTTCCCTCCACAGACGCCGGCTGTGGCGTGGGGCAACTCTGCAGCCGTGCCCGGGATACAGGGCGTCCCTCCTCTGCTCCACCGCGTCCAGGAGCGCCTCCACTTCGCGTGACTCGAACCTCCGGGCTGAGCGACGGCTAGCCATCCAGTCGGGTGTTGCGGTCGGGTGTTCCGGTCGGGTGGGGGGGAGCTGTGCGGCCTTATGAGCCGTCACGCCGTGCAGCGCGTATGACGCTGCACGGCGTGAACCATTGCGCAAGCGCGGATCCCGTCACGTCGCTGCTAGCCCATTTCGGGCCGGAGACTATCGGCCCATTTTTATGACGTGACGCAAGTGGAATTTGCGCCGATCGGCGGACTTTCCGCCGATAATGGAGAATTTCGCCCCATGTATTCTAGAATAGTGGAATCAATTTAATTAGATGGCAAACAGGACTTAAATATTTGGATTTTGACTACCACTGTACCTAATTAGCTTTACCAGTAATAGTTTCATGCATGAAACAAACATTTTCAAAGAAAAAAACACTTGTTTTGTGTACCTCACCACATCAGTTCCAATATCCGTTACTGAACTCACATTACGTTCTTTCTGGCATCTGTCCGTGTAATTGGATCTTTGAATGCTTTCAGTCACTGAAAATGTTTGCTTGGCTGTGTAACTTGGTATTAGTATTTACGTGAGTAATTATGTTACTTTGAATTTAAAAGAACCTGCACAATTCCATGGGCTGGATTCTCCGGTCACCGATGCCGAAATCGCGTTCGGTGAACGGCCAGAGAATCACATTTCCCGACCGAATCGGGGACGGCATCACTTTCGCAATGTTCTGCACCCTCCAAAGCGGCGTACTCTAGGGGTACGCCGCGCGCCGTATTGACGGCCTCAGGCCATTGCTGTATTTGAAGTATTCGCTGTCTTCTGAGTATATTTTGTCAATTCGGTTACACCATAAAGAATTGCAATTGAGTTTGGAGGAGTGAGTCATAGTTTCTATATCCATACTGACAGCTCATTGTGGCATGTTAGATTAAGATTGATGACAGCTTTTAAAATGTTTTCAAGCATCTTTCTCAACTTCATTCATAAACATTAGCACAGTTCAACCTGTTATGTAAGGAAAATCTGAATAACATGTTTGCATCTGTTAGAAGTCTATGTCAGAATTAGTGCCATGTGACTTCACATTGTATATTAATTTGCATTGAGTGTAAGAGTTTTAGGCCCTTATTGATTGTTTTAAGTTTATTATCGAGTACATTATTGAGAAATAGTTGGGCTTTTAGATTATGGTTCATACCATAATCCCCACAGTTCGCCAATTCTTACAGCTAAACCAATATCAAAGAAAAAGGACAGAATTCTCCATTCCTCTTAATGCCGGGCAGAATTTGCGGACTTGTACGACAGCAAAACAAACGCCGCACCTGGACCCACTCAACGACCGTAAAGGAGCTAGCACCAGCGCCACATGGAGTGAACCGCATATACACACTTCACTGCCCGCACCCGCCACCCCAGCAAACAAGATGGCAGCTGTTA
The DNA here is from genome assembly GCF_047496885.1 of Scyliorhinus torazame. NCBI lineage: Eukaryota > Metazoa > Chordata > Chondrichthyes > Carcharhiniformes > Scyliorhinidae > Scyliorhinus > Scyliorhinus torazame. Next base: position 325,347,466 of record NC_092707.1, on the reverse strand, counting down.
AATGACTTGAAGTAATATATGTTACTCATTTGTTTATGCTGAGTTGAACTTAACTTTGATGATGATGAATACTCGAAGTCGCCCTGTGCGGACTAATAATTTATTGAGTAACTAATCAATTAACTTCTGAGATCGATTCTTCAATAATTTTACTAGTCGTCAAACAAGATAGAATTAGATTAACTATGAATAATATATTTTACACTCTGAGCTAACTATACTTCTGTTCTCTAGTCACAACACACCTGAAGGGAGCAGGAAAACAGATTGAGCTTGTATTTATAGTGTTGTCCTCTAGAGATTATCTGACTGTACTGACTAAATGTTAACCCTTTATACAGAGATCACTACAGCAGCGAGGAGAGCGGTACTCCGTTTCATGGGCGCCAAGCCTGAAACCCTGCTAGACAGCATGGAGAAAAAGCGACTCTGTACCCCGAGCTGGGAACGAGGCTGCCAGCCGTCACCGTTTGCCGGGCCTGTATGCAGGTCGCATAGGTGGTCAGCGCCATGGGGAACACCGTCTGGACTGGCCAGTAGGGTGGCCAGAGTGAGTAAGGAGCATTGTGCCCTAGCACCAACCCACGTCCCATACCTAACCCTACCCGCCCCAATTCAGAGGACGACTGAACCCCCACCCTGCACCACATCCTGGCACCCATACCAGCTGCCGTGGCTGGGTGCCTTAGCCACTGAAGCCACCAGCTACCCACCACCTGGACTGCATGCGTTGGACAGTCTAACTCAGTGGGTTTTCTGGTTTTACACCCCCCCCCACCACCACCACACTGCCTCCCAAGAGAAGGCTGGTCATAACTGTCGGGAGCAGGAGAAGGCTGAAGGTGGACAGCCGGCCCCTCACAGCAGCAGGGCAGAGGACCCTGGACGTGGTCGGTGGGCCTGAAGAAAGGGCCAGAAGTCGGCATTGGGCGAGGAAGTGAGACCCCGCTGAGTTGCAGTGTCCCATGGATCATGTGTCACCCCCACCCTCCGCAACCACCCCCACACCACCCTCACACCCACAACACTCTCTCAACCACCCTCACACCCATACCACCCCCACACCACCCCCGCTCCAGCTCCACCACCATCCCTACTCCCCCCCTCACGAACACACCCTCTCCCTACTCCCCAACATGCCCTTGCCACCTCCAATCCCCCTGACCCACCGTCTAATCATGCGTCTTGTTTTGTGTCTTTCAGGACCTTCTGATGATGGGGTGGGCCCTCCTGGAATCCCAGACCCCCAAACCCAGCCACAGCCATAACTAGAACCCCAGGTGCCGACCAGTGACGAGGACGACACCAACATGGTCGGAAGCCATTGACCAGAATCCCACGGCACCCCGGAGCTCGAGTACGCAGATGACACCGATTTTCCATCACAGCTGTCTCCAGCACCCTCCACTATCCCAAAGACACTCACCTCGGTTGAGCATTTGAGTGAAGAGGCTCCTAGGGTACACCACACACGTGCTCCGGTACAGCATGTGGAGGTAGGAACTCCCGAGGAGTTGGACGGTCGGAGGACGGGCCGACCCGACTTCAGGGACTAGCTGCTTTCCAAACTGGCTTTGGGCTTCTTGAACGGACGGCCCCATGGTTTGTGAAAATGCAGTCGCAAAGCCAGGGACTGCCTGAGGAGTTGTCGGTGAGAATCCAGCACCTGGCTGCATCACAGCCTGGTATGACAACTGCCCAACCCAAAACCGTAGGAAACTACAGAGAGTCATGAACACATCCAAGTCCATCATGTGAACCTGCCTCCCATCCATTGACTCTGTCTACACCTCCCGCAGGAGATACAAAAGTCTGAAAACACACAGTGACAGATTCAAAAACAGCTTTTTCCCCACTGTTACCAGACTCCTGAATGACCCTCTTATAGACTGAACTGATCTCTGCACCCATCTTCTCCACTGAGTGGTACTACACTCTGTATGTCCTGTGTTTTCATGTATGGAACGATCGGTCTGAACTGTATGCAGAACCCTGGACTGGATTCCCCGGTCGCCAACACCAAAGTCGCGTTCACTGACCTGCCAGAGAATCCAAAATCCCGCCAAAATCAGGATTTGTGATGCGCCGCCCCCTCCAAAGCAGCGTACTCGGAAAGTACGCAACGTATCGACGGCCTCCCCGAACCCGATGCTCCGCCCCCGACCGGCCGAGTTCCCGACGGCGTGGGTCTCTCATGGTCTCACCCACGGGAACTCGACGTGGCGGCTGCGGACTCAGTCCAGCGCCGCCACAGTCGGGGGAGGGTGGGCCGGTCCGCGGACAGGGTGACATTATTCAGGGCTGGGAGCACTGTGGGGGGGGTGTCCGGGGGGCGCGAACCGGCCGAAGGGGGGGACTATTTCGCGGGCTGGGTCTTTGAGCGGCCACTGCCATGAAGCACAGCGCGGCCGCTGCAGGCCACCATGCGCATGCGCGCCCACCGACCTGGCAATTCTCTGGGGCGTATCGGCAGCCGGAGCCAGGCGCTCTACGCTGCCACCCTGCTAGCGCCCAGCAAAACGGGGAATTGGTGGCTGTTTTGCGTCAGTTCCCATGCCGGTGTGGGGGACATAGTTCCAGATTCGGAGAATCCAGCCCAATACCTTTCACTGTACCTCAGTGCACGTGACAATAAATTCAAATCCAAATCCGAGGTGCAGTTGGAGGAGTCCAAGCGCCTGCAAGAGGTGGTGTTGACCATGGGTGCCACCCAGGCCAACATCGCACGGGTAGAGTCCGCGGTAGAAGGTCCAAGGCCTGGGGCACCCTGTCAAGGCGGTGGCCGAGGCACAGGACAGGGCTGCCCTCTTACAGGCAGCTATGTGCCAGGGTCACCTGGACATACAAGCCTCCATGCTAGAGAAGAGGTATGTGCAAGATCCCCCATCACAGATGTCGCATTCAAATGTGAACCATCACTTGGCCCTCTGTGTGCATGTGCCTAAAAACTCAACTTGCCACAGCACAGCAGGCTTTGGAATCTCTTTCTATGTTGAATCCAAGAACTTCAATGGTTCTCTGTTTGTGCACAGCATGGGATATGTCCTGCCTTGTCCTCTCAATCACTCATGGTCACACGCCAGCTGTACATTAGTTGAGTGGAACCCGTTTCGGTTTGTGAAGAACAACCCGTCATCTGCAGTGGCCCATAGGGCAATATGCATCATGTCGGTCACCCCTTGGACCTGGGGCAACTTGGTGATGACGGCGAAGCCCGGTGCCTGGTCATCCCGGTGGGCTCGGTTCATTAAAATGGATGTATTGTGCCGACTGGGTATATAGAGCCTCTCTGATGGCACCAAGCTCTGTGAGATACCAGACAGGTTGCCACTCGGCGCCTGGAAGGAGCCCATGCGTAAAACTTGAGGGCGACCATCACCTTGACGGCTACCGGGAACGGGTGTCCTCCCCCATTCCCCTGCAGTGCCAGGTGCGCCATGATCTGGCAGATATGTTGCGCTGTCCCCCTGCTCAGCTGGAGTCTTCATCGGCATGCCTGTTCCGGCAGCTCCTCGAATGACTGATCGTACACGTGAGGACGCATGCCGTGTCTCCTTTGCACCTCCTCCCCCTCTACCTGCTGGGCGACCGGCTCTCCATCCTCACCGGCTGCCTCCTGTTCCTCTGGGGCAGGTTCAGCTGCTGCAGTTTCCTCTTCCTCGAGCAGCTCCAGCCCGTACAGCTGCAGTGCATCCCCCAGGGCTGCGGCAACTAGGAGGAAGGCCAACATTCCTGGTTGTATTCCAATATCCATTGACTGCAGGGGGGTGAAAAGCCGACATGTTAGCATGGTGCATACCCCCATGCTCAACCAGATCCAATGGGCTACACGGTGGCCTCGGTTTGCACTGCACACTCTGCCCCCACATGTGAGTAGCTGGTGACCTAAGTGGCCATGGCGGTCGGTATGAGGGCCGGCATGTGTTGCAGGGTGAGGGTCCAGCCGCCCTCTGCGTGGCGCAGAGCAGTGGGTAGTGCTACGGTTGTGTGGGACGGGGGTTGGTGCCAGAGGCACAGTGCTGCCTACTCAGCCTGGCCACTCTGAGGAGGTCATGCAGTTTTTTCTGGCACTGCTGGCCGGTCCGGACGGTGTTGCTCATGGTGCTGACCACCGTCACCTATGTCCAAGCCTAGTGAATGGCAGTGGCTTCCATCCCGGGGTACAGGATTGCTTGCCTCTCCCCGACGGTGTCTAGTAGAGTCTCCTGTTCCGCGTCGGTGATACTCGGGACCGCACCTCTTGCTGCCATCTTGTTGGCTGGGATGGTGTGTGTGTGTGGAGTGAAGTGTGTATATATGGCTGTAGCTTGTCAGCCTCCTGGGTTCCAATCAGGGACCCGGCAAATCTTGCACCGTATCTAATTGGAATCGATTGTGTTCCACATGGCGCCGGTGCTAGCCTCTTTACAGTCGTTTAATCAGTCCAGGTGCAGCAGCAGTTTTGTTGTTGTAGAACTCCAAGAATCCTACCCCAGCGTCACCACTTCAATCTCCAGAGTAACTTTTTTTTTTTAAAACAGACCCAGCCTCGCACGGGACACCCCACACATATATGACCCTCCCCCAGCTGACTCTATCCTGAGCTGACACCCCGCCTGGTCAAACCCGACCTGAACCCACCCCCACCCCGGCCGGGCAATGCCCTCTTTCCCTTCGGTATACTGCCCGCACTCCCTCCAGATTCTCCCACTCCCTTATCACTCCCCACCTCCCTCCTTCCCTCCGCGCCCCCAGTCTCCCTTGATTGTCTGAACCACTTACCTTTGAAACTTACCTTGTGCCTTTAAATTGACCCTTTAACCATTCCCATTATGGCAGCTTGTGTTGTAAAAAGGGGACATTCTTTCTTCCCAATTACTCTACCTCGATGCTGGCAGGGTGCGCTTTGCTGCCCCTGTCTCACCCAGTCTGAATGAGGAAGGTTGAGCGAGACAGGGGTTTAGAATTTCAGTGAGGGTAAATCCATTCAGACTGGCAATCCGTCAGAGATTGCCGCTCTGAAGAAGGTACGGGCCATTGATGACAAATGCAGGCAGTGATACCTATTACCAGCTTGTTGTTCCCTTCCCCCACCTTCACCCCAGCGGATCTGTCACTCACTCCTGTTTCCCAACCTTCTGGGCAAGGCGGTGGTGTAGTGGTATTGTCACTGGACTGGCGATCCAGGGGCCTAGGGTAATACTCTGGGGACCTGGGTTCAAATCCCGACCCGGCAGGTGGTAGAAATTGAATACAGTAAATATCTGGAATTTAAAGTCCAATAATTATCATAAAACCATTGTCGATTGTACTAAAAACCCATCTTGTTCACTAATGTCCTTTAAGGTAGGAAATTTGGAAAACTGGCCGACTGACTCCAGATCCACAGCAATGTGTTGACTCTGAAATGTCCCAGCAAGCGACTGTGGCCATCTAAAATGGCCGCCCGCAAGGGTAATGGGAATTATGGTCAGGTTGGACATAGACAGTGCACAGCCCCTGTGTATTGTGCAAAGGGAAACCAGACCTAACTGAAACTTACACCTGCTAAAGGTCAATCACCGATTTCGCCAGGACAGTGGGACACAGATTGAAACATAGCAACTGCAGCAGACTCGGGGGTGCTTATTTACCTTATATGGGAGTGCAAATGTGCCTTGGACAACAGCAGCTAGGACACGCCCAAGCCATCGAGGTACCCGCCCCTAATTGGCTAGAATCGATTAGGGTGACCCTATCGATCCATTGGATCCCGAGTTGGGACGGCCCAAAAGAGCACGAAAGAGCGGGGAATAAGAAGTGGGCAACCAGTATTCGGCCTCTTTTGGGTCCGGCCTCTGCCCCGACCAATTGCAGCACATCGACCAACCAAGTTCAAGGACCTGTGATTGCTACCTGAAGGACGAGCCGCAACCGAGCCGAACCTGAAGACTTCCAGCTGACACACTTGAGGATCCAGATAAAGGCCTTGTCTAACCTGCACTGAGCCGGTCACTTGGAATTTAAGTAAAGGTCATTTTACTTGTTAGGTGTAGTTTAATAAGTAGCCGCGTGTGGATTATTACACATAGCACCAAGCCTGTGTCTAATAATAAATTATAATTGAACTAACATACTGGTTGTGTGGTCATTTGTCCAATACAAGAAACGTATTTGTGTCTTGTAGTTCAGGTAAAAGAGCAACACCACTCAGGTGCATCAAACTGCATCAAAGTCAATAAAAAGGAAAGACACTGGATGGACCACTTGGCATAGACCTAGGCACTGGAAACAACAATGGCAAACCCAGCCCTGTCGACTCTACAAAGGCCTTCCTGTTTATTCCCTTATTTCCCCTTTCTTTTATTTTGCTATTACATTTTTGATCTATGGATGATTAATGGACATGTCACTTTAAGGCAAGCAGCCTTGATTTTAATTCAAGCAGAAGAATCCAGACATTACAGGAGTGATAGTTTTGCTATTCTGTGCAGGTTTAAACAGAAGCTGCAGACTTTTCAGCACCAGAGAGAGAGACTCGGTTTAATTGATTGGCTGGTGGCCAATAAATTGGCCCAAAAGGCTGTACTCTGCCTGGTAATGGGGGTGATTGATCCAATACCAGTGGAATGCTTTTCGGAGCCTAAAGGTGTTTCAGGTTTGATTCTGGCAGCACAGAGGCACTCACCTCAGAAAGGTTGCTGTGAGTGATGTACATAGTACATTCACAGAACATACAGTGCAGAAGGAGGTCATTCGGTCCATCGAGTCTGCACCGACCCACTTAAGCCCTCACTTCCACCCTATCCCCTCCTAACCTTTTTGGTCACTAAGGGCAATTTATCATGGATAATCCACCTAATCTGCACGTCTTTGGACTGTGGGAAGAAACCGGAGCACCCGGAGGAAAGCCACGCAGACACGGGGAGAACATGCAGACTTCGCACAGACAGTGACTCAGCAGGGAATCGAACTTGGGACCCTGGCGCTGTGAAGCCACAGTGCTATCCATTTGTGCTACCGTGCTGCCCGTATTTCTGAAATTAGAGCAAAACTATTACAGGCTGTGAAAACAAAGGCTCTCTCTCCAGAAAAGCTGTGAGGACTACATTTTGGACATTACAGAGAACCTGAATGAATGAATCGACAGAGAGGACCATTATAGGCTGCAAACAGAGACTTTAACTTGCAAGTTCACTGTAAAGAAAGATGTGCTGAAAAACCATCATCTGAAACAAAGACTCTTTTGTCTTTTACTTATGATTTTAACCCCTTTTCACCCCTCTATGTTTTCTGGTCCTGTATGTGTGTGTAGAGGGTGTGGACAAGTTAAAGTGGCGACTTGGGAGTTAAATAATAGTTAACCAGCTGTATTTGCTGCATATTTCATTATAGTTTTTGTTATAAATTAACAGTAATTGTGTTTACATTTACAAACCCAGTGACTGTAATTACTGTACAGCCAAGGGCCAAAGACGTGGGGTATTGTTGGTTAATTAATTTCTGTTGTGACTCCGGCACACGTGGGACTGGAATTGACTGCACACTAACCAAGGGTGTCGTAACAATGCTCACACACAATAGGTCCTGAGTGGGTCACATGCCCTGTAAAAGGCTTCCCCTTAAAGGGGCCTTCTACCACAATCCACCTCCCACCTCCCACATGCTGGACAGTGAACCCACTTCCCTCTCCTACACCCCAGATGATGATCCTCATTCCCTCCAACACGCCGGACAGCACTCACCCCCTTCCAGGTCCTGGACTATAATCCCTCTTCCCTCTCCCAACGCCGGACAGTGAACCCCATTTCCCCTCCCACACCTCAGACAGTGCTCAGCCTTCTCACTCAGCAGATAGTGATCCCCCTACCCCCTTCCAAAGCCTGCACAGTGATCCTCCTGCCCTCTCCTAAATGCAGGACAGTGCTCACCCCCTCCCACACCCAGGTCCATGCCTTCCTACCCCCTGCCACAACAAGGCACTGCGTACCCTTGCATCCTGCGTAGTGGTCACCCCCATCCTCATAAACAGTTCTCAACACCTCCCACACTCAAGACTGTTCTCACCCCCCTCCCAGCTCAAGAGTGCCCCCTGAATTGTGCCGACCCTCAGCCACACCCCTCTCCCAACTCACCTTCTGAAATCCCCAGCTACTTCTGCTGATGTTGGAAGAGTCAGTATAGTAATAATAATAATCTTTATTTGTGTCACAAGTAGGCTTACATTAACACTGCAATGAAGCCACTGTGAAAAGCCCCTACTCGCCACATTCCGGCGCCTGTTCGGGTACACAGAGGAAGAATTCAGAATGTCCAGTTCACCTAACAGCACGTCTTTCGGGACTTGTGGGAGGAAACTGGAGCACCCAGAGGAAACCCAGGCAGATACGGGGAGAACGTGCAGACTCCGCACAGACAGTGACCCAAGCCGGGAATCGAACCCAGGAAGGGAGGGGATATTGGTTGAGTATGTTCATGTTTTTGTTGGGGGAGGGTGAGAGGAAATGAACACTGGCCAGGTTTTTATTGCCCCACTTTGGCCTGTCTGCCTGCAGCGGGATGCAGCGAGCCATTTAAATCTCCAGTTAGTTCAGCGGGACCATAATATCCCACCAGGAGGGAGGGGCCATTAAATCCAGCCCATCACTGGGATGTGAGAAGGTGAGTGAATACCATCAGGAGGCTGAGGAAGGGGGCTGAACATTGTCAAGAAGGAGGGAGGGTGGCGAACAATTTCAGGGGTGGGAGATGGAGTAAGCACTGTTGGGGAGGAGGTACATTGTCAGAGTTAGCACTGTCTCTGAGCGGTTGAGCGGAGCTGGGGTTGACAGCGCCATTTAAAATAGTGTAAGTCAATGAACCTAGGATGGAACTTAAGGGGCATGTCTTCAGTTCATGGCAATGAAAGGGCGAGTGGCTACATTGGAATTATGTCTGACAATTTGCTTCCTAATTGTCTTTATCCCTGCTGGAGCCGTCATCGGAAGCTGCAAAGCCTCCAGCGGGCAATATAGAGTCAGCAGATTAAATCACAGTCAGTCATTTTAAATACTGACCAGGAGTTCTGGCCAATGTTATATGCTATATCTCAAAGCTATTCAGAGATGATACACCAGTTTGCATATGTGTAACAGAAATGCATTCAAATGCTTTAAAATGTCTTTGCGCATTGTTTATTTTGAGTCCACACCCAGGCTTAACTAATCAAGCATCGTGAGCATCAGCAGTAAACAGACTCACATAATCAAGCAGAGAACAGTTGAATACGCCACTCATTTTCCTCCAGGTTGGGCTAAACACTGTTGCTGAAGGCCTAACTCTCTGCCAATGCCTCCAGTGGGAGACTTGCTGCCATACTTTGGGCATTTCTATTTTTTTTAAATTTGCCTCTTCTGGTGTTGCAATGATGGCCATCTGCAGCACCAGCAGGATTTTCTTCCCTACCCCTTGGTGACAGGAAACCACCAAGCCTGTCCGACATACAGAAAAAACTCTATTTCAGCAAAATGGGTTGGATATTGGGACAGATCCAAAAGTTGAGGCAAAAGTCCACCTCAAAGAGAAAGTTTATTCTTAAATTTTATCCATGGAATTTTCGCAAGCCTTTTTCTGAAATCCACTCTTTCCCGTTGTGCACAAGCTACTGCTAAAGATAAAATGCCAGGCTCGCACAATTACATTTATTATGTCAAAATAGGTTTCAATTTGGAATGCAAACATATTTTTCAATTTATTTATATGCACAGTCATGATTAAAATTCAAGTTGTGTTTTTTTTCTGAACAGCACATTTTAACTTCCTGATTACAGCAGAATGTTGATTAAAGTATTCAAGTTCCCTCATTCCTCTCCCACCTACTTCATTTAGTAGAACAAACTTTTATCACTTGGGGACAAGCAGCTTCTCATTATGAAATTACTGGAATAGCTTTCTTTTCTCCAGAAATTCTTCCATACTTTATGACAGGATTCCCTGCTGACTGAGCACTGCCATATCTCAACTTGCATATGTTGATTTTACAAATTTTACATTCAGTCTGATTCAGATTTTGAAGGCTTCCTCTTCATTAATCAATGAAACATTTTTGGAACATTAAGTTCTTTTCTTTTCTGCAGCATTCCTAGACACCTGACACTTGGTCCAGGATTGTGATAACCACATGGGAGGGAATTTTCAAATCCAGGATTGGGACCCAACCGCCGTACCATTTACAGGGCGGACACTGCACCGTGCCAGCAACACAATTCCATTGTGATTTCAATTGAAAAGGTACTTCATTGACGTTGAGTCCAGTTAGCAGCAATGGCCACAGGAAAGATGTGGGACACAGGAGGCAATGGGTCCGATTTAAAGGTGAGCGGCAGCCATTGGCGTAATTGCTGTTTTTTTCAACGATGGAAGGAGGAGGTGAGCCATAGGCAGCGGGTAAGGAGAACCCCATCACAGGGAAGCCCTCACATTTCTTTGATGCCTCACTTGAAGCACTGCTGGAAGACGTGATGCCCCAAATAAATATCAAGTTCCCTGTCAGACCGGAGGCGGTAGCGAAGTGGTATTGTCACTGGACTAGTAAACCAGAGACCCAGAGTTCAAATCCCACCACTGCAGATGGTGAAATTTGAATTCAATAAAAATCTGGAATTAAAAAGTCTAATGACTCAATTGTCATAAAACCCATCTGTCATCCTGCCCTGGTCGGCCCTACATGTGACTCCAGACCCACAGCAATGTGGCTGACTCTTAACTGCCCCCTCAAGGGCAATTAGGCATTGGCTTCAACAGTCTGTGACTCCCACATCCCATGAATGAATTTAAAAAAGGACACAAGAAGTCAGTGGCTGAGGTGGCTCCTGAGGCCAACAGAGGAAGAGTAGTGTGGAGAAACTGGATCGTGTAGAGGAAATGTTTAATGACCTGCTAAAGTCTGGCAATGTGAGTCCAGAGATAGACCCAGGTGGCTAAAACACCGGCGTGGGGACTTAGTCTCCAAAACAGAGAATCCAGCCCACTCTGTTAGGTAATTTGGACATTCTGAATTCTCCCTCTGTGTACCCGAACAGGCGCTGGAATGTGGCGACTAAGGGTTTTTCACAGTAACTTCATTGCAGTGTTAATGTAAGCCTACTTGTGACAATAAAGATTATTGTTATTATAGGTGCGGAGGATTCTCCACACAATAGCCTGTCATTTTACCTTCAAGGCAGGCAGTGGGTGTTGGGGAAAATTTCAGTCTCGGCCCACCCACCTCGGGAGAAAATGCCCACAAGGATGGAAGTTTCATGGTGGGGACATGAGGGTGCAGGCTGCAGTTGGGCCAGCCAACCCAAGAAAACGTTCAGAAGCAGCCACAGGGGCAACTGGGCGTGGAGGAGGGCTATTTAAAAGGCCCACATTGGTGCTGTAAGATTTTGTCCCCGTTAAACTAAAAACAGAGAGGCCTTTCAGCCCTCACCCCTCCCATCCCCTCAAGCCCCTACACTCCCCCTATGCCAGCAACTCACCCCAGTGGTCCTTGATGCCCTCATGTCAAGCTATGCCCCCCCCCATATACACCCTATGCCCTCTCAAGCATCCATGCCAATCTATGCTGCCATACTTTGGGCACAGCCACAGACTCGGCAATTCTCCGCCTGTTTATTTCGTAAAGGCCGCTTGTTTTACGTGGCATGGATGCTAGCCTCCGAACGGTTGGAGGGTCAGTGCTGGGGCCTTGCCAATTCTTTCATCGTAGAACAAGACACTTCCTCCGGACATAGCCTCAAAATCGGAGAATCCTGCTCTTTATTCCACCACCGGGTCTGAATTGAAACCGGTTTACGATCGCCCTGGGAACACAAATCAGCAAGCAAATTCAGTATTCCGTGCCAGCCAATTTATGCATGGCATGGAATACGAGGGATTCCCAGAGAATCCCGCTGTCAGGCTGCCATCTTGAACGGGCAGACAGATAGTGAGGTCCAGCGGCCGATCACCACCCCCCCCCGCACCACAATTCAGCCTCAAACCCACCCCCCGTCGCACCACACAGCAGACCCTCTCCTCCAGATTGGCTGGGTGCCGCCCCCTACCCCCCAAGTACAGGGGTGACCCGACCTGACCCGACCACCGCCCCCTGGGACCCTTGCAATAGGAACACACACCACAGGGACCCCTGTATTAGAGGGGCCACCCACAGGGACCCCTGTAATAGAGGTGCCACCCACAGGGACCCTGTAATAAGGGATCCCCCCACCGTAAGGAACCCTGTAAAAGGAGGACCACCCACTCGAACCCCTCCAATTGGGGGATCCCCCACAGGGACCCTTGTAATGGGGGACCCAGCCAGAGGGGCCACTGTGATAGAGGAACACCCAGACAGACCCCTGTAATAGGGGAACCCCCCCCCCCCACATGGGTCCCCTCTAATTGGGGAACCCCAAGAGAGATACCTGTAGTAAGGGGACTCCTTTAATAGGAGGACACCAGTAATAGAGGGACCACCCACAGAGACCCTTGAAATACTGGGACTTCTCACAGGCACTCTGTAATAGGGGGACCCCCCCACATGGACCCCTGAAATGGGGGGACACCCATGGGGACCCCTGTAATAGAAGGACCCCAACAGAGTCTTCTTGCCTAAAGGGGCCCCCACAGACCACCCCCCATAGAGATCCACCCTCCGCAGAAATGAGACCCCTGACTGGAAGCTAAAGAGCAGTCAAGACAGAGACAGTGAGAAGAATTAGAGCTGTGACACTCAGCTTGCAGTGCCACATGTCCATTCCTGGAAGGAGAACAGCGTGACCTGTGTCCGGCAGATCCATTGGCTTTAAGCCTTTAATAATTTTCTTGTAGTGATCTGTGATTGACAGCTTCGACAAACCATCTGCAGCTTTGATTCATTCATCTCCCTTCACGGTTCAGTGTCCTAAGTGGTGAACCCCCAATGTTTGTAAACATTGACCACATCAAAGAGAGGGAAGTGCATTCCAAGGACTAAGTGTGTTCCAATCACTCAAGCGTGTGTTGCATATTTTTCTTTTGGTGGCCATGTTGTGATCGGCTCCACCCAGGGTAGCTCCCTCATGAAGCTTTTGGTTTGGGCATTCTTTTTTGTCAACTTACGAGGCACTTTTGTTGAAAAAGTGGTAAAGTAATTTTTTTTCTTCGAGGTGATATGTCAGGTACACGAAAAAAATCGAGTAGGGCGATGGTTGAAGTGTGGGGTCTGCAGTGCTGATAAAAACAAAATGGCAGAGGAAGGGACATCAACATTATCGTCTTCCCCAATATCAGTAGAAAAACTGATGGGAATAATTAAGGACCAATTTTAGGAGTATCGACGGGAAAAGCAAAAGGATTGCTCAAAGGCCATCGAGGGAGCAGTAGGCCCATTTTGTGATACAATATAGCAAATGGACATACTTTTGGAATCACAAGAGACAATAATTCAAGATGTGCAATGAGCAGTCTCTGACCACAATGACTGAATTGTGGAACTAGAAGCAGAGGATTCATTATTGGGATCGGACTACAAAGAATTAAAAATGAGGGTGGACGATCTAGGAAATTGGTCCAGACGACATCTAAGAATTGTGGGCCTGCCAGATTGGGTGGAAAGAAACAATCTAACCACCTACGTCTCAAAGAGTTTGGTAAAACTAGTGAATAAGGGCCTGTAAAAAGCTCCTGCAAGTGGACCGAGCACACAGATTGCTTAGGCAGAAGCTGAGAACAGGAGAACCAGCAAGGGTGGTTATTGTAAAGATGCACCGTTTCCAAGTGAAGGAACAGATCCTGAGATGGGTGAGGATGACACAAGATTGTACATGGGAAGTGCACACAGACTGCGCGGACCAGCTGGCAGATGTGTTCGCGGACATCTTTAACCGTCCCTACTCCGCTCCGAGGTCCCCACCTACCTCAAGAAGACCACCATCATACCGGTGCCAAAGAAGAACCAGGCCTCAATGACTACCGTCTGGTGGCCCTGACATCAGTCGTAATGAAGTGCTTCGAGAGGTTGGTCATGAAGCGCATCAATTCCATACTCCCAGAATGCCTTAATCCACTGCAATTCACATACCGCCGCAACCGTTCCACAGCAGACGCCATCTCCCTGGCCCTACAATCATCCCCAGAGCATCTCGACAACAAGGACTCCTACATCAGACTCCTTTTTATTGACCTCAGCTCCGCCTTCAACACCATAATCCTAGCCAAGCTCATATCAAAGCTCTAAAACCTTGGATTTGGCTCCTCACTCAAAGTGTAGTACTACTCAGTAGAGAAGATGTGTGCAGAGATCAGTTCAGTCAGGGGCAGCATGGTAGCATGGTGGTTAGCACAATTGTTTCACAGCTCCAGGGTCCCAGGATCAATTCCCAGCTTGGGTCACTGTCTGTGCGGAGTCTGTACGTTCTCGCCGTGTGTGCGTGGGTTTCCTCCGGGTGCTTCGGTTTCCTTCCACAGTCCAAAGATGTGCAGGTTAGGTGGATTGGCCATGATAAATTGCCCTTAGTGAACAAAATTGCCCTGAGTGTTGGGTGGGGTTACTGGGTTATGGGGATAGGGCGGAGGTGTGGGCTTGGGTAGGGTGCTCTTTCAAAGAGCTGGTGCAGACTCAATGGGCCGAATGGCCTCCTTCTGCACTGTAAATTATGTGATTTCAGTGATTCTGTGATAAGAGGGTCATTCAGGAGTCTGGTAACAGCGGGGAAGAAGCTGTTTTTGAAACTGTTAGTGTGTGTTTTCAGACTTATGTATCTCCTGCCCGATGGAAGCGGTTGTAATAGAGAATAACCTGGGTGGGATGGGTCTTTGATTATACTGCCCGCTTTCCCAAAGCAGTGGGAGGTGTAGCCAGAGTCAATGGATGTGAGATGGGTTTGTGTTATGGACTGGGCTGTATTCTCTGTAGCTTTTTACGGTCCTGGGCTGCGCAGTTGCTATACCAGGCTGTGATGCAACCAGATAAGATGCTTTCTATGGTGCATCTGTAAAAATTGTTAAGAGTCAATATGGACATGCCGAATTCCCTAGGTTTCCTGAGGAAGTAGAGGTGCTGTTGTGTTTTCTCCGTCGTAGCGTTGACGTGGGTGAACCAGGACAGATTGTTGGTGATGTGCAAAGGTAGGAATTTGAAGCTGTCAATCATGACTAGGGAAAGGGTAGGACCAGTCAAGGACAGGGATGGGAAATTGTGTGTGGAGTCTGAAGAGATAGGCGAGATACTAAATGAATATTTTTCGTCAGTATTCACTCAGGAAAAAGATAATGTTGTGGAGGAGAATGCTGAGCCCCAGGCTAATAGAATAGATGGCATTGAGGTACGTAGGGAAGAGGTGTTGGCAATTCTGGACAGGCTGAAAATAGATAAGTCCCCGGGACCTGATGGGATTTATCCTAGGATTTCTGGGAGGCCAGGGAAGAGATTGCTGGACCTTTGGCTTTGATTTTTATGTCATCATTGGCTACAGGAATAGTGCCAGAGGACTGGAGGACAGCAAATGTGGTCCCTTTGTTCAAAAAGGGGAGCAGAGACAACCCCGGCAACTATAGACCGGTGAGCCTCACGTCTGTAGTGGGTAAAGTCTTGGAGGGGATTATAAGGGACAAGATTTATAATCATCTAGATAGGAATAATATGATCAGGGATAGTCAGCATGGCTTTGTGAAGGGTAGGTCATGCCTCACAAACCTTATTGAGTTCTTTGAGAAGGTGACTGAACAGGTAGACGAGGGTAGAGCAGTTGATGTGGTGTATATGGATTTCAGCAAAGCGTTTGATAAGGTTCCCCACGGTAGGCTATTGCAAAAAATACGGAGGCTGGGGATTGAGGGTGATTTAGAGATGTGGATCAGAAATTGGCTAGCTGAAAGAAGACAGAGGGTGGTGGTTGATGGGATATGTTCAGAATGGAGTACAGTCACAAGTGGAGTACCACAAGGATCTGTTCTGGGGCCGTTGCTGTTTGTCATTTTTATCAATGACCTAGAGGAAGGCGCAGAAGGGTGGGTGAGTAAATTTGCAGACGATACTAAAGTCGGTGGTGTTGTCGATAGTGTGGAAGGATGTAGCAGGTTACAGAGGGATATAGATAAGCTGCAGAGCTGGGCTGAGAGGTGGCAAATGGAGTTTAATGTAGAGAAATGTGAGGTGATTCACTTTGGAAGGAATAACAGGAATGCGGAATATTTGGCTAATGGTAAAGTTCTTGAAAGTGTGGATGAGCAGAGGGATCTAGGTGTCCATGTACATAGATCCCTGAAAGTTGCCACCCAGGTTGATAGGGTTGTGAAGAAGGCCTATGGAGTGTTGGCCTTTATTGGTAGAGGGATTGAGTTCCGGAGTCGGGAGGTCATGTTGCAGCTGTACAGAACTCTGGTACGGCCGCATTTGGAGTATTGCGTACAGTTCTGGTCACCGCATTATAGGAAGGACGTGGAGGCTTTGGAGCGGGTGCAGAGGAGATTTACCAGGATGTTGCCTGGTATGGAGGGAAAATCTTATGAGGAAAGGCTGATGGACTTGAGGTTGTTTTCGTTGGAGAGAAGAAGGTTAAGAGGAGACTTAATAGAGGCATACAAAATGATCAGGGGGTTGGATAGGGTGGACAGTGAGAGCCTTCTCCCGCGGATGGATATGGCTGGCATGAGGGGACATAACTTTAAACTGAGGGGTAATAGATATAGGACAGAGGTCAGAGGTAGGTTCTTTACGCAAAGAGTAGTGAGGCCATGGAATGCCCTACCTGCTACAGTAGTGAACTCGCCAACATTGAGGGCATTTAAAAGTTTATTGGATAAACATATGGATGATAATGGCATAGTGTAGGTTAGATGGCTTTTGTTTCGGTGCAACATCGTGGGCCGAAGGGCCTGTACTGCGCTGTATTGTTCTATGTTCTATGTTCTATCTCCACATTTGCACCACTGATGCAGACAGGGGCATGTACAATTCTTCGCTCCCTGAAGTCAATGACCGGCTCCTTAATTTTGCTGACACTGAGGGAGAGATTGTTGTTTTTGCACATCTCCACTAGGTTCTCTATCTCCTTCCTGTACTTTGACTCATCGTTGTTTGAGATCCAACCACCACGGTCGTGTCATCAGCAAACTGGTAGATGGAGTTGGAGCCGAATTTTGTCACATAGACGTTTGTGTATAAGGAGTACAGAATGCATATCCTTGTGGACCCTGATTTTGAGGACTATTGTGGAGAAGAGTTAATCTTATTGATTGTGGTCTATCAGTCAGGAAGTTGAGGATCCAGTTGCAGAGGGAGAGGCCAAGTCCTAGGTTTTGGAGCTTTGATATCAGCTTGCCTGGGATTATGGTGTTGACGTCAGAGCTGCAGTCAATGAATAGGAATCAGATGCAGGAGCCCTTGTTGTCGAGTTGTTTCAGGAATGAGTGTAGGGCTGGGGAAATAGCATCTGCTGTGGACAGGTTGTGGTGGTGTGTGAATTGCAGGAGATCAAGGCATTCTGGGAGTATGGAGTTGATGTGTCTCATGACCAACCTCTCTGAGCACTTCAAAATGACAGATGCCAAGGCCACCGGATGGTAGTCGTTGAGACACACCCGCCAGTTGCTCCGGGCAGGATCTGAGTGCACGACTAGGGACTTCATCAGGACCCGATGCTTTCTGAGGGTTCACTTTCAAGAAGGCCGATCTGACTTCAGAAGCTGTGACATTAATTATGGGCGTGTCCGAGGCTGCTGGGGCAGTTGATAATAGTTTGATGGTTTCCTGCTCGAACCAAGCATAGAATGCTTGAGGTTTCAGGGAGGGGAGCGCTGTTGGCAGAGATCTACTCAGCTTTGCTTTGTAGCCTGTTATGTTGTTTAGGCCTTGCCACAACCGGCGAGAGTCCGTGTCATTAGTCTGTGACTCTAGCTTAGACTGTTATTGTTGCTTGGTATCCCCGATGCTTTGTGGAGGTCACCTGCATTTCTTGTATAGGTTACGGTCGCCTGTCTTGAAGGCCTCAGACTTGGCCTTCAGTAGGGGGTGAATCTCTCGTTTAAACCATGGGTTCCAGTGGGGAAACGCACATACTGCCTTGTTTGGCACGCAATCTTCTGCACACTTACAGATGAAGTCTGTGATGGTGGTAACATACACCTTTAGGTTGGCCCCTGAGTTCTTGAATATGGACCAGTCCACTCACTCCAAGCAGTCGTTTAGGAGATCTTCTATTGCCTCGGACCAACATTGCATGACCTTCTTAACCGGATTCTCCCGCTTAAGTTTCTGCTTATATTCTGGGAGAAGGAGCACCGTCTTGTGTTTGATTTTCCCAAGTACAGTCGGGGGATGGGTCGGTAGGAGCCCTTGATGTTTGTGTAGCAGGAGGCAAGAATGTTGGGGCCCCTGGTGGTACAGGAGATGTGTTGGTATAATTTTGGCAGTACACTCTTGATGTTGGCCTGGTTGAAGTCCCCGGCCATGATGAACAAGGCCGGCAGGTATTCTGTTTCACTGTTATTTATAGCGGTGTACAATTCATCAAGTGCCTTCTTCACTTCCGCCTGGGGTGGGATGTAGACCGCTGTGATAATGGCAGAAGTGAACTCCCATGGAAGGTGGTATGTGCGGCACTTTGCAGTCAGGTATTCCAGGTCCAGGGAGCAGTAGGTCACCAGGGTCACCATATCCGAACACCAGGAGGAGTTAATGAGGAGCCAAACCGCTCCACCCCTCGCTTTGCCCGATGACACCGTACAGTCGATCCGGTGTACTGAGAAGCCGTCAGCTTGTATGGCACAGTCAGGGGTGGCAAGGTGAGCCATGTTTCCGTGAAACAGAGCACACAGCAGTCTCTTACTTCCCTTTGAGAGATAAGTCCAGTGTTAAGTTCATCCAGCTTGTTTTCGATCGCTTGGACATTTGCCAGGAATATGCTGGGGAGAGGAGTTTGAAACCGAGTTGCTTCAGTCTCACTGCTGCATTTCCCTCGCTTCCTCGGTCAGCGGCTGCTTCTGAATGGTCCCTGGATACGGTGGGTGAGGTCTGACCTTGTGGAAGGTAAGTGGTTGCATCTGGCAGGGTGCTGGACACTTGTTGTGATTTCAGGGTTGCGTCTGGCGGGGTCCTGGACACTGGTTGTAATTTTAGGGTCACCTGGGGACATTTTCGCGATCGGGATGTGCCCCAGGGTTCTGCGAGGATGGGTCAACCTTTCAGCGCATTCAGGTCCTCGGGTGGGGTCTTCGTTGTTTTGGGGGTGTTTAGTCTGGGTTTGGATCGCTGGGAGGATCTTCCTGGGTCAGGTTGGGCTTCTTCAGTTCTAGCCTTGTTGGTCTGGTCAGGCATTCTTGGAATCGGACCTTGGAGTTGGCCTGTAAGAAAACATAAAAGAGAAAGGTTAGCGATAATGTTAGTGTTAGAATTAAGTTTTAAAAGGTTAGTACAGTTATAAGAGATGTAAGAAGAGGATCTGTGGGAGAGATCTCGCAGAGAGTCGCCACGCTCCGACACCATCTTGGATTCTTGGCCCCACATCTTGGCCCGACATCTCCTAAAGATGTTTTCTGGTTCTTTGGCACGGGAGGAATTACCGACCATGCTTAGTCAGGCGCCTATTTTGTTAATCAGCCAGAAAGAAAACAGACCCAGTGGAATGTGGATTGCACAGACCAACTCCTTATTAAATGCGG
Source organism: Scyliorhinus torazame (assembly GCF_047496885.1). NCBI lineage: Eukaryota > Metazoa > Chordata > Chondrichthyes > Carcharhiniformes > Scyliorhinidae > Scyliorhinus > Scyliorhinus torazame. The sequence goes on along the minus strand of NC_092707.1, from coordinate 325,327,864 downwards.
ATGTAAAAACTTTGGCTAAGATTGTAGCACTACGCCTCAAGGGGTGTGTTCCAGATGTGGTGTTGGAAGATCAGACAGGTTTTGTGAAAGGGAGACAGATGCCTAATGAAGTGTTTCCGTGAAATGATTCTATGATCCTATAAGTGTTATTATGACATTGTCTAAGGGTAGGATGTCGGAGGTTGTGGTGGCTATGGATACAAAGAAAACGTTTAATAGGGTTGGTGGAATTATTTCCTGGACGTTTTGGGTAAGTTTGGATTTGGACCAACATTTATCTCATGGGTTAGATTGTTGTATGTGGCTTCAGCAGCTAGTGTTAAGACTAATTTGGTTAGCTCGGGATATTTCTGACTATTTAGGGGCAAGTGACGGGGCTGTCCGTTATCCCCACTTCTGTTCGCATTAGTAGTAGAAACTCTGGTTATTGCACTCCGAGCTTCTTGGAATGGTCAGATATTGTTAGAGAGATTAGAGAACATAGAGTTTTGCTATATGCGGATGATTTATTATTATATATAACTAACCTATTGAAATGCAGGTTAAGATTATGAATATAATAGAAAAATTTGGAACCTTCTCGGGCTCAAATTGAATATAAGAAAAAGTGAAATATTTCCAATAAATACCCTGGGCAGAGAGACAGATTTAAATACCCTTCCATTCAAACTAACCAAAAGTAGATTCAGGTACTTAGATATTCAGGTGGCTTATGACTGGGCCACAATGTATAAATGGAATCTGACAGGCCTGGTGGAGGGGGTAAAAGAAGGTTTAAAAAGGTGGAATACTCTTCCACTTTCATTAGCTGGGCGGGTACAAACGATCAAAATGAACTTCCAACCAAAGTTTTTTTTGTGTTTCAATCCCTCCCAATATTAATACCTAAAGCATTCTTCTATAAGATGGATATAATAATTTTGGATTTTATATGGGCTGGTAAAATGCCAGGAACTCGCCGGGTGTTGTGCAAAGGAATCGGCGGGTGGAAGGGTTGGCACTGCCCAATCTTTTGTATTATTATTGGGCGGCGAATAATATAGTAATAATCTTTTATTGTCACAAGTATGAAGTTACTGTGAAAAGCCCCTAGTCGACACATTCCGGCTCCTGTTCGGGTAAGCTGGTACGGGAATTGAACCAGCTGGTACGGGAATTGAACCAATTGAATGTAGATAAGATTTGGCAATGTTTGGGTGTGTTCAGTGAGGTAAGAATTTACACAGAATATATAGTTGTTTAACTATAAAGATAATTTATTAATAGACACATGGGGCGAAATTCTCCGGAAACGGCGCGATGTCCGCCGACTGGTGCCCAAAACGGCGCAAATCAGTCGGGCATCGCGCCGCCCCAAAGGTGCGGAATGCTCCGCATCTTTGGGGGCCGAGCCCCAACCTTAAGGGGCTAGGCTGGCGCCGGACGAATTTCCACCCCGCCAGCTGGCAGAAAAGGCCTTTGGTGCCCCGCCAGCTGGCATGGAAATGACATCTCCGGGAGGCGCATGCGTGGGAGCGTCAGCGGCCGCTCACAGCATTCCCGCGCATGCGCAGTGGAGGGAGTCTCTTCCGCCTCTGCCATGGTGGAGACCATGGCGAAGGCGGAAGGAAAAGAGTGCCCCCACGGCACAGGCCCGCCCGCGGATCGGTGGGCCCCGATCGCGGGCCAGGCCACCGTGGGGGCACCCCCCGGGGCCAGATCGCCCCGCTCCCCCCCCAGGACCCCGGAGCCCGCCCGCGCCACCTTGTCCCACCGGTAAGGTAGGTGGTTTAATCTACGCCGGCGGGACAGGCATTTTAGCAGCGGGACTTTGGCCCATCCGGGCCGGAGAATCGCGCGGGGGGGCCCACCAACCGGCACTGCCCGATTCCCGCCCCCGCCGAATATCCAGTGCCGGAGAATTCGGCAACCGGCGGGGGCGGGATTCACGCCAGGCCCCGGCGATTCTCCGACCCGGCGGGGGGTCAGAGAATCTCGCCCATGGAAAAGATAACTAAGGAACTACAATACAGATGATGGCTACTAAATGAATTCAGAGAATTCTCTTGGAGCTACTTGTAAGTGCAACTATCTTCTTGTGCATCATACTACCGACTGCCCTGGTATGTTGAGTCACACGATGGATCTCTATCGCCACCAGCTGGTTGGAAGTCGCATTACTAACTAAATGCAGAACTGTGCACGGACATATCACAGGCATATGCCTGATGCACAGCTTATTGGAGATTCACGACACCCCGTTGGTCTTCTGAACTTTTATCAGCTGCTTGGTGTTGCTTTAACTTCTGGAAGACCGGTTTTCTGGCAGGTCTCTTGTGTATTATCAACTTGTTTGGCCTTTTGACGCGATGCATCCGAAAGCCCGGTTTTCTTTTTGGTTTATTTTTATCTGGATGTTTCTTGCTGCGTCGCCATATGCTTTCTGGCCTGTCGGCCACATTGCTGAAGCCTTCCTCTACTCTCCACTTTCCTTCCCTTCTTCTTCCTTTTCATGGGAGGAATCTTTTGTCCGTGCTACTCTTCTTTTTTGCTTTGGTGGCAACTGTCATGCCGCAGGACTGCGTAATGATGATGATCACCATCATCATCTTCTTCCGTGAAGTATAACAGTGCTCGTGGACCCATTTCCATGTCAGCTGCGAGTCTTGCTGCAAAGCCTTCATCCACTGCAGTCAAGTCTGCAACTTCAGGAGCAGTCTGCACAGCCTCGCACTCAGTGCCTAGGTTGGATCAAAGTCCCCAACGCTGAGTGCTGCTCCTTCATTTTGTGTTTCAGCCCCAATAGGTGGCTCATCCTCACTTTATATGGTGATGTATGGGTCATCTTTTACTGAAGAGCCGGTTTGTTACTCATCCTCATCTGATAGGATGATATATGTTTCGTCTGTCATTGTAGAACTGCACGCAGATGTATCCATCTGCTCTTCTGGCACATCTCTCGGTGGAGTGGCCTCATGTATTGGGGATTCTGCTGCAGGAACCATTTTGTGTGTAGGAGATGATTCACCATATTGCCTCTGGAGCCAGTTTCTCCAGAATGGGGATTATTTCTTCAGTTATCAGTCTGTTCGCAGTTGAGTTGCTGTCATCTGATGTGTCTGCTACTGCAATCTCACTTTCAGCCCCTGCATATGGCATCTTCAAGCTTTCACACTTATTGTTGTGCTGCGCAGACTGGGCATCCCTTGTGATCACCTCGTCACTCCCGCCAAATAAACTAAATAGACTTTCATAGTCTTCCTCTTCTGGCTCATCCTCTGATTCTTCACTTTCCTCATCGTAATCATTGTCATCGTAATTATCATCCTCGTAATCATCATCCTCGTAATAATGATAATTTTCTTCCGTGAAGTATAGCAATGCTTGTGGAATTATGTGTTCATGCAAGAAGTGACCTATTTCCAAGTCAGCTCCGAGTCTTGCTGCAGAATATTCATCCAGATCTCCGTGCTCTGGAACCTCAGGAGGACTAAAGAAATGGAAGAGTCATTTTGTAGAGTTTTTGTGACTGTTCTACCAGTGGCCCAACCCTTATGCTTCTGCTTTATTTTAGTGGTTTTCAAAGGGCAGCATGGTAGCACAGTGGTTAGCACAGCTGCTTCACAGCTCCAGGGTCCCAGGTTCGATTCCCGACTTGGCTCACTGTCTGTGCGGAGTCTGCACGTTCTCCCCGTATCTGCATGGGTTTCCTCCGGGTGCTCCGGTTTCCTCCCACAGTCCACGTGCAGGTTTCATAGATTATCATAGAATTTACAGTGCAGAAGGAGGCCATTCGGCCCATTGAGTCTGCACCAGCTCTTGGAAAGAGCACCCTACCCAAGGTCAACACCTCCACCCTATCCCCATAACCCAGCAACCCCACCCAACACTAAGGGCAATTTTGGACACTAAGGGCAATTTATCATAGCCAATCCACCTAACCTGCACATCTTTGGACTGTGGGAGGAAACCGGAGCATCCGGAGGAAACCCACGCACACACGGGGAGGATGTGCAGACTCCGCACAGACTGTGACCCAAGCCGGAATCGAACCTGGGACCCTGGAGCTGTGAAGTAATTGTGCTATCCACAATGCTACCGTGCTGCCCTTAGGTTAGGTGGGTTGGCCATATTAAATTGCCCTTGGTGTCCAAACAAAAAGGTTAAGTGGGGATCACTGGGTTACGGGGATAGGGTAGAGATGTGGGCTTGAGTATGGTGCTCTTTGTAAGGGCCAGTGCTGACTCGATGGGCCGAATGGCCTCCTTCTGCACTGTAAATTCTATGAAATGTGATGTTTTTTTTATCCTTCCAGTCGATCCGGCACCCGATGCAACCTGTGAAAATGTTTGACCCATCAGGATGCAACTCCATCTGGTATGTTTTTGTCAGTACCTCGTTTCTGAAATATTCATTTGGCTCAAACTTGAACTCCAAAGTGAAGCTCATTCGCTGTCCAGGATCTCAAAATTTTACGTTTACATCTAAGATAAGCTCATCATGCTCCTGTATCATGTTGCTGAGCAAATCCTCACTTTTGAAGACTGTTAACCAGAAGTCTGAATTCCCTTTAGGTCTTTCATCTCTTCATCTGGTTTGTCGCCTGTACTTTAACTTTCGCATGTATCTCATTGGATAACAGCGCCATGATATCTCGCTGCCAGTCACAATTATCCTCCGTCGCAGCGCTGCGTGGAATATACAGCCGCTCAACTCGGCTCAGTGCCTCACATGTTTCTGCTCCCATGATGGACTCATGTTTTGTGTCCAAACTGGAAATGGTATGATGTGACTTCTGTTGTGTACCCATGCTTCGAGTTCACATGCACCCGGCGTCTCAATCTCATTCCTACTGTAGTCCGTCGGTAGTCTTGTTCGATTGATGGCTTTCAGTTTAACCCGCAGCCCGTGCAAATTGGACAGACTGAGAAGGTTGGCCCTCGCTCCCATGTCACGCTTGCATTTTATCAATTTCCCGTTCAGCATCACTGGAATTGTCCAGCTGTCTTCGATGTTATCAGCTTCATCAACATTATTGTCACAACTGGTCAGTAAGACTTCTTCACTTTTCAAAGCCGGACTGAACATATCCTTGGTTGAAATCAGATCAGTGAAAAACTGCTCTTCAAGGGACATCTCATCAATTGTGTTGACAGACCCTGTTTGGTCCACTGTAGGATGCAAAAAACATTGTTTCGCAAAATGATTTGTACGGCCACACTTGGAACATACTTTTTCAAATGCTGGACATCGCCATGGCCCATGATGATTGCCGCATTGCTGGCACAAGATGGCGGACCCAGTCGGCTGTTTAAAATGGCCGCCCGGACTGAGACCACGTTTTTTTCGTGAACTGCGTCACAGTGCTGATGCGCTGGTGTCTTCTTCTAGATTGGCGGCAAAAGTTTTTAGATTGAGCGTACTGATCTGCTGTGCAGCCAGCCCACTTGCATGGCAGAGCTTGGTAGCATTTTCTATTCTCAGGTCTTCTTCCCATAATAATCTCTCATGAACTTTATCATTCGATATCCCAAACACTGTTCATGCATCATCTACGACTTCAGAATACTAAAATTGCACGACTGCGCCTTCAGCTGCAAGTCGATTACAAAGCTATCAAAAGAGTCACCTGCTTTTTGGGTACGCGTACAAAATATGTAACGTTCAAATATTTTGTTTTTCTTCGGAGATCAATGCCAATTGAAGTACTTTATCACCTCATTATAGCTCTTGCTTTCCTCTTCGCTGTTGAAGGTGAAGGTATTGTATATTTCTATTGCTTGAGGACCTGGTACCATGAGCAGCAATGCAATAAGCCTCTCGTCAGGCTGTGCCTGCAGGCCAACGGCTGCAATATAGAGTCTTACTTGCTGCTTGAACACTCACCAATTTTCATCTACATTACCCAAGACTAGGAGCTGGTGGGATGCCTTCAAACCTTCCATCTCTAACTTCACAGTCGTTCGTTGCGTTGAGTCGCAGATGGCCATGGTCACCAGGTCAGCAGAAGAATCATCTCTTTTCGTTCTTCAACCTATCTCACCGCATCTTCTCCATTGTTATCCTTAAATGTTCTGTACTCCTGGTGCCATGTTATGTTCTGTGATGTAACCATTGTAAGGATTTACACAGAACATATAGTTGTTTAACTATAAAGATGATTTATTAATAAACACATGGAAAAGATAACTAAGGAACTATAATACAGACGATGGCCGCAAAATGAATTCAGTGAATTCGCCTGGAGCGACACTAATTGCGACTGTCTTCTTGTACTTCTTACTACTGACTGCCTTGGTGTGTTGAGTCATGTGATGGATCTCTATCACCACCAGTTGGTTGGAGGTCGCATTACTAACTATATGCAGGCATATCGCAGGCATATCACCAGAGAGAGAGGAAAAAGCAGAATGGGTACAGATGGAGGAAGCATCGTGTAAGGGGGCTAGCTTGAAGGCTTTAGCTGCGGCCCCACTCCCATTTACCCCAAGGAAGCTTACAGAAAGTCCGGTGGTGGCATCTTCCTCAAAAATCTGGGGCCAATTGCGACGATATTTTGGTTCAGGAAAATGTTGGTGCTAGCCCCTATTTATGGGAACCACAGATTCACCTCAGCAGGATTGGATACAACATTTAAACAATGGCATAATGTGGAATTAAGACGGGAGAAAGACTTGTTCTTCGAAGGTAGGTGCACAACGTTGAAGAATTTAGGGAGAAACACAACATGCAAAGGGAGGACAAGTTTAAACATCTTCAGTTATGAAATTTGGTGAAAATGGAGTTTTCTCTTTCCCTTGACTACCAGGGAACAACCTGCTTGATAAATTGCTGTTGCCAGATAAATTGGGGGATGGGAGACTTACCAACATTTATAGATGGTTAATGGACACAAATTAAGCACTGGCTTCTTGTATGAAACAAAAATGGGAGGGAGAGTTGGACATAGAGTTGGAATGGAGGGGTATAGAGTGCAATTATGCACTGGATCAATGCTACATCTTCATGTGCTGAAATAAGCTTGATACAATTTAATGTAGAACATCGGGCCCATGTGACACAGGAATGAATGAGTAGACGCTTCACAGAAGTAGAAGATAAATGTGAGAGATGTAAAGGAAGACCAGTTAAACATGTCCACGATTAGTGGGGTTCTGGGTCTCGGTATTTAAAACTGCTCACAAAAATTGTGGAGGTGGAAATAATACTGGGACTTCTTGAGGTAATTTGTGGCGTGTCACAAGTACCAGGACCACTAGAGGGAAAAGGGCCTGCTGTGGTGGCCTTTTCCACATTAATCGTCCAGAGGCGAATTGTATTGGAGTGGAAGTCAGAGATCCGCCAAAAATATTGACATGGTTGGGGGATGCTACGGGATTCCTTAAACTTGAGAAAATTAAGTTTGTCCTTGGTGGCTCAGATGGGGTTTTTTGGTCGAGATAGAAGCTGTTCTTGTCTCTATTTACAGATCTGGGACGAAATTCTCCGGTATCGGCGCGATGTCCGCCGACTGGCGCCCAAAATGGCGCAAATCAGTTGGGCATCGCGCGCCCCAAAGGTGCGTAATGCTCCGCATTTGGGGGGGCCGAGCCCCAACCTTAAGGGGCTAGGCCCGCGCCGGATGAATTTCCGCCCCGCCAGCTGGCGGTAAAGGCCTTTGGTGCCCCACCAGCTGGCGCGGAAATGACACCTCCGGGCGGCGCATGCGCGGGAGCGTTAGCGGCCGCTGACGGCATTCCCGCACATGCGCAGTGGAGAGTGTCTCTTCCGCCTCCGCCATGGTGGAGACCGTGGCGAAGGCGGAAGGGAAAGAGTGCCCCCACGGCACAGGCCCGCCCACAGTTCAGTGGGCCCCGATCGCGGGCCAGGCCACCGCGGGGGCACCCCCTGGGGCCAGATCACCCCGTGCACACCCCAGGACCCCGGAGACCGCCTTGTCCCACCGGTAAGGTAGGTGGTTTAATCTACGCCGGCGGGACAGGCATTTTAGCAGCGGGACTTCGGCCCATCCGGGCCGGAGAATCGCCGGAGGGGGGAGGCCCGCCAACCGGCGCGGCATGATTCCCACCCCCGCCGAATATCCAGTGCCGGAGAATTTGGCAACCGGCGGGGGCGGGATTCACGCCAGCCCCCGGCGATTCTCCGACCTGGCGGGGGGTCGGAGAATCTCGCCCCTGTTTGTTGCCAGCGGGTAACGGGGTGAGGGGGAGGGGAGGTGGGAAGAGGGGAGAGGGAAGAGGGGAAAGGTTTAATGGTAATAAGGGAAAAAATTATATTTTCTTTATTTTGTTATTGAATGATAGTGTGTACGTTGTGTAAGTCCTCATATGAATAAAAATATATTTTTAAAAGTTGTACCTTGTTCAATCAGTGGTCACTGGTTTTTAAACAGCGATGCAATTAATGAAATTGATGAATAGACCTGACCTTGAAAAAATAATTTTATAACCGTGGAGTGCAGTTAAACAATTAATTCGTGGAAGCTAAATTTTGTTGATAATTTTTTATGAAAAGTCAGAATGTTTTAGCCTCTACCCATTTGCATGTTCCAATCGTTAATTTGCTCTATGTAAACATTTTTAAAAGTGATTTTATTTCTGTGCTTTTTGTTTCCTGTTTAGATGGGCTTCTGTGAAAACTGTTTAATGTGATTGGCTGTTTGGGCAGCCCGATGACATCACTGCTGTGAATGCCCAGAAGAGAATGCTGCAATTAGTTGTGGTATCACTGCATGATGCTCGAGATAATATTCTCACCACAGAAATCGCTTGATTTCTCAGTGAGAGTTACTTTGAGGTAAGTGGTGACACCCTTGCTTCACCAGTGCCTGCAAAATCCAGCCTATTTGTCGAAGCTGGCCCCGTCCACAACTCTAAATACACCATGACGACTGTCCCGCAATCATGCTCATGCACTTTCGGCCTGACAGGAAACTCTTAAACAAAATTATATTTAAGTACAAGGAAACCAGAGGCATGTTTTTAAAAGTTTTTGCATGTTAAAAAATATGTAAATTATTTTAAAAACTAGCCATGGTACACCAATGCAATGAGTAAATTAATCGATTTAGACTTTTTAAAGTCATTTGCAATCATTTTAAATAAGGTTACTCAGATGTTATAGCCTAGACACTCATTAAAAATGTATTTTTTGCAATTAACTAATTTTCAGCTGTTTACCAGATTGGTTCCAGGGATGAAAGGGTTGACGCAGAGGAGGAATTAAATTAGGAATAGGTCCACAGAATCAAGGGTCATGATCGAACCTCAGTAAACAGTTTACCAGTGTAAATAGATGTTTGAAATAAAACTGCGTTGTACCATTCGCAACCATGTTGGTTCGTCTGTGTAGCAGAGTACCCAACACTTCATAGTACCAGGAGTGACTTTGGTACCTACCTACAAATCCTCCGGAATCTGCCATCCTGCACCATGGACACCGTCAACACAAGTCAACACCATCGCTGCAAGTCGCTGGAAACCTTGGCGTTAATTGGAAGCTGTTCAAACAGCGCTTCCAGCTCTTTCTGGAAGCCAACAAAAAGGAAAGCGCCTCGGACACCAGAAAGATCGCCATCCTCCTCACCACGGCAGGTCAACACACCATCCATGTCTACAACTCCCTGGTGTTCCCGGAAGGCGCGGGCAAGACCAAATACAAGACGGTCCTTCTCAAGCTCGACCAACACTTCAACGTCGAGGTCAACGAGAGCTTCGAGAGGTATCTCTTCCAGCAGCACCTGCAAGGTAAGGATGAGCCCTTTCAGTCATTCCTTACGCATCTCCGCATCCTCGCGCAGTCCTGCGGTTACGACACCACCTCCGATTCCATGATTCAGGACCAGATCGTTTTTGGGGGCAACACTGAGGGACGTGATGTGCAGGCGCGCTCGACGCAAGACCGAACTGCACATGCGCAGTGGCGCAACGAACGCCATGACGTCACGATGTGCGGCAACTGTGGAGCCGCACATTTAAAGCGGCAATGTCCCGCAAGAACCCGACAATGCCTCCGCTGTCGCAAGGTGGGCCACTACGCTGCTTGCTGTCGAGCAGCTCAACCTGTCAATGTTCCTCAACTCCGACAACCTCGCAGGGACGTGCGGACCATTCAGCCTCCTTATTACGAGTCGTGCCCAGACGATATCCAGACCAGTGACACAGACGACCGGGACGCCTTCCGTGTTGCAGTCATTGATGGGAACCGAATGTCTCCAGCCAGGACCCACCAGCCGGTGCAAGTTATCACGATCAATCCAGGTGATGAATGGTGTGCCACCCTAACCATCAACCGATCACCGATAACATTCCGTCTGGACACTGGCGCCTCCGCCTACCTCATAGCATTGTCAGCCTTCTACGCCATGAAGGTCAGACCACCAATTCGGCCGTCCCGTTGCAGGATGGCCGACTACAATGGGAACGTTATCCCAGCTATTGGATCCTGCCAGCTCCAGGTGACACACAACACACACACGGCCACACTCTCATTTGAGATAGTCGGATCATCGAAGGACTCCCTGCTAGGCGCACAGGCATGCAAGGCTCTCCACCCCGTGCAACGAGTCCACTCTCTCTCTCCAGACTGCACATCTGACTTCCCGGATGCAGAGTTCAGCGCACAGCTCCAATCACTCCTCACCCACAACCAGGAGGCATTCGAGGGCATAAGAACACTGCCCTACACCTACAGAATTCGGCTCAAACCGGACACCACCCCGGTCATTCACGCACCTCGCAGGGTCCCAGCACCACTCAAAGACCGCCTCAAGCAGCAGCTGCAGGATCTCCAGGACCAAGGGGTCCTATCCCGGGTCATGGAGCCCACGCCATGGGTCAGCTCCATGGTGTGTGTTAAGAAGCCCTCCGGCGAGCTCCGGATCTGCATTGATCCAAAAGACCTCAACAACAGCATAATGAGGGAACACTACCCCATACCCAAACGGGAAGAGATCACGAGCGAAATGGTACGGGCTAAAATCTTCACGAAACTGGATGCCTCGAAGGTTTTTGGCAGATCCAACTGGACCCATCCAGCCGAAAGCTGTGCACCTTCAACACCCCTTTCGGCAGGTTCTGCTACAACCGAATGCCATTTGGCACCATCTCGGCATCCGAGGTCTTTCATAGGATCATGGAGCTGATGATGGAAGACATCGAAGGGGTGCGCGTCTACGTGGAGGACGTCATCATCTGGTCCACCACACCACAGGAGCACATCTATCGTCTCCAGCGCGGCTTTGCACGCATACGGGAAAACTGCCTGCGCCTCAACCGAGCCAAGTGTTCTTTCGGCCAAACCGAGCTGAAGTTCCTGGGGGGCCACATTTCCCGGTCAGGGGTCCGTCCGGATGCAGACAAGGTGAGCGCCATTACAGCCATGCCGCAGCTGGCAGACAAGAAAGCAGTGCTACGCTTCCTAGGCATGGTCAACTTCCTGGGGAAGTTCATATATAGGGGCTGTTTAGCACAGGGCTAAATCGCTGGCTTTGAAAGCAGACCAAGGCAGGCCAGCAGCACGGTTCAATTCCCGTAACAGCCTCCCCGAACAGGCGCCGGAATGTGGTGACTAGGGGCTTTTCACAGTAACTTAATTGAAGCCTACTTGTGACAGTAAGCGATTTTCATTTCATTTCATTTCATTCCCAACCTTGCCTCATGACAGCTCTGCGCCACCTCGTCAAGAAGTCCACGGAGTTCCAGTGGCTACACACACACCAGCAGGAATGCGAGGAGCTCAAATTTAAGCTCACCACAGCACCGGTATTGGCGTTTTTCGACACATCTCGTGCCAGGCACTAAAATCTCGACTGATGCCAGCCAGTCCGGCATTGGGGCGGTGCTCCTACAGCGGGATGACACTGTGTCATGGGCCCCGGTCGCCTATGCCTCGCGGGCCATGTCCCCCACAGAACAGTGCTACGTACAGATCGAAAAGGAGTGCCTGGGCTTGCTAACCGGGTTGGACAAGTTCCATGACTATGTGTATGGTCTCCCCCGGTTTACCATTGAGACTGACCACCGCACCCTGGTCAGCATCATAAATAAGGACCTGAACGAGATGACCCCTCGCCTCCAGCGCATCCTACTTAAACTTAGGAGGTATGACTTCCAACTGGTCTACACCCCGGGCAAGGACCTTATCATTGCGGATGCCCTATCTAGAGCAGTGAGCACACCGCCAGATTCGGAGGGGTTCGTCTGTCAGGTCGAGGCGCAGGTGGCTTTCACATCGGCAAATCTGCAAGCTGACGACTCCAGTCTGGCCCGTATTCGCCGAGAGACCGCGGCTGACCCCCTTCTACAACGTGTGATGCGCCACATGATGGGAGGGTGGCTCAAAGGGCAGTGCCCACAGTTCTACAATGTCCGAGACGACTTGGCCGTCATTGATGGTGTCCTTCTGAAGCTGGACCGGATTGTGATTCTGCACAGCATGCACAAGCTGGTCCTCGACCAACTACACGAAGGCCACCTGGGGGTCGAGAAGTGCAGACGGAGGGCCCGAGAGGCGGTATACTGGCCGGGCATCAGTGATGACGTTGCCAATATGGTGCTCAACTGCCCCACATGCCAAAGGTTTCAACCGGCGCAACCTCCTGAGACGCTTCTGCCCCATGAGCTGGTGACGTCCCCCTGGGCGAAGTTGGGTGTGGACCTCTTTTATGCGTTCGGCAGGGACTATGTCATCGTCATTGACTACTTTTCCAACTATCCAGGGGTCATTCGCCAGCACGATTTGACATCGTCCGCTGTCATAAGTGCCTGCAAAGACACCTTCGCTCGCCACGGCATTCCGATGACTGTCATGTCGGACAATAGGCCCTGTTTCGCCAGCCAGGAATGGTCATCTTTTGCTGCCTCATATGGTTTCACACACGTGACGTCCAGCCCTCTGCATCCCCAGTCCAATGGAAAGGCGGGGAAGTGCGTTCACATTGTCAAGCGGCTCCTCTGCAAGGCTGCTGCTGCCGGATCGGATTTCTGCCTCGCCCTGCTGGCCTATCGCTCGGCCCCACTAGCCACTGGCCTCTCACCAGCCCAGCTGTTGATGGGTCGCGCCCTCAAGACCACTGTGCCTTCCATTCTGGCACCCACAACCAACCATGCTCCGGTACTATACAGAATGCAACCGCAGCGCGGTCGCCAGAAGAGGGCATATGACACACGGGCAACTGATCTTCCCGCCCTGGCCCCTGGAGACAAAGTCCGCATCCACCTACCAGAAGGTGGCTGGTCAGCACCTGCTGAAGTTCTCCGGCGCGTGGCTCTCCGCTCGTTCCTGGTTCGCATGCCTGATGGATCCATTTATAGGCGCAATCGCCAGGCTCTTCGCCTACTTCCACGCTCGCTACGAGACCTTACACCGACACCGCGCCCTCCTGTTGTTCCTGATATCGACTTCGTGGAGCTGCCTGCCACCATGCCCCTTCTGTCATCGCCCATGGCCAGGCCCATTCCTCAGCCGGTGGTTCCAGAACTATCCTTGAGGCGGTCAACCCAAATTCGTCGCCCACCTACTAGACTGGACTTATGAGACTGCTTGTACATTGAACTCATACTACCACTGTGTTAATATGTTTTTGTTCTTATCGTTACAGGAATTCGTTTTGTCGTTCAACATTTCCCCATTCTTTGTTTATGGTACAACCTCGTTGTTATGTCGCACCCGACATTGCCCCTTGTATATAGTTTAGCCCCATGTACATGCTGTAAATATTGCACACACACACATTTAGCTACACTCAGTACACATCTCTATTTATGACCACGTAGGCACATGTTCTTGTAAAAAAAGGGGGATGTCATGATATTCAGGTAAACATAATAGCACATACATACATACATACTGATGGACAGATCAACGGACCAATCAACACACACAACACGACAGCCAATCACAGGCAAGAGCATACACAGTACAAAACAGGGAACACGACACTTCCTGGGCACTCAAGCAGGAGACGGCTCAGGGCACAGAACTCATTCGAAGCCATTCAGACATCCACCATGTGCTGAGTGCCACTCCAAGATAGAATTAGGAATAGGTCCACAGAATCAAGGGTCATGATCGAACCTCAGTAAACAGTTTACCAGTGTAAATAGATGTTTGAAATAAAACTGCGTTGTACCATTCGCAACCATGTTGGTTCGTCTGTGTAGCAGAGTACCCAACACTTCAGCGTCCAATGCAGTAGCATTGAAAGACACAAAATTTAGGTTTGGGTTCACCGTTCTCTGTTAACGGCACAAAGGTCAGAAAGGTCAGTTTAAGGAGAATGGTGCCCTGTCAGGCAACCTCCTTATCTATATTGGTTTTAAGCAAGGTTGTGTTCTGACACTGAACCTTTTCTCTATTTTCTTCAGTATGATGTTTCAAAAGGCTTCACAGAGAGCATATACATCCATTTTCGAACAGATGGCAGTCTCTCCAACCCACCACAACTACTGGCTCATACCGAAAACCTCAGAATAGATTATTGTGGAGCTTATGTTTGCTGACGATTGATCCCTTCTGGCACACATGGAGGAGGCAATGCAGCTCATTGTAAACTCTTCAACTGAGGCAGAAAAGGCCTTTTGGCCTTATTGTGCAAACGCTGATGCTTTATCACGATTGCCATTACAAGGCAAGGATGATCTTGAAGAATATTTTGTCAATATTTTATATTTCTCGTTCATGGATAGTGTACTTGTGACTTCATTTCAAGTTCAAAAATATGAAAGAACTGATCCAGTGATGGGATAGGTGATAGACTTGGTCCAAAAACAAACACTGTCAGATGTTCATTGGAAAAATCCAGCCTTAAGCCCTGCACGAACACTTGAGTTGGCAGTGCAGAATGGGGTTCTACTTCGGGAAATCCGTAGGATTATTCCTCTGTGTTTGCGTAGTAGAGTCCTTGACCAACTGCATGAGGGACATCTAGGTGTGGTGAGGATAAAGGAAATGGCCGGGATTAGTTGGTCAAATTTCAGAGCAAATAGGGCAATGCCTATCTGTGCAAAACTAAGGAACACTCCACCATTACAACATTACATCCGCAGGAATGGCTGACACAGCCATGGCAGAGAATACATATCGATTCTGCTGGTCCACTGGAGGATCACTTGTTCTTAGTGATTGTGGTTGTGCACTCGAAATGGCGAGAAGTGATGAGGATGAAGTCAACGATGACTGAGAAAAGCATTGCGAATCTATACAAAATATTTGCAAAAGTTGGAACACCGGAGGAGATTGTCAGTGATAATGGCATGCGGTCTATTTCAAAGGAATTTGAGGACTAATTGAAGGGCAACGATATAACCATATCAAATCAGTTTCATAACATCCAGCGATAAATGGATTGGCCAAATATTTTGTGCAATCATTAAAGAATTCAATCAAAGCATTGAAGGACAAGGGGACATTGGCAAGAAGAGTAAACACATTTCTAATGTTCTGGTGGAACACTGTACATGATACCATGCAAAGTTCATCAGTGATGATGCTGTTTGAGAGGAAACTACAAACACAATTTGATTTGTTAACTCCACCTGATACTTCAGAAATTGTCAATGACAACAGGAAGCACAAATTGCTATGAGGGAGAAAATCTCAAAAAGTGAGTATTCAACCAGTGAGAGAGAGTATTAGCTGGGAGCTACAACACTACCAAGAATATGATCCTAGCAAAGGCAGGTCCAATATCATACACCATGCACACGGATGACGAACACATTTGGTGACGTCATGCTGATCAGTTACTTGCTGCACGAAGTAGAGGTCTATAAAATAATGAGGAGCATAGATAAGGTAGATAGTCAACACCTTTTCCCAAAGATAGAGGAGTCTCGAACTCGAGGGCATAGGTTTAAGATGAGAGGGGAGAGATACAAAAGAGACCAGAGGGGAAATGTTTTCACACAGGTTTTGAGCATCTGGAACGGGCTGCCAGAGGCATTGGTAGAGGTGGGTCCAATTCATTCCTTTAAAAAGCAGTTAGATAGTTACATGGGCAGGGTGGGTGTAGAGGGATATGGGCCAAATGCGGGCAAGTGGGACCAGCTAAGTGATAGAAACTGGGCATCATGGACAAGCTGGGCCGAAGGGCCTGTTTCCATGCTGTAAACATCTACGATGAAGGATCCCAGCAAGGGGGAGAAGGCGGTGGGGTGGGCATGTTACAGAAGCCAGAAAAGAGGGCCTGATGTACACAAGCAACCCCCGAAAGACGACATCCTGCTTTTTATGCCCAAGAACAGCCCGTGCTTTCAAAACTGCAATGTTCCTCACCTTCCTTCTGTCTTCCCACACAGGTTAAAATATTGTGGTGTAAGTGGAATGAGGCCAATGGGGTCAGTTAATTATCTATTTACTGACCTCAATAAGGGTTAGAGTGTGTGGGCTGCCTGATGCCTTACCCACCCCTTAGTAATATGGGCCGGCAGGTTGAGGGTGGGCAGGAAGACAATGGGCTGATCATGCTTAATTTTACAATTCAAATACATTGGTGGGGAGTGTGGGAGCGGTGGGGGGGGCGGGGGGGGGGGCGGGGTGCGGGGTGGTGGCGGCGCTAGTGACAAGCATAGAGTTCAGCCCCACGCTTCAGTCCACTCCAGGAAACTGAAATATTAACCAGGCTGCTTATTAGCTCACAAGAAATGTTGCTTAACAACACAGTAGCACACTAACTGTAACCTCTGGGCTACCTAGGACAGATAAACGGTACTGAAGGTAGCTAATGACTTATCTCAATGGTGACTACTGCTCTGCGAAACTGGCCGTCCAAAAGCCATCAGGTTACTTTGCCGAATTCTAATTCAACTGATTTTCCTCAATGATGGAAACTTCTGCAGTTAATGTGATGTTGAAATGTCCAGATGGTCCAATAAAAGTTATTATCAACTGCATGGAATATTTATTTCTTGTGGGCGCATATCACTAGCTGCTATTTTAGTTGGGTTAGAACTTTCTAATCAAGTCATGTTCATTTTTATTATTTCTGCACTTTTACATCCTAAACAAATGTATGTTCACAAACTCTACTTCTTTGTGAGCGAAGTTAATTAATGAAGGCAACATTCAACGGACTGTCTTCAGTCAGTAACTAATACCTCTGGTAGTTTCGTATTATTTCGTTTCATTTATGAATACTAAGCTGTAAACATATCTGAAAGCATATGCAGTTCAATCTGCTGTGCTTGTCACAAAGTAGTCATTCTCAGCCAAGATAGCTGTGAGTGGGTAAATGATGGCTGATCCCTTCTCAATGCAATAAATCAAGCCCATAGTGCATATGAATAGCAAGAGGCAGATGGTTGCTTCAGCAGAGATGTACATGTGATATAATCTTCAATAGAAAAAGCACAACAAATTCATCAGATTAATTCTTCTTAAAATGAAGCAGATGTTCAAGAAACAGTGTGAAAAACAAGAACCTTTTCGGATAAAGAAGGTTATAATATATCCAAAGTCCATTTCGACAAGCTTCAAATGATTTTAAAAGAAATACATTTAGAGTACCCAATTCATTTTTTCCAATTAAGGGGGCAATTTAGCGTGGCCAATTCACCTAGCCTGCACATCTTTGGGTTGTGGGGGCAAAACCCACGCAGACACGGTAGAATGTGTAAACTCCACACGGACAGTGACCCAGACCTGGGATCAAACCTAGGACCTTGGCAACGTGAGGCAGCAGGGCTAACCCACTGCGCCACCGTGCTGCCCATTCAAATGATATTTATAATAGTGAGATAAACAATTTTTCCATCTGGCCTTCAGATTTATATTTTATCAGAACTAAAAACATCTTATTTACAGTGTCTGAGCTATTGTTTCTTACCAAAAGATTCAGATTTTAGATGTTGCAGTTATGTCCAAAGATTGCATTTCAAACTGTCAACTGCTTTCTGCTCATTTTGTTCTATATTTTCTTTTTTTTTACTTTTCTTTAAAATACAGAATAAATGACTATTTTCCTTCCTAAGTTATAACTGCATTAAATCACGTGGTTTCAAAGCAATTGCTGAGATTGTGATTTTGTTGGTAGAAATTTAAAAATAGCATCCGATTACCTACAGTACCAATCCTCCTCAAAGCAAATACCGAGCTGTTGGTCAAAATATCAAAAAGTTAATTCATCCAGCAACGAGAGCACAACATTTGCAGAAAATAATGTGAAAGAATGTGGGCCAATGGATTTTTGGAACAGATCTTAATCACATTGGTACAAACTAAAATACTGCAGCTGCTGAAAATCTGAAGTAAAAACAGAAATTGTTGGAAATACTCTGCAGATCTGGATGGATGGTGACAGGTCGGCCCTTTATTAATCGTGGGCTGCCTGCCTTGAGGTGGATGGTGACTGACCTGTGGGACATAATGGTCCCTCCCACTGTCAGAGACAGCCTGCCGCACCTGTTATCTACACCACTCAAGGTGGGCTTCTTACTCATAACTGTTGTCTCCCGTGTTGTGTTAACGTTCTCCAGAGGAATATTCTCTCCGGGAGTGCAGGTGTAACCAAATATTTACGGAGCACTGGGCTTCCCAAACATCAGGACATCTTTCTTGATCTCCCCAGTTGTGTCCAAAGTTTTAAAAAACATTACACCTCGCACTGCCTTTGTCGCAAAAGTTGCCTGAAAAGTTATATATTTAGCCATCAGTCCAGGATTGCACTCCAGATTGTTTTGTCAAGGCTTACTCACTTAGTTTTCAACTCTCCCAAGGTGTCCACAAAGCAGTGGAGATATTTATCCATAGCTGGGAGTTTAGCTCAAGAGTGTTAGAATAAGCCTACATGTCAGTGGGTCTGCACACTGCATGCCTAGGGGCCAAATATCCTCCAGATTCCACAGGAGAGTAAGTATATGGCCTTCGGGGATCTGATTTTCATGTGACACCACACGGAGGTTGGCACCACCAGGTTGCCACTGTCAGGGGGCCAGGGGTTAATGCCAGGGCACTGTCTTGCCATTCCCCTGACTAGCCTGGAGCTACAAAGTCCTCTGTGCCTGGCATGGTCATCACGTCTATCCAGAGATACTGACAGTGTCTGCGAGAATGTCCTCATTGAGGAACCCTTGCACTTTAATGTCTGAGTGGTGCCAGCTGCTTCTATGATCAAAAAGTACCTCCATGCAGGCATGTTGTTCAGGCATCAGAGGTTAAAAAAGATCCCAATTTAAAAAATTGCTGTCAGACAGAGCACCTGCTCTTTCTAGAAAGCACTTCAGACTTTAATCAAACTATGAAAAAAAAACATTCAGTCAGAGCACCTGTTCCTTCTAGAAAACAATTCAGAGTAGAAAAAACTCCACTGTAGAAAAATGTGGTCATATAGAACACATGTTCAAAAGGGGCAGGACTTCAGAGTTAATGGAGCATGATGTGCTGTAAAAACAAACAAAGCTAATCCCACCTTTGAGATATCCTGCAGCTGTCAATCAAGAGGCATGTAAAAGTCAGTGGGGTGTGAAATTCAATGTAAACAACCATGAACAAAGGGGGATGGTCAATGCCTGGCACTTGTGTGGCATGAATGTTACTTGCCACTTATCATCCCAAGCCAGAATATTGTCCAGACCTTGCTGCATATGGACACAGAATGCTTCAGTACAATTTACAAGTTGCTAGTCCAACCTATAGTTGCAAATGCTTATAAATAGCAGGCTTCACATAGGTAGGTGGAATTTAATGTTATCTCCTGAGGCGTGGATGGGAACTGTGTTCAATAGTGAAGATACCGCAACAGAAGGTACATTACAAGATCCCTGACAAAATAAATGTAAACATTTAATTATACATCATGCAGTTGCACCTAGCTATACAGTGTTTCTGTGAAGTGTCAAAATGTAAAATGAAATCCTGTATTTTAAAAATACACAAATATAACAGTGATATTTACAGGCAGTTTTAATATTGCAGGAAACACAGGTTTATTAGAAGAGGGCAATTTTCTTTTACAGTTCAGAGGTCTGATCGTATTATTACAGCTAATTTCTGTATACATGGCAAAATCTTCAAGTTTGAGTAATAATTAGATGAGTGCACAAGAAGAGTAATTTGACTCGACACTGAACGTAGTGACATTGATGTTTTGTTGTACCAGGGAAGATGATTGCAAGGAGTCTGCTCAACCTCCTTTCAGTGGTTGGAGAGCTCTTTAAAGATCCGATTTGCGGCGCGATTTCAGCCCGCAATCGCCATCCAAAGGATCACCCCTCAGTTCATAATTATACCTCGCCAATATGACGCCCCGTTGGTGTGGTTTACAACAGGTGTGGCCAGGCATGAGGTAGTCGAGGGATATCTCCATAGCGCAGAGGTAAGTATAGCCCCCTGGGTGGGGGAGCTAGGGGACATGTCCGGGGCACTCCCCACTGGAACAGGTTGACACAGTGACAACCTGACAGTGCTAACCTGTGCCAGGGGCAATGCCAGGAGCAGGGCCTAATGGGAGCCCAATGGAGGGAGGCATAGATGTGTGGTGCATGGGAAGTGCCAGCTACAATTCACCTGCGTTGGTTGGAGTTCAATGTGGACAGTGGATGTGGGGGGTAGGGGGGAAGGGGTAGGGATTGGAATCAAAGATTGTCGGGGGTGGGGGTCAGGGAGCAAAATGCCATAGATTATTGTCGGGGTGGGAGGCGCCAGACACCTCTGTGATAAGGGCTAGGGGCCGTTATGCTGTAGCACTGATAGGGACGCCCTTTCAAGATGGTGCCTTGATCTTTTTGGAGCCGGTTACCGGCTCCGAAGCCCCACCCTGCCGAAGTGAAAGTGCAAACCATGCCCATTCAGTTTCTTCTGTCTAAGAGGCTCAAGACATGGAGAGAATTACCCACCAGTTTTTAATGTGAGCCTGACACTGGTAAGATTCTGCCTGTGGATTTTATCCACTGAGAGACATTTCAGATGTGATCTTCACTGCACAGCAAATTCAGGAAAATTGCAGGAAGCAGACGTACATGGTCTTTTGCAACCTCACTAAAGCCTTTGACTCCAACAATCATGAGGGGTTAAGGGAACGTCCTCATCAAATTTGGCTGCACTCAGCAATTTGTCAATATTCTTGACCTCCTACATAATGACATGGGAATCATGATCCTTACTAACAGGACCACCAGGTATGTCAACACACCAACCCCTTTCTCCGCGTTCTGTTCAACAATTCTGCCGCTCACTTCCAGCAAGCTCACCACAGCAGTGAAGATAATTTGCAGGGTGGATGGGAAATTATTCAATCTTCGTCACCTCCATTCTAAAACTAAACCTCAGTTATCGAGCTTCATTATGCAGATGATATTTGAATTTGTGCTCACTCAGAGACTGAGCTCTACATTCCTGTTGATTCCTTTACCGAAGTATTGGAGAGATGTCCTTACTTTAAACACCTGGAAAACGAAGGTCCTCCTATTAAGATACACAGCAAGGCCCTGAAAAATGTGGACCACTTCCCATATGTTGAGATTCTCTTCTCGATGGAGGCAGACATATATGACAAAATTCTCCAAACACCAATATTCCCAGCATCGAGGTGCTGGATATCCAATGCCAGTTTCGCTGGGAGGGTCATGTCATATGTAAGCCTGAAGCCAAACTCCCAAAACAAATGCTCTCTATCAAACATTGTTGTGGCAAGACAAAGGAAATACTTTAAGGATGTTCTCAAACGTCCTTGAAGAGATTTAATATCCCCGCCGATTCAGAGGAAGCCCTGGCCCGTGACCGCCTAAAACTGAGAAGGAGCATTCAGGAAAGTACGGAAGAGACTTCGAAGGGGGCATGCAAAGACCAGATCCAGACAGTGAAAATGGCACGCAGCTCTCCAAGTAATGCATTTACCCATTCCTTCAAACACCATCTGCCCGATGTTTGATGGAGTCTCTAAGCAGGCTCAGTTGTCATGTTAAAATGCACAGCCCCAGAGTGGAAGCAGTCATTATTGCTCCTGAATAACTGCCTGAGAAGAAGGACTGTACTATTATTAACAGATTTATCTATCACCTATTTTTACCCATTGTCCTTCCCTAACTGGTCCAATTTCAATGAGACAGATACTTTAACCTGAGACATGGGACATGAGTGGGATGCAAATGTCTTTAAATTAACAAAGTTAAGAGTTGGAAAACATCTGTTTCACTTCCTCACCAAGTTTTTTTCTATTACAAAGTGTGCTTCGCTGGCAGGGCCAGCATTTATTGCCCATCCATAATTACCTTTGAACTGAGTAGCTTGCTCGGTCATTTCGGAGGGCAGCTAAGGTGAAGTCACATGTAGGCCAGACCAGGTAAATATTTCACTCCCTAAGGGGCATTAGTGAATCAGGTGGGTCTTTACAACAATGATTTCATGGTCAATTCTTCTTGAAAACAGAATTCAAATTTCACCATCTTCTGTGGTAGGATTTGAATCTGGGTCCCCAGAGCATTACACTGGGTGTTGGGATGAGTGGTCCATTGACAATGCCACTACATCACCATTTTGATCCCCATTTTTCCTCACAAAGTAAGTTGAATAAATTCTACATTGAATCCAACAACAAATAAGATTCCCTTGACTAAACTTATGAGTTTGAGTGACAGGCAGTACTTGCGATGTTCTGTGATGACGTTTAGAAGTCAAGTGATGAAACATTTGAGCCTTTTACAGTACATCCCTTGAATGTCTGTCTAAAACAAATGTCATGTAATCCCTCAAAAATAAAAGCATTTGGACCCTTTAACATAATTTATAAGCTCACAAGTAATAGTATTTGTTCTCAAATGTGTCCATGTGTTCCCATTATCAATATCAATCCACTGATCAATTTGGCCGGCACTTGAAAATGAAAGTCATAGTGATACAATTTCCCAATATTAAGATGCACGATTTCAAATAAGAATACAGGAAAGAAATGAACCTGAAATGATAAATGCCAGAGTTGTGTTAATTGGTGCACATTCATCTTACTTATCCAAGGAGCTGAGTGGACAGCAGTCTGAATTTAAATGGCACTTTTATGCTTAAAGGTTTCTGGAAAGGACCAGGAGGAGGCCACTCAATTAAATTAGACCATTCCATTTGTTCCATTCTCTTACCGAGCAAAACCTATCCAGCTCCCTTTAGAAATTTTTGATTGACCTACCCTCAGCAACTTTTAGTGGTCCCAGATTTCCACTACCTTGTGTTTGAAGAAATGCTTCACAGAAAAGGAAATGGATGCCAAGTACTAAAAGAAGGGAGATGACAAAAAAAAATGATCAAAGAGATAGGCTGTGAGGAGACTTTTCAAGAAGGAAAGGGGAGTACATGATGGAAGGGTTTAAAAAGGAAGGACCGGTGAATAGGACTATGATGGTTAAAGTTTTAACCACTGATTGTGCAGTGAATGATTTGTGGAATGCAGAGGGCACAAAGGAACATTTGTGACTTTCAGGTCACTGACTTCGAAGACAATCAAGTTAGTTGGCATTTGAGAATTGAACTCAGTGAACAATGGAATTATTTGATTTGATTTGATTTGATTTAATGTCACTGTCATGATCTGTGTATCTGTATAGTCATTACAGTTAAATGATCACTAGAGGGCAACACTAACCGGGGGTATAAAAACAGACTCAACCTGTTTTCCCGCCTCTTCTTGTGTATTGTGACTAGAGACCAGAGGTGTAGAGTTAGCTCAGAGTCCATGTATAATTAATCATAGTTTATTCTAATTCTATCTTGTTTAATTTAATAGCTAGTAAAAGAATTAAAGAATCAAACTCACAAGTTAATTGATTAGTTACTCAATAAATTATTTGCTTTCATTGGACGACTTTGAGTATTCATCATTATCAAGTTTAAGAACATCTCGGCATAAACAAATGAGTAACATATATTACTGCAAGTAATATAACAGTCACATGTACAGTGAAAAGTATTTTTCTGCAGCCAAGGGAACGTACACAGTACGTACATAGTAGACACAAAAAGAATAATCGGCAGAGTACATTGACAAATGGTACATCGACAAACAGTGATTGGTTACAGTGCGGAACAAGGGGCCAAATAAAGCAAATACATGAGCAAGAGAAGCATAGCACGTGGTGAATAGTGTTCATACAGGGAACAGATCAGTCCAAGGGCGGGTCGTTGAGGAGTCTAGCGGCTGTGGGGAAGAAGCTGTTTCTATGTCTGGATGTGCGGGTCTTCAGACTTCTGTATCTTCTGCCTGATGGAGAGTCTGGAAGTAGGCAATGCCTGGGTGCGAGGGGTCTCTGATAATGCTGTCTGCCTTCCTGAGGCAGCGAGAGGTGTATACAGAATCAATGTGCAGGTGGCAAGCTTGTGTGATGTGTTGGGCTGAGTTCACCACACTCTGCAGTTTCGTGCGATCTTGCAAACCCAGGGGTTTTGGAATCCCTTCATTGGATCTAAGTGGAGATCCCAATTCCTGTGCATACTGGTTGTGTGCACAAAAGTGCAATCTTGGGATCCCAGAGCCCTTCCCTGCAGGCTCTTACAGCCCACGGCATGATGCTCAGTGATGCATCCGGGAACTGTTTTTGCGCATTGTCCAGGAGCTGGCTGGGTTCTGACACATCTGGAGAGCTTTCAATCAGATCATGAGAGGGTCTCTTTATACAGTGGACTTGAAACATATTAATGCAGCTCATCATCACGTCCACCCACTTCAAATGGTCAGGAACCTAGATGCAAATGCCAGGGTTCAGTTAAAGAACCTTTAACAAGCACGAGCAGCACAATGGCACAGTGGTTGGCACTGCTGCCTCACAGTGCCAGGGATTCGGGTTCTATTCCGGACTTGCCTGTGTGGAGTTTATACGTTCTCCCTGTGTCTGCATGGGTTTCCTCTGGGTGCTCTGCTTTCCTCCCACAGTCCAAAGATGTGCAAGTTGGGTGGATTGGCCCTGCTAAATTGCCCCTCGTGTTCAGTCATGTGCAGGTTAGGTTATGGGGTTATGCACAATATATATATATATATATATATAAACCATCTTATTTATAAAGTACAAGCATTTACATTGTAGCTGCCACCCACAGTACTGCACTCAATTATCGATCTCGCTTCATGTAGTCACATTGGTGTTATGATACCCGTGGAGATCATTATCGCTTAAAGAGAGATTTGAAACACTTTGTGATTAATTGACTGAAATTACCCCACAAGATTCCACGGTTTGAACAAAGCAAACACCACTAGCTAAACACTCTCTTAGGTCATCAGTCATATTGTAGAAGTTGGAATACAGACATTCACTTATACTTTATACCAAAATCCTCAACTGGTCCTTTTCCTTTTCACTTTGATTTCCCACAAGAACGTCTTTCGCTATTTTTCAGGCTCTTGAAGGTTCTTTCACTTCTTGGGAACAAAGCAAATTTCTACAGCTCTCAGGAATTCACTTTGACTCTCCACAGTTTTCCTGTCATCATCTGGGTGCTGAGAATTCTTTTGAGTCCTTCCACTAGCCTCCAGCTCTGTGACCCTCCACCCATTCCTTAAGTACCTCACAATTGTTGACACTCCTGTTCAAGTGTGAGCTTCACTGGACTCAGGCTTATTGCCCCCACCTCAGAAATACTCTTGATTCCTGATAGCCCTTTTGCATCTGGTCTACAACTGCTTTTCAGCTCTTAGCCGGCTCTATCTTTCACTGCCTACTGTACTCTGGACTTAAAATCCACCTACTCAGGTGTCTTTCAGCTGCAATCTCAAAGACCTTCTGGAAAAATCCCACGTCAGACAAAAGAATTGAAAAATTCCAACCTAGGCTCCACTCTGAATCACTTGTCTTTATGACAATAGAGATGTCCGCTAGATATTTACATTAATTAATTGCTGGCTTCAAAACCATGCCTCTTGACCCTGAACTCTGCACAAATAATTTAATACTTTAATGATGTCAGGGGAATTCTCCACAGACCTCCACAGCTGAGTGAAGGCCGCTTGCTGTTTCGCGACTTTCATAAAATCATTGAATCCTTACAGTGAAGGAGGAGGCCCATTGAGTCTGTACCAACCCTCTGAAAGAGCACCCTAACCTAGGCCCACTCCCCGTAACCCAACTAACCTTTGGACACGAAGGGGCAATTTAGCACGGCCAATCCATCTAACCTGGGGATTGTGGGAGGAAACAAGACCACCCAGAGGAAACCCATGTAGACACGGGGAGAATGTGCAAACTCCACACAGACAGTCATCCAATGTTAGAATTGAACCTTGGTCCTGACGCTGTGAGGCAGCAGTGCTAACCACTGTGCTTTTATCCTCCTAACTCTGATGTCATGAGTACACATGGAATGCATTGAACTGCCACTTGAGGCAATTTCTAAATTCCAGCATTTTAATTAACTCAGTCTTACAAACTAAGTCTCCCCAAAACTACAAGTTACCTGTTAAATATTAATGTGATTCATGAACTGGATGATTTTGACACTGACGTGTGACTTAAATTAACAACCTTTCAATTCTGAGTCAAGTGTGCGTTCAACTGAACCAAGGTGGCACCAGAAAGACTTTAAAGGCTTTGAATCAAGCGCAGTATGCTGAAAGTAGTATAGTGTATAGGTTTACTCGTGAGAAAGGTGCTATAACTCATCTATGGATGCATGACTTACAAGTAATTCATTTAAAGTCATTATACCAGCTTCCTGTAATCCACAACAACCTACAGCTCTACAATTATTTGATGTATTTTGCTTCTTTTGAGATCAAAGTCAATTATTAATAAATACTGATCAAGAAAAATTAGCTCGAATACAAAAAGGTGAAATGGAGATAGAATTGTTCCCTTCACTTGACCCATCAGCACCAAGGAAATACCTGAGCTCCCAAATTAGCAGTGGATTGCATGGGACTATGAATTCAAATCATTAGCTCACAGGTTCATTGTTGAAAAGCTCTCATAATCTTTTCTTTAAGTGAACGTCACTGTACCGTGACGTGGAGGGCAGGCTTGTGTACTCGTATGACCCTGAGAGAGCAAGGTTGTTTTGGATATTTTATAATGTGCTGGCAGAGATCCACAATACATTTGCGGCCAAATTAGTATCTTTATTGCAACAGTACTTCCTTAAATAGAGGATTTCCAATTATTAACCAGGATTTAACATGGAGGCAGTGGTCCTGTCTACAGGCTGGAAAGTGGGGAATGAACCCACCCCAACCTGCCGGCCCAGGAAGCTATTATTGCATTTTACAGTGGTCAGTCGATTAATTGCTTGAAGCTTTGATTTCCACTCCCATGAGGCAGAGTGCGCTGCCTCCAAGAGATGCCAGCCATTCAGACAATTGGCAGATCTTCCGTTCTACCAGTGCCACCAGGTCTGCAATTCGTACCTGATGATGGGTAGCAGTGGAGATTGGAGGGACAGCAATGTGAAGCAGGATCACTAGGACCAGTGAGGTAAAAGCCAGCCAAGGTGGGGATGGGAGGTGCAGTAATAGGCTGGCTGGAGCCTGATCAAGTGGGGTGGGCAGCCCTTTCAATTGGGGATTCCCAGAATGTCCCACAAGGAAATACACCTCCTTGAGCCTACATTGAGGCCACTAGAATATACCTGGTGCACCATGTGGCGTGTGTGCCCAGCGCCATCACTGGTAAAATACTAGCAGCAGGCGGAGGAGGTCCTTAACTGGCCATAAATTGGCAGAATTCCAGTGGAAGCAGGTAGGCGATGGACATAGCCAACTATTCCCTCAGTTCAACCCCCGGAATTCCACTGAAAACAGGAGTAACCCCCTCCTCTAGACCCATCTCTCACCCACCATCCTTATGCAGAAAGCCGACCACTCCCCCAACCCAACATGACCGAATGAAAGGGCCCCACCCTAAAAAATAAGCAGAAAAGTCCTTCTCTCCATCGCATGTGGCTGCACTTTGCATTCCCACACTGCCTCCCTCCGGGGCCCAGACAGTCTATCTTCCTTCTCAAAACAGCCTCCCTCGGAATTCTGTATGGTCTCTTCCTTCCCCAGACCGTCTCCCTACCTCCCCGCTCTTCACCAGCCCTGCTTGTCGAGCTTGCACCCCATCCTTGCAACTCGTTGAACCCTTCCCAAGAGCAATAGAAATAGGATCCCAAGCAGACCATATAGCCCAAGGAGCCTGCTCCACCATTCAATGTAACCATAGCTGATCTTGGACTTCAGCTCCCCTTCCTGCCTGTTGCCCATATCCCTGAATCCCTGAGAAATCAAATATCTGTACATACTGACCTTAAATATATTCAATGACGGCGCATCCACAACCCTCAGGGGTAGAGAATTCCAAAGACTGTCAAACATTTCAGTGAAGTCATTTCCTCTCATTTCAGTCCTAAAAGATCAGCCCTTGGTCCTGACATAATGCTCCTACCCAACATTCGCTCCACGCTACCCCCCACCCACCTTTCATCCTTTGCCTGCTTCGCGTATCCAGTCTTCCCGCAGTTTGTGTTTCCGGCACCCAACCCGAGTTAAGATTTGTGAGCATTTCCCAAGAAGGTCAGAGCAACATCTACTCACCTCAAAGTCATGGAAGTGAAGCTCGCCAAGTGCACGCCACCTATAACCAGTGTAAATGTGAACATTCTAATTTCTCGCTGGCAGGAAGCTTAATTTGGATAAGGAATTTAATTACAATGAGGTGGCCTTTGAATGAGCTTGCCATACTGATGTATGCATAAGGGCTTCCTGGCGTTGTTCACCTGGAAGCTCAAACAGTCGTTAACCTGCCTTTAAAGTTCCGAGAACTTAATTGCTATAGTTTATCTTACCATCGGAAAAATGACGCCCACCTGGTGGGAAGGGAATGGTCTATCCTCTCCAACCATGGTAATTTATTACCTTACAACATTGTTCTCTACTAACACCCCCCAACCCGCCTACATGTAATCCCACCAGAAGATGTGGCCCTTAAGCCATTCAATCAAAGGACGACAAATAAAATCTTGGTATTATTATTTGAGATTTGTTTTTAGAACATAGGCTTCATTGGCAATATTACATGTATCACCCATCTCAAATTTTCCTGAGGCATTGAAAGCATCATGGAACTGAAGTCACTACAGTCCAGAGCAGGTATGGAGGTAAGGGGAGAGGCAGGATACCTTCTCTGAAACAGTAGGTACAATGTTATGCTCCCCCAATACATTCCTCACCCTTCCCTGCGCAGGTTCTGAGGGAGGGCGGAGGCATGAAAATCCATGGACGGGATTCCCTCCAGGATTCCACCCATCCCGATCTGATAATAATTTTATGCTGAGATGCAACGCCATCCTTGCCCCAATTAAGGCCCTTAAGTGCCACTTAATGGTCACTTAAGGGCCTTTTCCGCTCAGCCCCAATTTTTAGGCTGGTGGTCAGATGATTTAATTTTGGGGTGGATAGATGATAGGTCAGTGGGTGAGGGGACCCAAAATTTAATGTTCAATATTGGGCAGGAAATGGGATGCGAGTTCCCTTCTGACTGGGGGTACCCTCACCTTAGTGTTCCGAGATCTCTGGACCTCCATCCCCTCTCAATCTAACCGTGAACACCCCAATTGTTTCCCTGGTAGTCCCCACAAGTTTTCCCTACCGGGCTCCCCTGCGCAACCCGACCTCTGCCACTTATCTTTCTTCCGTTTCCTAGCACTTAGTGGCATCGGGTCTTCTGGAGTTGGCAGGGAAGTGCTGCCATTGACTCCTTGGATACTGTTGCTGTACATGTGTCCAATTATTTGTACTTCAAAATACTTCAAAACTTTTATCACCTTAGCTTTTTACGTCTGCTCATTAAATTCTTAAGTTTTTATATGCATTCCAATCATCATATTAAGGGAGAAAAGTTAACAAAGGCACCAGGGCAGTCCTCTTCACTTCTTCAAATATCATCAAGTCATATTTTCCTGTCACTGAGCAAGCAGAGATCACCTCAGTTTTAATATCTCAGTCAAAGACAGCACTGCCAACATTGCAGTATCGATGCAATGTGAGGGAATGTGAGGGGAAAGAGTAAGGAGAGGGAATGTGAGGGGAGAGAATGAGGAGAGAGGGAATGCGAGGGAAGAGAGTGAGGAGTGAGGGAATGTGAGGGGAGAGAGTGAGGAGAGGGAATGTGAGGGGAGAGAATGAGGAGAGGGAATGTGAGGGGAGTGAGTGAGGAGAGGGAATGTGAGTGGAGAGAGTGAAGAGAGGGAATGTGAGGGGAGAGAGTGAGGAGAGAGGGAATGTGGGGGAAGAGAGCGAGGAGCGAGGGAGTGTGAGGGGAGAGAGTGAGGAGAGGGAATGTGAGGGGAGTGAGTGAGGAGGGAGAGTGTGGGGAGAGTGTGAGGAAAGGGAATGTGAGGGGAGAGAGTGAGGAGAGGGAATGTGAGGGAGAGGAACGTTGCAGAAATCACACTGCAATGGCAGTCTCAAATATGTGCTCAAGTTTAGTTAGAATAGAATAGAATAGAATTTACAG
The DNA here is from genome assembly GCF_047496885.1 of Scyliorhinus torazame. Classification (NCBI taxonomy): domain Eukaryota; kingdom Metazoa; phylum Chordata; class Chondrichthyes; order Carcharhiniformes; family Scyliorhinidae; genus Scyliorhinus; species Scyliorhinus torazame. The sequence continues at coordinate 325,297,484 of NC_092707.1, read as the reverse complement.
TGCAGAAGGAGGCCATTCGGCCCATTAAATCTGCACCAGCCCCTGGAAAGTGCACCCCACCCTACACCCGTAACCCAGGAACCCCAACAACCATTTTTCGACACTAAGGGCAATTCTTCATGGCCAATCCACTTAATCTGCACATTTTTGGACTGTGGGAGGAAACCGGAGGAAACCCACGCAGACACGGGTAGAACGTTCAGATTCTGCACAGACAATCACCCAAGCCGGGAATCAAACCAGGGGCCCTGGAGCTGTGAAGCAATTGTGCTAACCACTGTGCTATCGTGCTGCCCTTGTATTCACACCCCAATTCATGTGAGAGGTTAACCTTCTGCTTTCCAGATATCATGCTGCAAGAGAACTTTGGCAACCATGGACTTCCATTGAATTGGTCCATGATCATGCTTGGCAACGTATTGCAGTGGTTTGCTGTTACATTCTGCAGTCTGGCAGACCAGGAAATTCCATCCCTCTTCGCCGCCTGCCAATAGGTGTATTGGAAGGATTTGCAGTCTGAGAATAAACCTGTCTGACCACATCATGAACGCGCCTTCCGTGGGCATCTTTAACCCAGAATATCTGGCCCAGAGGTAGGGATGCTATCACTGCGCCACTCAACCTCTCTGAGAGGAGGACCAACTGAGTTACAGCAGCTGAACAAGTGATCATTTAAATGGGATACTCCAGTACTCCAATTTGAACAGTGTTTGCCAAGCACTCCGTCAGAGACAGTGGGCCAGGTTTGAATACTGTGGTGGATATTTCAAGTCAGGAATTTTTCTTCGTGAAAAGCACACAAAAAATGCAATTTGCACTCGGGGGGGGGGGGGGGGGGGGGGGTGGAATCATGGTGAGTTTGTCAACTCTGGAGGCAGTGTATAGGCGACCACTTGGACAGATGAGTGCTGAGGCTGTCTGGTTAGAAGAACTGCCTTGCTTCGTTGGGGCTTAGAAGTTGTTTTAAAATTTGTTTGGCTCACTAGCCCTATGCCTCACACCCCTTTCACCAATACCCATCCCACATGCTGCTTCATACCCTCGATGCCATATCCATTTCAGTTATGCCCCCCCTCCCACACACACACCCATGACCATCACCACCCTCTGGTAAAAATGTATTTCCTCGCATCACCCCGAAACCGCCCACCCCTCACTTTGAACTTGTGTCCCCTCATGACTGACCCTTCAACTATGGGGAACAGCTGCCCCCTATCCACCCTGTCCATGCCCCTCATAATCTTGTACACCTCGATCAGATCGCCTATCAGCCTTCTCTGTTGCAACAAAAACAACCCAAGCCTATCCAACTTCTCTTCATAACTTAAATGCTCCATCCCAGGCAACATCCTGGTGAATCCCCTCTGCAGTGCAATCACATCCTTCCCATAATGTGGATACCAGAATTGTGCACAGTACTCCAGCTGTGGCCTCACCAAAGTTTTATGTAACTCCAACATGACCTCCCTGCCTTTGTAATCTATGCCTCGATTGATGAAGGCAAGTGCCCATATGCCTTTTTCATCGCCCTATTAACCTGCAGTCCTGCCTTCAGAGATCTATGTACAAACACGGCAAGGTCCCTTTGTTCCTCGGAACCTCCCAGTGTCAGGCCATTTATTGAATACTTCCTTGTCACATTACTCCTTCCAAAGTTTATCACCTCACACTTTTCAGGCTTAAACTTAATCTGCCCATTTGACCATCCCGTCTATATCTTCCTGTAACCTACTCAACCTCATTGTTAATCACCCAGCCAATCTTTGTGTCAGGCACAAACTTACTGATCCTACCCCCCACAGAGCCATCTATGTTGCTTATATAAATGACAAATAATTGCAGACCCAGCATAGATCCCTGTGGTACTAGTCACTAAAGCAGCCGACTATCACCACCCTCGGTATCCTACTGCTAAGCCAATTATGAATCCACCTGATCAAATCACCCTGTATTCCTTGTGCATTTGCCTTCTTTTTCCATGCAAAATATTCTATCCCGGCTGCATCCAGGATTCAAATCCATTGGAGTACATCAGCCAAATCTGACTTTAATGGAAAATTGGAAAGAGAATTGAAAAGTGACATAGCCAAAATTGTTGAAAAAAAAGAAGAGATTACAGCAGTAATCTGTATGAATACTAACAATAATAAAGTGAGATGGCTGACTTTAGCAAAAAAACATTCATGCAGCAGGAGAACTTAACTTAGGCCAAATTAGCATCTGTAGCCATAAAATAGCTAAACAGGTAGAACTTGACTTGCGTCATAACTTATGGAACCCTGAAGTATCTTACTCAGCATTTTGATCTCACTCTAGACTTGTAACAAGTAGAAGATAAAGCAATTCAAGAGGCCAGGTTACCTGAGGCAAAATTCGCCTGGGAGATAGGATGCAAGTGTTAGAGTTTCTGAAGGAAAGGGAGGAGAGATGATTCCAGGAATGAGAGGGGGAGTGAGTCTTCCAACTGGAGAAGCTGGAATAAGAATTACAAGTGCAAAAGGAACTTAAGCAAATTCATGGAGCTTGGGAGAACTTGGCTTTATCGAGTGGTGTCACTGCTGGTAATTCAAAAACCCCTAGCTTCGGGACCAGCTTTGATTTCTTAAGGTACTCCCAGTTCGTCTCCAAGTATAAAGTTGATGATGTGAAAACCTTGAGAAGCTGGCAGATTAGTTAAGGTGGATTTTCATAATGCCGGGTCAGCTGGTAGGATAACCCACAAGGTCTACTGTGCTGCCTGCAGTCAGCTCTGCAAATTATGAACAGACAAAGACTGAGAGCATGTATGCACTGGGAGAAATGATCAGTCACTCAGCAGCAGCCACGTGAATGCAGATCTGCCATTTCACTCTTAACCCATCATTTGGAGGAATCAGCTTTGGTTTTTAAGCAATCTCTAAATTAATGTGGCCACTCAGTATTATATTACAGTTATAGTGTTTCCATGGGCAGTCAAATAACTAATTACTATCTCTGTTAAATAAAGTTCTCTCTCACTGGGAGTATGTGTACATTATTGGATGCTATTCCATAATTGAACAAAAATCTAGGAGCTGTGACAACATACAGGACAGTAGATCTCCAGCTAATGCTATTTATTCGTGTGAAAAATTATAACCATGATATCGATACTCTGACCACACAAGGCTATACAGTATGGCATTCTCCAATGACAAGGTCATTATAAGACTTGATTGGCGGCCACATGCCATGAATCCATCCATGGCTAGCACCTGCTGTGAGAAATCCTGGTAAAAATTGGCCTCTCTTCGCTTCTTTTAATAAATGATGGCTGGAGGCCCTCTTCATAGCATCATATGATAAATGCAATTCATCTGTTTCTCTGAACCCAAAGGAACTGAGCTAAAGGGAATGTTGACTTCATTTCTCTTCCTGGACTGACAGGTGGCTCAGATATACCACACCCTGTGCAATTCAGCAAAAATGTGTTTTCTCCCTGTCAGACACTGTGAATTAGCTTTCTTTATTGCCATATGAGTTAACTTGTGCCAAAGCTCCATCTGTCATGGTCAGGCCTTGCTGATTCACAATAACTGGCCCAGCATCAGGAGGTCAGCGATTCATAGCTGCCACACAGAGACTATTTTGTGGGTCTGGACATTTTTGATAGCTTGCTGATAAGAAGAATTTGTTCTGCACTAAAAAAAAACTTGCATTTTAAAACCACTGGCGGCAGGTGATGACAGTGACAGAATCTGCTTTATTATGTGATATAAGTTATGGGCAGTTTATTCTTCTGTCAATCAGAAAAATGATGTTGTCATATTCCTTGTGATTGAGAGCATTGATAAAGGATGACAAATGCTGTGAAATGAATCCTTTTTCTCTTGGTTGTCAGATCTACCTAGAGGTAGCAAAACTATTGGAAAAAATTCTGAGGGACAGAATTAATCTCCACTTAGGGAAGCAAGGATTAATCAAGGATAGTCAGCATGACTTTGTCAAAGGGAGATCACGTCCTACAAATTTGTTTGACTTTTCAAGGAAGCGACAAGATGTGGTGATGAAGGTAGTGCAGTTGATGTAGCCTACATGGACTTCGGAAGGCTTTTGACAATGTCTTGCATGGGAGACTGATCAAGAAGGTAAGCGCCCATGGGATCCACGGCAATTTGGCAAATTGGATCCAAAATTGGCTTTGTGGCAGGAGGCAGAGGGTGACGGTCAAGGGTTGTTTTTGCGACTGGAAGCCTGTGTCCCGTGATGTTCCGCAGGGATCACTGCTGGGTCCCTTGCAGTTTGTCGTGTACATTACTGATCAGGATGTGAATGTAGGAGGTGTGATCAGTAAGTTTGCAGATAACACAAAAATTGATGGTGTAGTAAATGATGAGGAGGAAAGCCTTAGATTACAGGATGATATGGAATGGCGGGTTAGATGGACAGATAGTGACAAATGAAATTTAACCCTGAAAAGTGTGAGGTAATGCATTTTGGGAGGACTAACAAGCCAAGGGAATGTACAATGAATGATGGTAGGACGCTAGGAAGTACAGAGGATCAGAGGTGGCAAATGGAGTTTAATGCAGAAAAGTGTGAGGTGATTCATTTTGGAAGGAATAACAGGAAGACAGAGTACTGGGCTAATGGTAAGATTCTTGGCAGTGTGGATGAGCAGAGAGATCTCGGTGTCCATGTACATAGATCCCTGAAAGTTGCCACTCAGGTTGAGAGGGTTGTTAAGAAGGCGTACGGTGTGTTAGCTTTTATTGGTAGAGGGATTGAGTTTCGGAGCCATGAGGTCATGTTGCAGCTGTACAAAACTCTGGTGCGGCTGCATTTGGAGTATTGCATGCAATTCTGGTCGCCGCATAATAGGAAGGATGTGGAAGCATTGGAAAGGGTGCAGAGGAGATTTACCAGACTGTTGCCTGGTATGGAGGGAAGATCTTATGAGGAAAGGCTGAGGGACATGAGGCTGTTTTCGTTAGAGAGAAGAAGGTTAAGAGGTGACTTAATTGAGGCATACAAGATGATCAGAGGATTGGATAGGGTGGACAGTGAGAGCCTTTTTCCTCAGATGGTGATGTCTAGCACGAGGGGACATAGCTTTAAATTGAGGGGTGATAGATATAAGACAGATGTCAGAGGTAGGTTCTTTACTCAGAGAGTAGTAAGGGTGTGGAATGCCCTGCCTGCAACAGTCGTGGACTCGCCAACACTAAGTGCATTCAAATGGTCATTGGATAGAAATATGGATGATAAGGGAATAGTGTAGATGGGCTTTAGAGTGGTTGCACAAGTTGGCACAACATCGAGGGCCGAAGGGCCTGTACTGCGCTGTAATGTTCTATGTTCTATGTTCTAGAGGGACCTTGGTGTACATGTCCAAAGATCCCTGAAGAGAGCAGGACAGGTACATAATGTGGTTAAGAAGGCATATGGGATACTTGTCTTTATTAACTGAGACATAGAATATCAGAGTGGGTACGCTATGATAGAGCTCCAAAATTGCTGGTTAGTCCATAGCTGGAGTAATGTGTGCAGTTCTGGTCACCACACTGTAGGGAGGAAATGATTGCATGAGAGAGGGTGCAGAGGAGATTCATCAGGATGTTGCCTGGGCTTGAGTGTTTCTGCTGTGAAGGGAGACTGGATAGGTTGGGATTGTTTTCCTTGGAGTAGAGAACGCTGAGGGGGGGACCTGAATGAGATGTATAAAAATATGAGGGGCATAGATAAGGTAGATAGAAGGGAACTTTTTTCCTGAGCGGAGGTGTCAATAAGCAAGGGGCGTAGATTTAAGGTAATAAGCAAGGGGCGAATAGGCGATATGAGGACAAACCTTTCCACCCAGAGGGTGGTGGGAACCTTGAACTCACTGCCTGAAAGGATGGTAGAGACAGGATTTAGATGAACACTTGAAATGCTTTGCATAGAAGGCTATGGACCAAGTTCTGCAAAATGGGATGAGAGTAAGCAGGTACTTGATGGTCAGTGTAGACACGATAGGCCGAAGGGCCTCTTTCCATGCTGTAAGGACTCTCTCTAAGGTGATTCATAAAATTCTAGAGAATTACACATAAGACACAGCATAGATATAGGACCTTCAGGCCATCCAGTATTTCCAGAAATTAGGCTTGACTCCGCCGTTTTCCCATCCTTCCTCATCTAAAACGTTCTGTATAACCCTCTGTTCCCTTCTCCCTCATCCATATCTAGCTTCCCCTTAATTGCATCTCTTCCATTTGTCTCAACTACGCTTTCTGTTAGCAAGTTCCACATTCTCTCACCACTCTCTGGCTAGGGAGGTATCTTCTGAATTCTTTATTTGATTTCTTAGGGCCAAATTCTCCATTTGGAAGACTATGGGCTGGATTCTCCGATTTTGAGGCTATGTCCGGAGACTGTGTCTAATCTTACAATGAAAAAGTCAGTGCCGCGCCCGCACTGATGCTCCGCCAGGTGAGGGGCTGGCAACCGCGCCATGTAAATCCGCTGGCGTTCCTGACAAAAAGCAGCCAGAGAATTTCCGGGTCCGTGGCCGCGCATGTGCACGGCAATGACCTTCAGCGGTCAAGCCGTACAACATGGTGATGGCACGCGCGAGCCCGGCCTGCCAGATAGTGCACCCCTGTCACCCCCCTCGCCACCCACGCACTAACCCCCACCAATCCCCCTAGCCCTCACCGAAGACCCCTGGCTAGCGAAACTGCTCTCCCCACCAACTGTGGCTGCGCTGGACACAGTCGGCAGTCGCCATGTGAGGTTGATGAAACCTCAGACCACCTCGATCCCAACATGAGCAGGGCTCAGACCATTGGAAACAGATTGCCACTGGTCCCATTTTCTTCACGACATTGGATTCTACACCTCACCGGTAACTCCGCTACCAGTGTCACAAGGTGGAATATTTTGCCCTTAGTTTCTACGTTATAGGTAGCAGATTGTTTTGTTTGCTCTTGCCCTGCTGTGGAGGTACTCGCTCTATGTCCACTTTTGTCAAAACATTTCATAGGGTGGATTCCTCCATTTTTTGCAACTATGTGCAGTTGCGGATGGCTCCGGCCTTTCTCGTAGGCCAAAATCGAGGGATCCTTCGCAAGATTATGCACTTGGAACCTCATGAATTAAGCACAGGTGAGTTTCCTTCTGAAGCTCCTGGCGACTGGCAGCTGATGCGCCTGCCCGTCATCAACTGGTGGATTCAAATGCCACAGCGCCACATTTAAACACTGGTCCAGCCCAATCATATCACTCTCTCCAGTCTGCCTGTCTACACCAGACCGTGCAGGATGGCAGTAACTCAGAGGGACAAGGTTCGCAGCCTCAAGAAGAAGACTGTTCATCGATTCAACCACCCTCTCCCCTGAACCCCACTTGGTGCCCTGCCCACTGCATCTGGAGTCTTCCAATAAACAATGTGGTATCTCTTTGATCCATTTGGTTGTGAGCCTTTCCTGCAGCCCTAAAAAGGACCAGCTTCCGTCCCCTTGATGTTCCCTCTGCCTTTCATTGTTCATCATCTTCACCCACCTCTTTGCCCCTATGCCTGCATTCACGTGCCCTTGCCCTTCCCCATCCCTCCTTGCGCAGCCCTCGTTCCACATTGCCCCCCTTGTCTTTGTATACATAGATACAGAGGACCGAAAAAGAACATATAGTTGGCTCAGTGCAATCACAAACTCAACTTTCACCTACATACACATCACCAGAGAACAAGGGAGAGGAGCTTTAGGCCATGAATAATTGGCAAAATGGTGCACACAATCCCGGCCGGCGATTGCTCGTAATAACTACAAGAATTCAGGACAAGATCTTTGCGTGCACCAGAACATATCTCCCTCAACTCCAGTCACACCAGAGGCACCAATAACACACCATGACATCCTCCTCTCAGTATCAGACCTGTCTGTACCCTTGCAGGTGTCAATCACGGATTCTTTAACTCCACAATAACAAACATTAAAAATTAGAGAAAAAAATCGCTAAGAGACTAGTTCTAAAAAGATATTTTACACATAACCACCAAACGCAACAAAACCCCAAATTCCAGCGCATCTCGAACAATCTTCATTCCACACAGAATCGGAAATGCCCCCCCACCGGACAGGAACCCTCTCCCCACCCCCTGACACAGAACTAGTCCCCCCATCCCCCGGACATGGAAACTTATAGAATATAAAACAAAGTATAATACTGTAACTATAAGGGGTAGATTTCAAAATCCTTCAGGGGTTCAGGTGGGCGAGGAGTGGATGGATTCAAAATCTGCTTCCAGGCCAAAGTTTACTTCAGACCTCATGTGTGGTGTTGGGTGCTCTGATGTACAGATGAACACGGTTGCATTTGGTACAACGCTGTTTTATTCTAACATTACAGTTCTGTCTTGATACTCTGCACGTGGTGACTCCCTGAGTGTGTTGTTGTCCTTGTCCTGGTCTCTAGATCGACTGGCCACCAGGTGTCGTGTTTCTTCTCTTATACTGTCTCTGTCCTTGTCTGTGATTGCCTGTCGTGTTGTGTGTGCTGATTTGTCTGTTGGTCTGTCTATCATGATGTGTGTGTTTGAATATCATGACATTATGGAAGCCCAGTAGGCCTGAGAAAGCAAATTAAACAGCATTTAATAAGTCAACATAAAGTAACATAAAGTCTCATCTTGGTTTATCGCTCACAGGTCCCAGTCGGGACGACTGGAAGTGCCGGTCCCAATCCGGGTGAGATTTTAAAGGGCGAATCTGCGAGCCCCAGCTGCGCGTGCTTCCGTCCACTAGCGGGGGAGCTTGCATTCCATGTGTCCCATGGGGAGGTCAAGTGATGGGTCCCCGTGGGTCTCGTGAGGGTTATTATCGACCTCTTTTGCATTTCGCCAGTCAGTTGTGCTTGTGAAATGAGCAATAAGGAGCGGCTGACTGGTTGTTGGGAGGAAACGTTAAAATGGCCAAAGAGAAGTTGCCAGAAATAAAGGAGAGCTCACTAACAGGTAGTTAAGTAATGTGGAGGGCTGGGGTTGCCGACGGTCTTGCATGAAGACGGACCTGTGAGGCCTAAGGCAAGGGAAGCTAAGAATTTCCTTGTGGGCAATTGGATCCAGTCTTAAACACCACCGCCAAATGCATCTAATCGTCCAGAGGCAATGCGATCAAAGGAATCCAAACCTGGGTCCAGAAAATCAGGGAGGTGGCTCAGCTGAGTAGGTTACAGCGTCAACAGCAAACCAGTTTACTCCTCATCACCAGTTTAATAAAGACACGGAGAATCCACACTGAAGAAAGTAAGAACTTAGTTTTATTTACATAGACGATATTAATGCAACCCGTTAGATCCCTGCCGGGTTCCTCTCTGGCTGGTGCCTTCCTGGCCGATCTTATATGCATTGGTTAATTGAGACACCCCGCCCCTAGCGGGGGATCTCATAATCTGCAAGGAGCACAGGAAGACAAGCATTCCCACCCCATAAGTCCCGTGCAGAATATTACAGGCAAGAAGGAGCAATTAGGAATGTCATGCCCTACTGGCAGTTATAGATTTTGCCTAAAGAAAAAAGCAGCTAGGCAGCCCCAGTCAGGCCTAAGTTAAAGCTTGACTGGGGCCCCATTGATGCCATGTGACCTCATTAGCAGGGCCTGCTTGGATCCGGAAGGCACGGCTTCCGCGAAACCCTTGGTGTTAAAATCTGAATTTGCAGAGATGTAGTGGGAAATGGAAGTGCTCCATTTTAACTGCTCACTTACTCAGTTCCAGAGATTTAAAGTTGGCCCTAAAAGTTCCCAAGCTTGTCAGTGGCACTGAAGTTTCTACGGTCTTTCTCTGTGCCATAAGCTTCCTATGATTCTGTGGAAGAATCTCCAGTCACGTGGCATCCAGAGTAAATCCCGCTAAGTTGGGAGAATTGTGGGAGAGTCTTGGAGCATATATGTTTCTGGTTTTTCTTGCCCGTTCCAGCTGGCATGATCAGGATCTTGCCCAGAAAGGGTGAGAACCTGATCGCAACTCATTTGCATTCCGTTTAATCTCATTAGCGAGATTAAATGGAATACAGCGGCCCCACTGGTATTCACTCACCCCACCAAGCAGGTACTCGCCTAGACGTGAATCACTATTGGTCCCTAACAGCAGGAAACAGATGCCATGGACACTGAAGGAGAACAAGGGGATGAGCACCCTCTCTACACTTACTTCCAGGGTGCTGAGGGATATCATTTAGGGGAGGTGGGTGTCAGTGTATTCAGGCTGGGCTGGGCTGGAGGTGTTGAGGTTGGGAGTCTTTCCCAGGATGGGGATCATCTGGCAGGTAATCCCTCTAGCTTTGAATATCTTTGTACTCTTTTTCAGCATGTCAATTTCGAAGAGCTATCACTTGTAGTTAAAAGTCTTCTGTCTGATGTGTTGGAAACCTTTGAAGTGCTTTTTCCATATTGAATTTCATTCCCCTTCTACATTTTCAAGATTCTGGGCTGGCTGAAAAGCCTAAAAGCTTTGAACTGCATTGTTTACATTTAATTTCACGGTCTATTGCCTTTTAAAAGCCTCTTGATTGATCAGGTCCAGACTATTTCAAAGGAGGGTTAAGGTTTGTTTGTTGTTATAGCTCTTCACAGTCCATTAACTCTGAAGTGCTTCCTCTTTTGAGCAGGTGTTGTTTCTAACAGCAGTTTCTTTCTGTTAGGGTTCCCTCTGTTCTGAAGTCCTTCCGAGAAAGATCAACTGCTCTGTCTGAGTGATTTCTTTCATAATGGGTCTTTTTCAACCCCTTGTGCCAGAACAGCATGTCTGTACTGGAGGTTGTTTTCAGTCATTGAAGAAGCTGGTACAACTCAGAAATTAAAGTCCAAGAGTTCCTTAATGAGGACCATCTCACAGCCACAGTTTAATTCTCTGGATAGATGTTATGACCATGTTGGGAGGTTGGAGGCCTATGGAGCCCTCAAGTGGTCAGGATCATGGTTGGACAGTGCCCTAGCACTGCCACCTGACACCGTGGATGCCAGGTTGAAACTTTCAGAGTGCCTGGGGAAAATACCAGGTTCGGCCTGAACGAGCCTGAAGATCTGGGCCTTTGATGAGCCCATAATGGAGTGTTTCTCTCTTGTTAGGGGATGGGGAGAGATTCCTGACTGGGAGAGAAGGGGGGGGATGATGCCTCTGACTGGGGGAGTGGTTGGGTTGCCTTCATGCCTGAATTATGTGGAGGGGGAGGGGTGTGGTGACCTGTGTGGTGATATGCATCACTGTAAATACACAAGGGGTTAATGCAAATACACTAAGACTGAGTAAACACGAGAGGGAGCACCAGAGACACCATGACATGCAGACATACAGCTAATGAACACATAGAATAGGACACAACCAATGGACAGTCAAGACACCCAGAGGTGACACTACCACAAGGGGGCAACCCATAGAAAAGGACGGGGCACACATGCTCTTTCTCTTTTCCACAGGCGACACTAAGAGAAAAGGACGGGGCAGATCGGAAGCATCACACCCACCGCATGGCTTAGAGCAGACTGGTTAGTTAGACTGAGTTACTATAGCAAGATTAGCAGGAGAGTCAAACTCAAGTAGGAAAATTGTTAACTGCTCAATAAATGTGTTAAACCTATCTCCAAGTCTGAACCCCCCTTTGTCAGAGTATACATCAAGGGAGCAGCTTATGCTACATGAAGAAGTATAACACAACACGGTACCAGTAGTGCCATGTTGAATCTATGTAGTTCAACTCAAGATCCGTGACTACCAGCAACAACACCCAGACAAGATGTTCGAGATTCCGGTTCCTCAGCAGTTCAGGTGCCACGGCAATCTCAGTGCCAACCGGCGTGCATTCAAACAGAGATTTGAGATCTACCTGGTAGCATCCGACCTAGATGGCGTGGCGGATGCAGAGAAAATAAAGCTTCTGCTCACCATTGCGGGTGAAAGTGCAGCAGAAATCTTCAAGACCTTCAAGTACTCCAAAGGGCAAGACAAGAGAGACTTCCAGACAGTCCTGGACAAGTTTGAAAAATACTGCGAGGAAAACACAAAAGAGATCAGTAAAAGAGGCGCCAATAATCACTACGAGGCAAAGGTAGGCTTGCAAATGCAGAAACGGCAGTTTTGATTAGCAGCCATCTTGAGAAAGGAGCCGCGCATGCACAGTAGCACAAAGAGCGCTCAGTAAAGGAACAGGGGACTGCACATGCGCAATCCATTCCTACGTTCTACGTCACAAACGTCATGACGTCAGAGGCCCCGGACCATGCCCACTTAAAGGGGAAATGTCCCAAAAGAGTGAAAAAACGATTTAAAGTCGGAAAACACAATTATTTCACCTGGAACGACAGCACAATGCCTGAACTTTGACCAGTAGCTGAAAGTAACCTGCAACAAGCAGTTAGCACCGCCCAAAGAAATGATTTGGTCCTTGAAGACTACGACTCAGATGTTGATTTCTTCTTTGGACATCGCGAGCACAATGACAGCTCCGACACAAAAAGTGATGATATGGTCCTTGAAGACTACGACTCAGACGATGATTTTATCATTGGACGTGGCAACCTCAGTACCAAATCCGAACTGCAACGAGATATGTTGTACAGTGAAGAATCTGCACAGACATGGACGGGTTCTTCGGATTTGAGGATCCTCAGCCCAGCACAGATGACATCTTAACCCAGAAGTACAGGATTCTGCTGCGGCCTGATACCAAGAGACAGAGAGCGGTACAAGCCCTTAGAGAGCAGCCTGATGCCAAGAGACAGAGAGCGGTACAAGCCCACAGAGAGCGGCCTGACGCCAAGAGACAGAGAGAGGTCCAAGCCCACAGAGAGCGGCCTGACGCCAAACCAGTGGTCCACACACCACGAACAGTGCTCCACGCACCACGAAGAGGCCCCGACTCCACACAGAGAGTGGTCCAAAAACAACAACACTGGAACAACGACTGGTACGACATGCTAAAACTCTGCAAATGCAGGACAATGTAACAGCACAGTTTATCACACTGGCAAGAGTATAGCCATACCCTGGCATGACAGCAAATCTCACTGATTCAAGTTTGCTCCACTACAAACAAGCAAACCAGCTTTCAAGGCAGATGAGTTTGCTCCACTACGAACAAACAAACCAGCTTTCAACACAGATGACATACTGCATCGCTACCATAAGCATAGAAAAAAAAGAGTCCAAATCAGACAACGAAGTGATTTGACCATTTGCACACCTCCTGATCACTTCTTGGTTCCTTAAGCACAAGGACACTGATGGCGTTCACCAGGGAATGACAGCATCAACATTGACACTTCCATAACAAAACAAGAAAGCTACTCGACCATATTGATTCATAAACTTTGGACTCATACATATTATTTGGTATTGTGTAATCATCACTGTCATCATGATTTGTACATGTCATCACTTATCTACCTATTTTGGTCAATTTTCTTTAACACTGTACAGAAAATATGTAACACGAGAAAAGGGGGGATGTGGTGATATGCATTACTGTAAATACACAAGGGGTTAATGCAAATACACTAAGACTGAGTAAACACTAGAAGGAGCACCAGAGACATCATGACATGCAGACATACAGCTAATGAACACTTAGAATAGGACATGATTAATGGGCAGTCAAGACACCCAGAGGTGACACTACCACAAGGGGGCAACCCATATAAAAGGACAAGGCACACATGCTCTTTCTCTTTTCCACAGGCGACACCAAGAGAGAAGGACGGGGCAGATTGGAAGCATCAAACCCACCGCATGGCTTAGAGCAGACTGGTTAGTTAGACTGAGTTACTATAGCAAGATTAGCAGGAAAGTCGAACTCAAGGAGGAGAATTGTTAACTGTTCAATAAATATGTTAAACCTATCTTCAAGTCTGAACCTTCCTTTGTCAGAGCATACATCAAGGAAGCAGCTTATGCTACATGAAGAAGCATAACACAACAACCTGACCATTTAGTGGTGGTGGGGGGGGGGGGGGGAGTGTGCCCCTAGGTGGTGAAGGTTGGGGGTGCTTCCCTTGTCTGCGGGGCGTTGTGATGTCCTTGGGGGAGGGAGGCCTCGTCACTTTACACTGAGATCGGGGAGCACTTTAAAAAGGGCACTCCGATCTCTAAGGAGCTGGACATGCCGGCATGTTAAGTCCCATGCCCTCTATAAATTGGTGCAAAACTTGCCTTACTTCCAAAAAAATGGCTAAGCATGGGTGGAGTGCGCTGAGGGTTGAGCCCACCCACACGATGGGAATCGCACCCGCGCCCACTGGAGATGACACATAGTAATGTTTGGGGAGAATCTCACCCTCTACGTCTGAAGGTTGTGCATCCATGCTGCACTCCGGCTCTACTACACAGAATCTAGGCTGATACATCCATGTTATTTTGCAGTATATGTTTTAAACTGAAATTATGTTTACTCCAAGAATAATTAGAAGGAGAACTGTTCTCACATGGAGTTGTCGAGTTAGATACGAGAGACACATTTAAGGGGGAGCTAGTTAACATGAGTGAGGAAAAATTGGAAGGCTATGTTGGTAGGGTGAGGTGAAGGGAGATGATAAAATTCTGTGGACCATAAACACCAGCATAGACCTGTTGGATTGAATGGCTTGGTTCTGTACTGAATATTCCATATAACCTTACTGACTAATATCTTATATTATTACACAAAATATCTTCCTTACATGTCTCCCTACTTCCAACTCCTTCAGACTTTCCCTGCCTGGTTGATACAATGTAACTACAAAACTGAAAAAAAAAAATCTTTTTATAAAGAGCTTTCATCTCACTCAGGAGTCTTCGGGCCAATACACACATAACAACCTGCTCTGAAAACTCTGCTCACACTTTGACAGCTGTGACAAATTCCAACACAGAGATCAGACAGTGTGGATTGACATATATAATAAGAATCTTTATTAGTGTCACAAGTAGGCATACATTAACACTGCAATGAAGTTACTGTGAAAATCCCCTATTCGCCCCACTATGCTGCCTGATCGGGTACACTGAGGGAGAAGTCAGAATATCCAATTCACCTAACAAGTACATCATTCAGGACTTGTGGGAGGAAACCGGAGCACCCGGAGGAAACCCACGCAGACACGGGGAGAACGTACAGACTCCATACAGACAGTGACCCAAGCCGGGAATCAAACCCAGGTCCTTGCGCTGTGAAACTAACCACTGTGCTACCATGCTGCCCCTATGAATCATGGCAGCCATACAGAAGGTTTCTTTTTGTTGAACGCCAGCTGAACGTTAATGGAATCGAAGCTACTGCAGTTGACAAACATTTCTAAGAAATATCTTAATATAAATATATGACCATACAAATTAGGAGCAGGAGTAGATTGCTCTGCCCCTCAAGTCTGTTCTGCCATTCATAAGATCAAGGCTGATCAGATTCGCACCAACCCCAATTATTTTCACCCCTAGAAAATCTTCAGGAGTCCCGAGAAGATAATATAAACATAGGTTTATTGTTAAGGCAAAAGTAAAGGCCGCAACGTGGCATACAGCACATAGGTCACAGCCAAGACTACCGATCATCTTGGTCCCAGTCGGAGCGAGTCCCAATTAGGTCGGTTTTTAAGTGTTAATTGCATGAGCCCCTGCTGCCAGGCCTCCGCCCCTCAGTGGGGAAACTTGTGTCCCACGTGCCCAATGGGAACAGATCAATTGGGTCATACCCCAGGGTCTTGTGAGGGTTATTTACATCCATATCCCCGACCCCCGCCCCCAAAAGCCCCTACGGCAGTCAGTTGGTAGAGGTGGAGGAGATCAGCCCGTGGCTGAGCTGCCTATGACTGTGGGACTGAGCTGGGGGGCGTGTAACGCATCAGGGAGTGTTGCTTCTGTGCTGATCGTCGGGGGAGTTCCGTCAGTGGTCTCTCCCTGACCAAACAGTCATCTGAGATTATGGAGGACTCCGTCTCCATGTGTGAATCAGAATCTTCCATCTTGTGTAGGGCTGTGCTCTGGCACTTAGGGAGTAGTGCTCCCTGGCTCATGGATGGTGGGCAAGAGGGATGAGGGACTGATTCATCTGGTGGCACTATCTCTGGAGCTGGCTCCCTGCCTTTGAGATGGTCCACATGTTTGCGTACAGTCTATTTTTGAAATTTAACCATGTAAGAGACTGGTCCTGTCTTCTCCAATATGGTCCCTGGTATCCATCAAGCGTCGTCCCCAAAATTGTCACTTGCGCAGCATCCCCTGGCTTGAACCTTCTGTCCTGCTTTCGATGGTTGTGATACCACTTCTGGAAGTTTTGCTGCATCTCCACCTTCCCACCAAGATTGGGAACATTAGGCTTGGACAAGTTCATAGTGGTTGGCCCATTATCAATTCAGTCGGTGTTATCCTCGTCAAATGTGGCATGGCCCTATAATAGAACAAAAATCCCGACAGTTATGTCTCCACTACGAGGCTGTGACAGGCAATGTATCCATAAAATTTAGTGCCAAGACAACTTTGGCCGCTAATGGTGGGATGGGGGGGGGGGCATATAGGTAAGGGGAGTCAGCTCAGGGCATCCGTATGCATGATCTGCGCACCCAAGCGATACTCAAAGGTATACCCATACACTGCCAACAGTACTGGCCATCGCTGGATCCTGGTGCTAACAGTGATATCATCTTGTCTTCTTCAAAGAGGCCGAGTAACGGTTTGTGGTCTGTGATGATGGCAGATGTCCTGATTAAACTTTTAACCCCAAAGATCATGGCCAGTCCCTCCTTTTCAATCTGAGCGTACCTGCGCTCTGCATCAGCCAAGCTTCTTGAAGCATAGGCTATTGGCCTCTCTGTCCCATTATCCCATCGATGGGACAACACTGCCACGATGCCATACGGGGAGGCATCGCAAGTAATTATGAACAGTTTGGAAAGGTTATAATGTGTTAATAGCTTAAAGGATAACAGTTGTCATTTTACTTTGGCAAATGCTTCCTCTTGTGGCACCTTCCATGCCCATTTCTGGTGCCTCTTGAAGAGCACATGTAATGGTGCCAGTATGGTCACCAGATTTGGAATGAACTTTCCAGAATAAAGAACGAGCGCCAGGAATAACCTCAGCTCCATCGTATTTTCTGGCGTTGGGGCCCACTTGATAGCTCGAACCTTCTCTTCCACATCATATGACACTTACCTCAGAGAAACAACGGAGAACTTCCTCTAAGTTATCTAGGTGTTCCTTTTCGGTAGCTCCAGTAATCAAAGCGTAAAGAGGTAGTTTGCCCCCCTTAGGAGCCCTTGAACGATGCTCTCCATAACCCTCTGGGAGATCGCGCAGGCAGATGATACTCCAAATGGGAGCCAAATGTTTTTATACAGTCCCCTGTGAGCATTGATGGTCACATATTTCCTGGATGCCACATTCAACTCCAACTGGAGGTGTGCATGGCTCATGTCCAATTTGGACGAAGAATGATAGCCCAGCAAACTTTGCATAGAGGTCCTCCACAAGCGGTATTGTGTGCCCGTCCAAACGGGATGCCTTGTTCATTGACATTCTATTTATTTTTATTTTTAAAATAAATTTAGAGTACCCAATTATTTTTTTTCCAATTAAGGGCCAATTTAGCGTGGCCAATCTACCTAACCCGCACATCTTTGGGCTGTGGGGACGAAACCCACACGGACACGAGGAGAATATGCAAACTGCACACGGACAGTGACCCATGGCCGGGATTTGATCCCAGGTCCTCAGTGCCGTAGACAGCAGTGCTAACCACTGTTCCACATGCCGCCTGTTCACTGTCATTTTATAATCACCACGCATCGATGGTCTTGCCTGGCGTCACCGCAAGACGATGGTCTTGCCTTGTGTTACCTGGAACTACTGGTGCTGCCCACTCCGCAAACTGAACTGGGCAAATAATCCTCAAGTTCTCCAGCCGGCTGAGCTCGTCGTCCACTTTCAATAGGAGGGCATATGGAACTGGGCAGGCACTGAAATACTTGGGCTGGGTCTCTGGGTCCACCTATATTTTGGCCATGGCTCCCTTTATCTGTCCTAAACCATCTTGCAAAACCTCTGGGTATCTTCCCAGGACCTCATACAATCCGTCGGTACACATTCTAATGATCTGTTGCCAGTCCAGGTGGAGTCTCTATGATCAGTCACAGGCCAAAAGACTGGATCCAGACCCCTGTGCCTGCACCACTATCAGTGGCAGACAAACTGATTGTTGCCCGTAGGTAACCTGAGTCGCTGTTGTCCCAATGATGGTTAATGGCTCTCAGTTATATTTCGCCAACCTTGCCTTAATGCTCCTTTGACCCAGTGTTGGATCCCTGTACAAATTTTACGGTAGGATTGTTGTCCAATGACCGAGACAGCAGCCCCTGTGTCTATTTCCATTTCTAATGGGTGGCCTTTACCTGGATGGTGATCGTGATGGGAACTACTTTTGGTGCCGTAATGCAACTTTGTTGCATGCAATCACCTGTCGTGTTATGTACTCTGGGATAACACAGGCTACAACTGGATGCAGCTTTAACCAAAAGATACTCCAGACCTTGAAGTTAGTTCAATCCTGATTTATTGAACCAGTAGCACAGTTAGCACAGTTCTCTATGAGTTCGACTCTCTGCTAACCTAAGTGTGGTCACTCTGTCTGACTGAATCAGACTAGCTCTTAGCCATGTGTTGGAGGTGTGACACTGTGCATACACCCTGACTCACTCTGTAGATGTTCATCAGTGGAAAGAGGTAGAGTGTGAGTGCCTCGTGCCTTTTATAGTGAGATACCACCCTGATGTGTTGGGTATACCGAGCCTGCGAGCACTGCGTTTGCTGCAGCAGTGAGAGAGTCAGGCTTCTAACACTTGAAGAAATGCAACTTGATTTTATTGCACTCTTAACTATCATACATACTTTAACTGTGGGTTGACACTATGCTGACTTGACTGGAGACCTGAGGCTAACCTGACCAGACTATCTTACTACCACATGGTGTATGTTCTAGTTGCTGCTCATGGGCTCTGACTGTCTCAGAGGCTGGATCCCAAGAGAGCGGGAAAACTAGTGCCCACTGGCTTTATAGTGATCGTATCCTGTCTGGTGATTGGCTGCTGTGTTCTGTGTGTCACTGGTCATCCTGTGTGTCAATCACTGCCTGTCTGTGCACCATCATATACCTATGTGTCTGTTGTGACACACCCCTGAGTGTCCTGTCTGCTCATTGGTCATGTCCTGTTCTCTGTGTTCATTAGCTGCCTGTCTGTGCCTGTCTGTATATCATTATCTTCATGTCTGCATATCATGACAACACCCTCATGGGGTTGTGCTATGTGTGAAGCCCTGGCTCTGGATAATTGTGTCAGCCGACAGGGCGATTTGCTCACGGTCGATTCTGGTGTTTCGGCTACCATGGTTCCTGCAATCACAAACGCAGCACTGTTGCAAATCTTCTTCCAAGACCTTAGGTGAGATGTCTGATGCACGATCAATAACACAAAGGTGAGAGTTGAATGCAACTGAGGCTTTATTACACAAAGATGTGTGGCCTCCTACAGCAGCTGGCAAAATGGCTGCTGTATGGGGAGCACACATATTTATACTCCACCTACTGGGCGGAGCCAGGAGGCAGGGAACTACCCCCGTACCTGTAGTACAGGGCCTTACCACAAATCACCTAATATATACATCAGTGGTGACTACCACATTCACCCCCTGTTAAAATTGAGCCTGGCGGGGGTGGTGGAGAACTATATACAAGTACGAAATGAAAATCGCTTATTGTCACAAGTAGGCTTCAAATGAAGTTACTGTGAAAAGCCCCTAGTCGCCACATTCCGGCACCTGTTCGGGGAGGCTGGTACGGGAATTGAACCGTGCTGCTGGCCTGCCTTGGTCTGCTTTAAAAGCCAGCGATTTAGCCCAGTGAGCTAAACTAGCCCCTATTACATGTTTTAACTACAGAGAAAAAAATGGAGTCCCGATCAAGTTACAGGTTCAGTCGGTCCGGAGCCTTGATCTGCCGTTGGGAGCGCCGCAGTGGTGGCGGCGATTCCGGTGTCGGTCTGGTTTTCGGTGACTCCGGGAGCATGCTGAAATCCTTGTCATCCTCGGGCGTGGGCAGGGGGAGAACAGATTGTCCTGGGGCGGGGGCTGCGGTGGGGTGCGCCGGGGAAGGGGAGGGTGGCGCTGGGTCGGAGGGGTATGTGTGTGTGGAACCAGCTGGTGCCAGGTCCCTGAAGGAGACAGTATCTTGGCGGGTGTCGGGGTACGCTACGTAGGCGTACTGCGGATTGGTGTGGAGTAGCTTACCCTTTCAACCAACGGGTCCGCCTTGTGGAGTCGTATGTGCTTACGGAGGAGTACGGGTCCTGGAGCTGCAAGCTAAGTCGGGAGTGACACCCCGGAGGTGGACTTCCTGGGAAAGGCAAAGAGGCGTTCATGGGGTGTGTCATTAGTCGCAGTGCATAGGAGCGACCGGATGGAGTGCAGTGCGTCAGGGAGGACCTCCTGCCAGCTGGAAGGCCCTCCAGACCGTCCCTATTCTCCCTCTCCACCTGCTCGTTTCCCCGGGGGTTCTAGCTGGTCATCCTGCTCGAGGTGATATCCTTATTGAGCAGGAACTGACGCAGCTCATCGCTCATGAATGAGGATCCCCTGTCGCTGTGGACGTAGGCGGGGAAGCCGAACAGAGTGAAGGTGGTGTTGAGGGCTTTGATGATGGTGGTTGATGTCATATCAGGGCATGGGATGGCGAAGGGGAATCTGGAATATTCATCAACCACACTGAGGAAGTACGAGTTACGGTCGGTGGAGGGGAGGGGCCCTTTGAAGTCCACGCTGAGGCGTTCAAAGGGGCGGGAGGCCTTCACCAGGCGCGCACAGTCTGGCTGGTAGAAGTGCGGTTTGCACTCCACACAGACCTGGCAGTCTCTGGTGATAGCCCTGACTTCCTCGACAGAGTAGGGCAGATTGCGGGCCTTGATGAAGTGGTACAAACGGGTGACTCCCGGGTGACAGAGTCCGGAGTCGGTCCATCAGTGCGCTGGCACATGTACCTCGGGATAGGGCATTGAGGGGCTCGTTGAGCTTACCGGGGCGATACAAAATCTCGTAATTGTAGGTGGAGGGCTCGATCCCCCACCTCAAACTTTTATCGTTTTTGATCTTGCCCCACTATGTGTTGTTAAACATAAAAGCTACCGACCATTGGTCAGTGAGGAGAGTGAATCTCCTGCCGGCCAGGTAATGCCTCCAATGCCGCACAGCTTCAACGATGGCTTGGGCCTCTTTTTCGACGGAGGAGTGCCGAATTTCGGTGGCATGAAGGCTTCGTGAAAAGAATGCCATGGGCCTGCCTGCCTGGTTGAGGGTGGCGGCCAGATAGACGTCTGATGCATCGCCCTCGGCTTGGAAGGGGAGCGTCTCGTCGACTGTGTGCATCACGGCCTTGGCAATGTCGGCCTTGATACGGTTGAAGGCCTGGTGAGCCTCGGCCGTTAGGGGAAAAAGAGTGGATTGAATGAGTGGACGGGCCTTGTCCGCATAATTTGGGACCCACTGGGCATCGTAAGAAAAGAACCCCAGGCAACGTTTCAGGGCGTTGGGGCAGTGGGGGAGGGGGAGTTCCATGAGGGGGCACATGCGGTCGGGGCCGGGCCCCAGAACTCCGTTCTGGACCACATAGCCGAGGATGACTAAGTGGTTCGTGCCAAACACACACTTCTCCTTGTTGTAAGTGAGGTTGAGGAAAGTGACGGTGCGTAGAAATTTGGCAAGGTTGGCATCATGGTCCTGCTGATCGTGGCCGCACATGGTGACATTGTCAAGGTATGGGAAAGTGGTCCGCAGCCCGTACCGCTCGACCATTCGGTCCATTTCCCATTGGAAAACCGAGACCTCGTTGGTGACGCCGAAAGGAATCCTGAGAAAGTGGTATAGGCAGCCATCTGCCTCGAAGGCAGTGTATGGGCGGTCCATACGGCCTTACGGATGGGGAACTGGTGGTAGGCGGATTTAAGGTCCACAGTTGAGAAGACCCAGTACTGTGAACTCTGATTGACCATATCAGATATGCGTGGGAGGGGGTACGCGTCGAGCTGCCTGTACCTATTGATGGTCTGGCTGTAGTCCACAACTATCCTGTGTTTCTCCCCAGTTTTCACCACTACTACTTGGGCTCTCCAGGGGCTGTTGCTGGCCTCGATGATGCCTTCCCGAAGCAGTCGATGGACTTCCGACCTGACGAAGGTCCTGTCCTGGGCGCTGTACTGTCTGCCTCTGGTGGTGACGGGTTTGCAATCTGGGGTTAAGTTTGCAAATAGAGAAGGTGGGTCGACCTTTCGGGTCGCAAGGCCGCACACAGTAAGAGGTGGTAGGGGCCCGCCGAATTTCAATGTTAGGCTCTGGAGGTTGCACTGGAAGTCCAGGCTGAGTAGTAAGGCAGCACAGAGGTTGGGGAGGATGTAGAGGCGTAAGCCGGTAAACTCCATGCCCTGGACAGTGGGAGTGGCTATGCAGTACCCCCGGATCGCCATGAAGTGGGACCCGGAAGCCAGAGAGATTCTCTGATTGCTGTTGTGTACCGCGAGGGAGCAGCGCCTTACCGTATCGGGATGAATGAAGCTCTTGGTGCTCCCGGAGTCCAGCAGGAAGGAGATCTTGTGCCCATCGATTTTCACGTTTGTAGAGGCGGTTGCGAGGTTGTGTGGGCGAGACTGGTCAATCGTGACCGAGGCGAGACGCAGCTGATCGGCGATGGTGGCAGGCGATGGGGTGCCCGGGGGGGGCATGGGTCCTGGTAAGATGGCGCCGCCCATGGGCCGCACGTGCCGTGGTGGAGACAAGATGGCGGCGTTTGATGTTCCTGGGGAGGACAGGATGGCGGCACCCACGGGCCGCACGTGGTCCGAGGAGGGGAAGATGGCGACGCCCGCTGGCCGTGCGTGGTCTGAGGAGGGGAAGATGGCGGCGCCCACTGGCCGTACCGGGGGGGGGGGGGTGGGGGGGTTGGAACAATAGCGGTGACTGAACGGGCCTGACACACCACCGCGAAGTGCCCCTTCTTGCCGCGGGCCTTGCAAAGGGCGCTCCGGGCTGGGCAGCGTTGTCGGGGATGTTTTGGCTGCCCACAGAAGTTAGATTTGAGGCCCCCGGGGTTGGTTGGCTGCCGCACGGCACAGGCGTGGGGTTGGCTGAGTGGCGCCCCCCAAGAGGCGGCCGTCTGCGGAGTCCATGATGCGTAGGAGGGGTGGGCCGCGCGGCCGGGGGACTAGGCCTGGATGTTGCGTGATGCGACTGTCAGTGAGAGCGCAAGCTTTTTGGTTACCGCGAGGTCAAGCGTGGCCCCTTCTAAAAGGTATTGGCGGATGTAATCTGACCCCATCCCCATAACAAAAGCGTCCCTCATAAGCAAGTTTGAGTGTTCCGTGGCTGTGACGGCCTGACAGTCACAGTCTCTGACTAGGAATTAGAGCACGTCAGAAGTCTTCTACTGACTCACCAGGGAGTTGACTGCACGTGGAGATGATGTGTTTGGCATAGAGCGTGTTAGTCCGCTGAGCTTAGTTTTCTTTCAGTAGCGCCAAGGTTTCATCGTAGTTCGGCGCGTCCAGGATAAGCGGAAAGACGTTGGAGCTCAGACGCGTGTAGAGGATCTGAATCTTCTGAGCTCCCGGAATTGGGTCTGGTGCAGACCTGATGCAAGCTTCGAAACAGGCGAGCCAGTGTTGAAAGTCCTTTTTGGCGTTGCCTGATTGCGGATCCAGCTGCAGGCAATCCGGCTTAATGCGGAGGTCCATCTTCTGAAAACTTTAGTGTAATAAATTGATGCACGATCAATTACACAAAGATGAGAGTTGAATGCAACTGAGGCTTTATTATACTAAGATGTGTGGCCTCCTACAGCCGCTGGTGAAATGGCTGCTGTATGGGGAGCACACAAATTCATACTCCGCCTACTGAGTGGAGCCAGCAGGCAGGGAACTACCCCCGTACCTGTAGTACAGGGCCTTACCACAAATCACCTAATATATACATCAGTGGTGACTATCACAATGTTCCATTGGGCTGCAGTGGCTCTTGGTCAATGGGTCTGATCACAACATTGCTGGCTTCCATAGACCCTGCTCTTGGGGGGAGGGGGCGATACTCACCGGAATGGGGGGGGGGGCGGTAACCAATAAGAAATTGATTCACAATTGACACACAGGAGGCCAATGATCTGCATCCGCTTATACACACTTCACTCCCCACACGCATCATTCCAGCCAACAAGATGGTACTGGTAGCGTTGGAGCACGCCCATCCCGCTGATGGATTGGCTGGGACCAGGGGGCACCTAGGGAGGTGGTCTGGGGGCACCCATATGACCCATGCCCCTAAGTTCACAGTGGGCAATCAGCAGTGTGCGCAACTGCATGGCTGCCTTGCAGGCTACGACAATAGTGCAATAGTGATCCATGCCTGTCCACCCCAACTCCATAGCCTCCTGGCCACCACCTGCTACTCCACCTGTCCCTGGCAGAAGCCCCCACCAATGGCACAACTGTCAGTAAACAATGGCAATGTTGGACACGTTCCGTACCCACTTTCTCTCCCTAATCAGCCACAATGCCGGTTTCACGATTTGTAAAAGCCCAAATGAACCTCACCATCAGGAATTCAGCCGATTGAAGGTGGAGAATCGCGGAGCTCCCAGAAAATACCAGGTCAGGGCCGCTAATGATATGTCAACTGCGTTTACTGTACATGATTTCTGGAATGCATTGACGCCACAGTCGAGGCGATGGAGAATTGCAATTTGGCGTGAAATCGGTGCCCGCCGTGATTTCGGCGTCGGAACCGATTCTCCACCAAACGTGTCTACCGATTCTGGCATTGGCCTACGGAGAATCCTGCCCCACATGTCTCGGACCTTTCAAAGTGCAGATGCCAACAGCAAAGCATGTAAAATAACCTCTAAATTATGTAACATAATGTCTCAATACAAATACTGTGGAATGAATCATTTCACACAAGGTAAGAAAGCAACCATGAGAGCTGTATACATATTGGCAAACTTCTCTGTCATTTTTCCATCCTCAGTTGCCACTGTGTCCTCATTTTGCTTTCACTGATGAGATCCACGAAGCCCAGGAAACCCAGGGATCTACTGGTGAGACACGGGCAAGACTCTACAAGTACTGTGTAGTGTTCATTCCTACCAATACTATCATGAACAAATGCATCTTCAACAAGTAGATTGGCGAGGACGAGGCCAACTAGAGTTTTCCGTCTGTTGGTTCTCTCACCACCTGCCATGATCCCAGTCTGACAGATATGTCTGTCCATCAAGACTCAGCCAACTTGATCAGTATCGGTGCTCCCAAGCCACTCTTGGGGATAAGTGTTTTAGTTTTCCAACCGGACTGCATACATTCTGCGCCCCTGCTACCCTCAGTGCTTCTTCCAGGTCGTGTCCAACAGGGAGGAATATTGATTCTTCAGTTGAGGAAGGGTAATCAGCAGGAGGTTTCCTAGCCCATGCTTGTTCTGGGGTTATGAGACGTTATGTCGCTCTGCATCAGTGTTGAGCACTCCCGGGGTCAATTCCTTCTCCCTTTATAGCACAGCGTTACAGCTCTGGTGGTCTGTCCTGCCAGTGTACAGGATTTCTTCAGTGATAGTGATGGGCATGTTTTGGACATTGAATGATATGCATGATTCTGTGAGTATGACAATGTCAGGCTGTTGCTTGACTGTGTCTGTGGGACAGCTCTCTATCATACAAGAGTAGAGGACTCTGCTGGGTGAATTGGACTCTTTGTACCTTTGTCCAGTTCCAATCCAACGGCGAGGTCGATGCAAAATTTAATTTTCTTCTTTTATTCGTATAGCAGTTTGAGGAAACCGTCCACTAGGTCACTTCAGAGGGTAATTACATTGTTCTATGTCAGGTGGTGCAGATAAGATAAACCAAATGAGAGAAATCAGCTGCATAAATACTCTTAAAATTACTGCATAGTTTAATTTTGCATGTGAGTACAGAGAACAAAATTGCAAATCTTGGTAATGTTGTTGTATTCAAATTTATATTGGTTTAATAGTTGTTCCAGTCCCTGAGGTTGATTTATCTAAATGGTACTGTTCTGTGTAACTGAGCCATGCAGACTGGGAAGATCTCACATTTGGTCCATGCCTTCTACTTCATTAGCTGGGATGGTGGGGACCAGTTTGTTCCTTATTTTAGCCGAGAGCATGAGATCTTTCCCAGCCCCTCCACTATCACTACATTTCGCATTGTGCAGTCATCCATCAGTTCACTCTGATCTGTTTAATTTCAAAGTTTTATGGGTTTCAGAAGGCAAATTCAAGGTTGCAAGCTGTGCAGATTCAACGGATAGCATAATTGAACCTTAACTTTTGCGTGTCGCTGTTTCACATTGCTATCCATACTTGCCCTGAATGCTTGAATGGCTGGCTGATATACAGACTGGAAAGAATATTTGTCAGCCTGCCTGGCAGACTGTGTGGGCCTACATTAGTTACTGGCTTTAAAATCCCTTTGGTGGCTGTAAAGCTTGAAAATTGGAAATTATTTCATATCTCATTGTTTTTCAAACAAATATTTCAGTGCTGATCATACTGACATGCTGCCAACCTCGTACTGTTGTCTATCTCCCAGTTATATTAGCTAAAATTATGTTTATTCATGCTATTGCTATGGCATGGTCTCACAACAATGAAAAGCAAATAAATCAACAGTATTTTTCATGATTTTATTTGACAGGGATACTGTGGTTCAGAATTTATATCCAGCTCTGCAGCCAAAAACCTTGGAGTTCAGTCATTGCAGGCAAAGCCAACAGCTTAGCGAGCCATAGCAAGGTCCCACAAACAGCAAATATGACAAGTAACCTGCTATCTTGTTTTGGTGGTGTTAGCTGAAGGAAGAATGTGGACAGGACATCAGCAACGTACATTTATATCGCCCATTTACAACAGCTTGTGGTTATATCGTGCCTTTCACACAGTGAAGTGTCCCAAGGTGCTTCACGGAAATGTTGGAATCAAAGGTTGACACCAAGTCACACCAGGAAATATTAGGGCAGATGCCAAAGCCTTGGCCGAAGAGGTAAATTTGAAGAAGAGCCTGAAAGGAGAAAAGGTTTAGGGAGGAAATTCCAGAGCTTACCTGAAGGCACGGCAGGTAATTATTAAAATTGGTGATGCCCGTGAGGCCAGAATCAATGACTGCAGGTATGTCACAGGGTTGTTTGGCTGCTGGAGATTAAAGAGATCAGGAGAGAAGTCAGAAGGGAAGTTGAAAACTAGGATGAGAATTTTAATGTTGGGAGCTAATGTTGGTCAGTAAGCTTAGGGATGAAGGGCGGGATTCCCTGATCCTGAGGCTAAGTGTTGATGCCGTCATACATTTTGTTGTGTTTTACAACGGCGTCAACAGGCCCCTAGGAGCAGCGATCCTGCGCCCTACAAGGGGCCAGCATAGCACTGGAGCGACTCATGCTGCTCCAACTGCTGAAACCAGCGTCAAACAGGCACCGTGGGTCTGTGCATGCACACCACGGGTGGCGCGAATTCACGCATGCGCACTACGGCCGGCACGAATTCGCACATGCGCATGGGTTGCCTTCTCTGCGCTGGCCCTGACGCAATATGGCGGAGAGCAACAGGGGCCCGGCACAGAGGAACATAGGCCCCCACCAGGGCAAGCCGGCCCGCCGGTCGGTAGGCCTCGATCGCGGGCCAGACCACCGTGGAGCCACCCCCCCCCCCCGGGTCGGATCCCCTACTCAGCCCAAGGCGTGCGGAGAATCGCCGAGGGGGTCCGCGTGGAGCTGGGCCGGAGAATCGGCAGACCGGCATCAGAGCAGCATCGCGTGAATTGTGCCCCCCCTCCCAGGCGATTCTCTGACCCGGCCCAGGTTCGGAGAATCCCGCCCGAGAGGTTTGGATTTGGATGAGGGTTTGGACATGGGCAGTCGAGTTCTGAATGGCTTCATGTTTCTGAAGGATAGGATGTGGGCGGATAGCCTGCAGTGCATGATAATAGCCATGGCTAGAGGTAACAAAGGCATGAATGAGGGTTTCCATTGCAGGTGAGTTGAGTTTGGGGAGGAGTCAGATGTTGTTACAGAGGTGAAAATAGGTGCTCGGGTTGATGTGGGTGGAAAGCTCATCTCAGATCAAATATGACACTAAGTGTGTGAGCAGTCTGGTTCAGTCTCAGACAGTTGCTGGGAAGAGGGGCGGAATCAATGGCTGGGAATGGTCCAACTGCAATATTCAGGCGTGTTGTTAATGATCTCAAGTGTTTCAATGAGTGAGGGTGTTAGCGAGTGGGTGAGTGAGTGGGTAAGTATTGTTATGGGCCAGGGTTCAGAGAACACCAAAGTGTATCATGGAGTTCACCTGACCACAACTTTCAATAGATTGTCGTATGGGGAGCACATGCCCCACTCTACAGGTGTGGTACAGCAGAAATGGAAAAGTATTTTTAAAAACAAAACGTTTATTCTCTGAACGCAAGTTAACCTTTTTTAAAACAAACAGTGAACATCTTAGCAACCATTAATTCAAATACAACCCCAAAGACTACAACACTAAGTAACCCTGTAAGCTGTCCTTTTACACCCAAAAGACTTAACAAACCTTCAAACAGGAGCACATTAGGTTTACATTCAATACTGAGACCTTTTACAATTCCGAGTTCACCAAATGATCCATAGATAGTCTTTGGATGGCAGAGATCAACAGCCCAGCTCTTTGTTGAAACTTCAGATGCAGCTCACTGAAAAACACACAAACACACAATCTTTTCTCAAACTGAAACTAAAAAGCAGAAGTAGAGCTCAGCTCCACCCACACTCTGACATCACTCCAGTAACATGAGCAGCTCCATTTCTTAAAGGTACATTTTTTAAACACCCATTTCTTAAAGGTACTCTCACATGACAGTATGTATGTGAGTGAGTAAGTGGGAGGATAAATGGCTGAGTGGATGAGGTCAGGCAGTATTCGGCTAGGGCTGGGAGGGTAGATAATCTGGTCAGGGATAGTCGGGTCGGTTTGGTTCAAGGGAAGTAGTCAGCATGCGGGGGGTAGACAGACCAGGTCGGGAAGGAGTCAGGTCGATTGTGGAGGCGTGTGATATAGTCGGGTTGGGTCAGTAGGGGGAGCCCGGTGGGGGTATCTGGTTGAAGGGTGATGGTGTTGGATTGGGTCAGGGCAGAGAAGATGGTCGGATCGAGGGGGGTATTGAGATCGGGTGTGGGGTAATCAGGTCGGAGAGTAGTCGGGTCAGAGAGTTGTTAGGTCAGGGGGATAGTCAGGTCACAAATAGTTGTTGGGTTGGTGGGTGGTCGGCTTGGGGGTAGTGCAGTTGGGTGCGTAGTCAGTGTGCAGTCGGGGGATAATCGGGTCAGAATGGGGCATTTGGCTCTGTGGGGTATCCAGGTCTGGGGCAGTAGTTGGGTCAGGTGGGGGTGGTAATCAGGTCAAGGGTACTCGGATCAAGGGAGTAGTTGGGATGGGTTGCTTCGGAGTAATTGGGTGGAAATTAGTCAGGTCCGAGGTGTGGGGGTGGGGTGGTCCAAGGTCGATTGTTGTGCTCTATTCAGTTATACTAGTTAGTTACTGACTTAACCAGGGATTACAACGTGCATCACTTCAAGTCTAAGTATCCAGGGCAGCACGGTAGCACTGTGGTTAGCATTGTTGCTTCATATCGCCAGGGTCCAAGTTCAATTCTCGGCTTGGGTCACTGTCTGTGCAGAGTCCACACGTTCTCCCTGTATCTGTGAGGATTTCCTCCGGGTGCTCCGGTTTCCTTCCACAAGTCCCGAAAGCCGAGCTGTTAGGTGAATTGGACATTCTGAATTCTCCCTCAGTGTACCAGAACAGGCGCCGGAATGTGGCGACTAGGGGCTTTTCATAGTAACTTCATTGCAGTGTTACTGTACTACTTGTGACAATAAAGATTATTCAAAAAAAAGTAGATCCCACATATGTCACTCAAGTCTCTGACCTTGCCCTCAGTTTGAAGACATTTTCAGAGGGTTTTAAGCAGTACAAATCAGGCCATCAGAAGTTTAAACTTCCCGGACAATGATAGCGTATGTGTGTCCGTCGGAATATCTGCAGGCACCGATGCACAACATAGGACTAAGTTGAGATTTTGCTACATGGGATATTGGAAGTTTCAGGCCATTATCCTAGCTAGAATTAGGCTGCAAAGGCTTGTGGGGCTGCTGGATCTGTGCCATTTAGTGGGGTGCAGAACAAAATTGGGGGAGGTATGGACGAGATTCTCCGTCGGCCGACGCCGGAATCGCGAAATGTGATTGGGCGGAGAATCAGTTCTAAAATCGCGGCGGGCACCGATTTCACGCCAAATCGTAATTCTCCGTCGTCTTGACAGCAGCGTCAGTGTGTTCCACAACACACGTACAGTAAACACCGTTTGAATATCATTAGGGTGCCCGACCCGATATTCTCCGGGCTTTCACGTTTCGCCGCCTCCAATTAGCCGAATTCCCGAAGGCGAGGTTCACTTGTGCTTTTAAAAATCGTGAAACCGGCGTCGTGGCTGATGAGGGAGAGAGAGGGGTACAGAAAGCGTCCAACATTGCCATAGTTTGCTGACAATTGTGCCGCTGGCTGGGTCTTCTGCCAAGGCCGGGGGGGGGGGGGTGGAGTAGCAGGGGGTGGCCAGGAGGTGAGCTATGGGGTCGGGGTGGATGGGCACAGAGTACCATTGCCATGGCCTGCAAGGCAGCCGTGCAGTTGCGCATGTCGCAGGCTACCACTATGAATGAAGGGCCACAGGCTCTATGGGTGGCCCCCCAGAGCAACCCCCTATGTGCCCTTTGGCCAGGGCCAACCCATCAGCAGGATGGGCGTGCTCCAGTGCAACCAGTGTCATCTTGTTGGCTGGGATGAGTGTGTGGGGTGTGTCAGCCTCCCGAGTGTCAATCACGGACCCGGCAAATTCCGCACCATTTTACATTGGAATCGATTGTGTTCCACGTGGCACTGGTGCTAGCCCCTCCACAGTTACTGAATCGGTCCAGGTTCGGCATCAATTTTGCTGTCCTGGAAGTCCACGAATCCGGCCCCGGTTTCTATGTTGCGACGATTGCCGTTACTATCTCCATAAATGATTTGGAAGAGGTCAAAAGGTACCACTCCCAAGTTGCTGATGATACAAAAACACCGCACAGGATTAACAAACATCGATAAAATAAATTGGTTATGAGCCGATTTACATACACTGGGCAATTGTAGCATTGCGATACAGGAGATCTTATGATCTCCATAGAGGCTGATAACTTAAGTTGTGGAAATTGAGAGGTTAAAGTAAACATTACTCAATACCCTAGCTCTAAACCCCTTCACTTTGATGAGCACAAAAGTATTAAAAATAAGTTACAAATATACAATATAGTTATTCCTCAATGTACATTATTAATAGAGGCAGTCTTGTGGCACAATGGGTAGTGTCCCTGTCTTGGAGCCAAAAGCTCTGGGTTCGAGTCCCACCTGATGGCCAACCTGCAAATCCTTCCAAACACGCAATGGCTGGCGATAAGAGGGGGTGAGACTCCTGGTCAGCCATGCTTGATGTGGACTAGTGCCCCTCAAGCTGTAAGCCTCTGGTGACAGACTAGCGACCTGTTCAGGAATTACTGGCTATGGAAACAGAAAAAAGTCTGCCTTAGTGCACCACTAGGTTCGGGAAGAGAATTGGATTATTATATACTCATATATTACCAATAAACGCCCACTGTCACAGTAAAATAGAAGGGATTATGATGGTAAGTGGAAGGAGCAGAAGATTACACCATCTAAAATGGGTGTAGGAATTTGACATTTTGGGCTAAAAGTGGTTACTGCTCTATGTTCTTCAAATTAATGATGGGGTGCCTCCCATTTGAGGTTGCATGTAAGACACTGGGGTTTAGTTGATCGGCATTGCAACTAATAACTTGGAGTCTGTGGCACCTCTATGTTTGTGGAAAGGCAACTTTAAACACACAACCATTTAAGATTATATTACACATTGACAAAGAGAGCTGTGGGCAGGAGATAGCAAGTATAAATTGCAAGTGTCATTTTAACTTACTTTTCTGCAGTCTGCAGTAACACTTAAGAAAGTGAAAGTTAGAATTGGGAATCAATCACATAGAAAGAATAATACAATCAGCTCCAGCAGACTAAGTTGTTCTAATGAATTGGTGAATGATTGAAGTGGCGCACAACAGTTTTACAGAATATATGACATAAAAGTGAACAAGAGTACTCTATTATCATTGAGGCATGCATATTGTTCATGGCCAGTCTGAGGGTACACTGTTTCATGCAATACAATGAGCAATGTACGATCAGGATCACTGATCTAAGGTTTTTGAATAATTATGATGTTTTATTATACAATATTGTGGTAATATTATTAATATTTTCCAGTCCCAATTGTGTGATTATGTCCATAATGTTATGTGATAAGTATGAAAGGAAAAAAAAATGCTCACAAATATCATAGATGATGGAGACCTTTTAATCCAGGATCTCATGATTCTTTCTGAGGTCTCAATGTATTGGACGGACAGGTATTGCAGAGGGGATCCTTGGGTTTGTAAGTAGTAGTGGGAGGATTTGGCAGTTTGAGTGTAGTGGGGCTGGCGCACAAAGAGTGTGAAAATGGTGGGAATGTGGTATTGGGTGTGGTAGCACTGGCATGGAGACGCAAGGTGAGGGCCTCTGCGGTTGTGGGTTCGGAATGTGAGAGTAACGCGAGGTTGTGGTGGGGTTTGAAAGTTTGGATCTGGAGTCATTGGGCAAGGCATGTCTAGGTGCGGAACATCTGGGAGAAGGGTGCTTGCAAATCACAACACTGGAAAAGAAGCGCTGAACATCTGGTGTAATGGGGAAAGTGAGCTGTGAGGTTTGGGATTTCTGAAGGAGTAGAATCTGGAATTATTGGGAGAAGTGTGCAATAATGATTGTGTTGGAGTACCTTGCAGGGGAGGGCAGAGTTCAGGAGAAGGAAGACAAGAGCTTCAATCAGTCCTCTCCAGCCCAAAATATTTATAACATAATTTCCCAAAACTGAACTGTCTTATTTAGTATGTGTTTTATCTGTGCTTTGTATTGGCAATTATAATGTAAATACACTCCAGCACACTAATTTTTAATCTACTAAATTTATAACTATGCAAAAGCCTCTTGTCATTTTATTGGCCATAATATTCTGCATTATCATTGATAAATGGAAGCAATGTCCTTTCATCCTTCTACAGCACTGGCAATGTAAGCATCTTATTCAACATCTTAGTCAACGTGCAAGTTGACTTAAAGGTGATTATTTTGCAAGCATTTCACAGAAGCAGATCATCAAGCATAATTATAGAACTCAGTTGCAAACATGCACTCACAGAAGTATGTCTAAAGAAATATGTGATAACATGTGTTTGTGTATCTGGAGGGAACCAAATACATGTGGTTGAGTGCATGATTTTCGAAAGGATATTATTTATTATTGTTAGTACAATAAAATACAAATGATGCGCGGACTTAAATAACCTTGACTGATTCCAATCTGTTTTGCAGTAAAAACACATTACAGGATTTTTAACATTTTTGCTTGTATTTTTCCATTTTTCATGGACATAATTTTACCTGTCATGACCAACAGGTTTGCATTCAGGAGCTGGCCATAAAACCCCCCAGGTGGTTTTCTCTCCTCGCACTCACCCTGACCTGTCCACAATTGTACAGGGTTTGGACAAGGCCTAGGGTCACCTATCCACCCTTGTCTCCTAAATGGCTGTTATTTTGTTATTCCCTCTCCAACCACATATTAGAAGCTAGCTGGGGGAGTTTAGTGATGGAGGGAAGCCTGATCGGTTATCCTGGTCAGGTCTCTGGTTGAGGGGGAAAGGGGATGGCAGATGGAAGGTCTCCATTATGGGCTCCCTTTTGAAATCAGGTACCTCTGCCTGAGGCCTGGGAACCTGGGTGTTAACTCCCTTCTTGGTCTTGAAAGAATGACCCCTCCCAGTTTCCTCAACTCCCCGGGGCTCCTTTCCCTGTAGTGATCTGCACATCTGCATGTATACAAGGGGTTAATGCAAATACACTACAACTAAGTGATCACTGTAGGGAGCACTAGAGAGGTATATAATAGACGGACGGGATCCTTATCTACCTGTTTTGTACAATTTTCCTCAACACCCTACAGAAAATATGTAAAAAGAAAGAAGGGGGGATGTAGTGGTCTGCACATCGCATGTATACAAGGGGTTAATGTAAATACACTACAACTAAATGATCACTAGAGGGAGCACTGCAGAGGTATAAAATAGACGGACGGGATCCAGGAAGGCACTCTTCACAGGAACAGCAGGTAGTGAGCAGAACACAGCTCAGTTGTAACATCTAGTATAAGCTCTGGAGAGAGAACAAATTACTCAATAAAGCATTAGCTTCAACTGGAAGACTACGAGCTTTATTCAGACGTAAGAACTAATATATTCCCCAAAAAAACTCAGACTTACCTCCATCCTGGGGCTCTGATATTTTGACTGGTGGGACTGCTTTTAGTTCCAGCAGTTACCACCACTCCTGGTGGCACTGCTAAGTCTACAGAGCTGCTAGTCAGACAGCTCTCTAAGACAGCACTTCTGCCTGAGTGAGTGGCAGAAAGCCTGTCTCCAGACAATGGCTGCCAGGAGCCCTGATCAGCACAGATGCATTCCCTGTGACTTCAACAGTGGCAGGGTAGGAAACCCCACTGTTGGAAAAAATCTGCCCTTCTCTTTCCAATATGATTTTTGACTGGCTGTAATATCTAAATATCAAATATCTTAAGAAGTTGGAATTAGAACAGTAATTGCAAGGAAGAAATGACTGTAACTTCCATGCATCAAAATAAATAGGTATTTTGGCCTTAACCCCTTACATTACTCCCGCAGAATCTGAGTTCTAGTTCACATTCATTTTTTCTTCTACCGGCACAATTAAGTACGGTAAATACTTCACAATCAAGGCCGATGGTCTGGCATGTCTGCCTCTCGATATGTATGGGTAGAAATTAGACCTCAATGCGTTCATTTTCAGACATAAAATAGGTGCAATAAGGAACGAGTTCAGAGAACAACATCCTCTGCCCCAAGATGCCAGAAACATTGCTTAAACCAAAACTGGGGTTCAACCAATGTTCAAGTGAAGCGAGTTTCCTCCTAAAACAGGCGTTGGGTTTCTTACATTGTAAATAATGAACCAAGGTGCTTTCAGGCCCCCTCACTAGTGGGTGCAATAGTTAGGCCAGCATTTATTGCCCATCCCTAGTTGCCCTTCAAAAGGTGGTGGTGAGCTGCCTTCTTGAACCACTGCAGTCCTTGAGCTGTAGGTTCATCCACTGTGCTGTTAGGCAGGGAGTTCCAGGATTTTGTCCCTGTGACCGTGAAGGAGCGGCGATATATTTCCTTTTTTTAAAAAAATATGTTTTATTGAAATTTTTTCGATCAAAATTTTTTCCCCTTACAGAACAAACATAACAGTAAAGAAAGTTTAACAATAAACAAATGGCTAATCAACATGGTAATCTAATCATTTAACATAAACTAAAACTTCCAACCCCGCCCCCCGCCCCCCCCGGCTGCTGCTGCTGGTCATCTGTCTTCCCTCTAACGTTCCTCTAGGTAGTCGAGGAATGGCTGCCACCGCCTGGTGAACCCTTGAGCCGATCCTCTCAGGGCAAACTTTATCCGCTCCAGTTTTATGAACCCCGCCATATCGTTTACCCAGGCCTCCAGTCCGGGGGGTTTCGCCTCCTTCCACATGAGTAGAATCCTACGCCGGGCTACTAGGGACGCAAAGGCCACAACGTCGGCCTCTTTCGCCTCCTGCACTCCCGGCTCATCCGCAACTCCAAATAGAGCTAGCCCCCAGCCTGGTTTGACCCGGGCCTTCACCACCTTAGAAATCACTCCCGTCACTCCCTTCCAATACCCCTCCAGTGCCGGGCACGACCAAAACATATGTGCGTGGTTTGCCGGGCTTCCGCCGCACCTCCCACACTTGTCCTTGTTCCTGATTGGGGACCCCACCAGGGCTCCCCGCACACCTCTCTGTCGCCTCCATTGTCCCCAGATATTCAATGTTGCCGCCACCACCGGATTCGTGGTAAACGTTTTGGGTGAGAACGGTAGCGGCGCCGTCACCAGCGCCTCTAAGCTCGTCCCTTTACAGGACTTTCTCTCCAGTCTTTTCCACGCCGCTCCCTCTCCCTCTCCCTCCATCATCCATTTACGAATCATCGCCACATTGGCGGCCCAATAGTAGTCGCCCAAATTCGGTAGCGCCAATCCTCCTCTGTCCCTGCTACGTTGTAGGAACCCCCTCCTTACCCTCGGGAATTTCCCTGCCCACACGAAGCTCGTGATGATCCTGTCTATTTTTTTGAAAAAGGTCTCAGTGATTAGTATAGGGAGACATTGAAATACAAATAAGAACCTCGGGAGGACCATCATCTTAATTGCCTGCACTCTGCCCGCCAACGACAGAGGCTGCATGTCCCACCTCTTGAAGTCCTCCTCCATTTGTTCTACCAATCGTGTCAGATTAAGTCTGTGCAAGGTTCCCCAGCTCCTAGCGATCTGAATCCCCAGGTATCGGAAGTTTCTTTCCACTTTCCTTAGAGGCAGGCCTTCTATCTCTCTACTCTGGTCCCCTGGGTGTATCACAAATAGTTCACTCTTCCCCATGTTGAGCCTATATCCCGAGAAATCTCCGAACTCCCTCAACATTCGCATAACCTCTATCATCCCCCCCGCTGGGTCCGACACATACAACAGTAGGTCATCCGCGTATAGCGAGACTCGGTGTTCTTCTCCCCCTTTAATCACCCCTCTCCATATCCTGGAGTCTCTCAACGCCATGGCCAGAGGTTCAATTGCCAACGCGAACAACAGTGGAGACAGCGGGCATCCCTGTCTTGTTCCCCTATATAATCGGAAATACTCCGATCTTTGCCGACCCGTGACTACACTTGCCGTTGGGGCCCCATGAAGAAGTTTGACCCAGCTAATAAACCCGTTCCCGAACCCAAACCTCCTTAACACCTCCCATAAGTACTCCCACTCCACCCTATCAAATGCCTTCTCTGCATCCATTGCCGCCACTATCTCTGCCTCCCCCTCCACTGGGGGCATCATTATCACCCCTAATAGTCGTTGCACGTTAACATTCAGTTGTCTCCCTTTTACGAACCTGTCTGGTCTTCGTGCACCACCCCCGGGACACAGTCCTCTATCCTCGATGCCAGTACCTTTGCCAGCAATTTGGCGTCCACATTCAATAATGAAATAGGTCTATAGGACCCGCACTGCAACGGATCTTTATCCCTCTTCAAAATTAGCGATATCGTCACCTCCGACATTGTCGGGGGTAAAGTCCCTCCTTCCCTGGCCTCATTGAAGGTCCTCACCAACAACGGGGCCAACAGGTCCACATATTTTCTATAAAATTCCACCGGGAACCCGTCTGGTCCCGGAGCCTTCCCTGCTTGCATGTTCCCCAGCCCCTTAATAACCTCGTCCACCCCAATCGGTGCCCCCAGGCCTTCCACCTCCTACTCCTCCACCCTCGGGAACCTCAATTGATCCAGGAACTGCCGCATCCCCTCCTCTCCCTCTGGGGGTTGGGACCTATACAGTCCCTCATAAAAGGTCTTGAACACCTCATTTATCTTCCCTGCTCTTCGCACCGTGGCTCCCTTTTCGTCTCTAATTCCCCCTATCTCCCTCGCTGCTGTCCTCTTTCGCAACTGATGAGCCAGCAGGCGACTAGCCTTTTCCCCATATTCATACCGCCTCCCCTGTGCCTTCCTCCACAGCACCTCTGCCTTTCTGGTGGTCAGCAGGTCAAACTCCGTCTGGAGTCGTCTCCTCTCCCTGTACAGTCCCTCCTCCGGGGTCTCTGCAAATTCCCTATCCACCCTTAAAATCTCCCCCAGTAATCTTTCCCTTTCCTTGGCCTCTGTTTTCCCTTTGTGGGCCCCAATGGAGATCAGCTCTCCTCTGACCACCGCTTTTAGTGCTTCCCATACCACTCCCACACGGACCTCCCCGTCGTCATTGACCTCCAGGTATCTCTCAATACACCCCCGCACTCTTCCACACACTCCCTCGTCCGCCATCAATCCCACATCTAATCGCCAGAGTGCTCTCTGCTCCCTTTCCTCTCCTAGTTCCATGTCCACCCAGTGTGGGGCATGGTCCGAAACCGCTATGGCTGAATACTCAGCTTCTTCCACCCTTGAGATCAACGACCTTCCCAAAACAAAAAAAATCTATCCGGGAGTACACTTTATGGACATGGGAGAAGAAGGAGAACTCCCTGGCCCTCGGTCTAAGAAATCGCCATGGATCTACTCCCCCCATTTGGTCCATAAACCCCTTGAGCACCTTGGCCGCTGCCGGCCTTCTTCCGGTCTTTGAGCTGGATCTATCTAGCCCTGGGTCCAGCACGGTATTGAAGTCCCCTCCCAATATCAAGTTTCCTACCTCCAGGTCCGGTATACGACCCAGCATCCGTCTCATAAATCCCGCATCGTCCCAATTCAGGGCATATACATTAACCAACACGACCTCCATTCCCTCCAGCCTGCCACTCACCATTACATATCTACCTCCGCTATCTGCTACGATGTTCTTTGCTTCAAATGCTACCCGTTTCCCCACCAATATGGCCACCCCTCTATTCTTTGCATCTAGTCCTGAGTGGAACACCTGTCCCACCCATCCTTTCCTTAACCTAACTTGGTCCGCCACCTTCAGGTGCGTCACTTGGAGCATAGCCACGTCTGCCCTTAGTCCTTTCAAATGCGCGAGCACTCGGGCCCTTTTAATCGGTCCGTTCAGGCCTCTCACGTTCCACGTGATCAGCCTCACTAGGGGGCTACCTACCCCCCTCCCGTGTCGGCTAGCCATCGCCTTCTCTAGGCCAGTCCCATATCCCGCCTCCGTGCTCCCACTCGCTCCCCAGGCGTCGCATTCCATCCCCGCCCACCCACTCTTTAGCCATTTCCTTTTTGATTTCCGCAGCAGCAACCCAGTTGTCCCCCCCCCCAGCTAGATCCCTTTCTTGCGTGATTGCTCCCCCCATATTACTTCCGCAAGTCAGCTGACTTCAACTGACCCCGGCTACTCCTGCTCACTCCTTGACCCCCCCCCGTGTGGGGAACTCCCATCCGCCTTGCGCCTGTCTTCCCGCCATAATCTTTCTGGCGCGGGAACATCCCTTTATCTGACCCGCCTCTTGTGGCGCAGCTCCCTTTCCTCTCCCCCTCCCATTCCTCATTCTCCGCCTATGTCCCTTCTTACCCCCCTCACCGGCGCCCACATTTCCTAGTGTCTCCCCCCATCCCAATTTACTTCTCTATTTACATCAACCATAACAATAACAATAACATTCCCTACAGTATCAGTCCCTCAGTTCCGATCCAATTTCTCCTCTTTAATAAAGGTCCATGCTTCTTCCGCCGTATCGAAATAATGGAGTCTCTCCTGGTACGTAACCCATAGTCGTGCCGGCTGCAGCATCCCGAACTTCACCTTCTTTTTGTGTAACACCTCCTTGGCTCGGTTAAAACTCGCCCTCCTTCTCGCCACCTCCGCACTCCAATCCTGGTACACCCGTACCACTGCATTCTCCCATCTGCTACTCCGCACCTTTTTAGCCCATCTCAGGACCTCTTCTCTATCTTTAAGGTGGTGAAATCGCACAATTGTCGCCCTGGGTGGTTCTCCCGCTTTTGGTCTTCTCGCCGGGATCCGATGTGCCCACTCCACCTCCAAAGGGCCCGCAGGGGCCTCAGCACCCATCAATGAGCTTAGCATCGTACTTACATAAGCTCCACAGTCCACTCCTTCCACTCCCTCAGGGAGACCCAGTATCCGAAGGTTCTTCCTTCGCGCTCTGTTTTCTAGGGCCTCGATCCTTTCAATACACTTTTTATGGCGTGCCTCGTGCGTCTGTGTTTTGACCGCCAGGCCCAGGATCTCGTCCTCATTATCCGTCACCTTCTGCTCCACCACGCGGAGCTCTGTCTCCTGGGTCCTTTGTGCCTCCTTGAGCCCCTCAATTGCCTGTAGCATCGGGGTCAGCACCTCCCTCTTTAGTAGCTCCACACACCGTCTCAAAAATTCATCTTGCTCGGGCCCCCATGTCGCCTGAGCTTTCTCCGCCGCCATCTTGTGTCTTCTCCCTTTCTGTCCCTTTCGTCGACGATTCCTCGCGCTGCAGCCGCCGCCGCCGATATTTTCCTCCTTCGTTGGGGGGGGGGGACTCCCTACTCCCTCACCCCACACCGGGTTGCGTCGCCCAAAAATTTCCCGTTGGGGCTCTTAAAAGAGCCCGAAGGTCCGTCGGAACTGGAGCTGCCGAAACGTGCGGCTAGCAAGGCATCGCCGCAACCGGAAGTCGATATATTTCCAAGTGAGGATGGTGAATGACTTGGAGGGGAACCTCCAGGTGGTGGGGTTCCCAGGTATCTGCTGCTCTTGTCCTTCTAGATGGTAGTGGCTACATACTTGAAAAACATTATCACCAGAATAAAGAAAAGATCACTCATACTATACACTCCTGACCAATTCACTGTATTCAACAATCTGCCCATTGCCTTCTTGTTTCTCAAATGAATCAAATAATTTCACCAGAATAACGAACAGTTGTTTGGAAAAAATGCAGTAGTGGAAATAAATGATGATTGACAAAAATGAGCCCTAGGTAATTTTCAACATTTTGCATCATAATAGAGGTTCTAACCTCATCTTATCCTTTAAAATTAGATTCTTGGAAGCCATCAGTAAGAATAAGAGGGTTCTGAACACATTGCAGCAATGTGCAAAGCTTGATAATATATTTCTGCTGGTTTAGATCAGTTTCATGCATCACTGTACATGTTCCCAATTTATTGGTGGCTCAACAATGAATGTTTCGAACAAAGACTGATAGCTCTTGATTACACTGTATGTTTGAATTATGCATCATATTTTCTGGCCAATACAGGATTCAGGCAAACTCAGAGCCTAAATGTATATTTGCTAACACATAACCAGACCGTATCGAAAACCCTTGCTGATTTGCATTCTAATGACCCATTTCCCCAGGATGAAGGACTGGTACTCAGGTATCAGATACAATTCCAGACACATTGGCGCCACTCCCTTCACCCAGGAAGCCCAAACAGCCTAGGTCAATGACCGCTCAGGACACACCCAGCCATCAAGACACCCGCCCCTTTATTGACTCAAATTGAAGACAGCAATCGAAGCCTGCCGAATTATTGAGTCCAAAGCTAAGGACCGCCCAAAAGGGCATGAACCCCAAAGGATAAAGAGAGACACTGCCATGTGTTCGATCTCTTTTGGCCCTGGCACACCGGCACTCTTCGGCCTGGCCTATACCTGAAGCCAACTGCAGCACCACGACCAGAAGCAAGTTCAAGATCAATGATCGCTACCAGACGGATGAGCCCAGCAGAACCAAAGTTACTTCTCCAGACCCAGCCACTCCAGATCCGAACAAAGGCCTTGTTCCTCTGTCAAAGCCGGGTGTCTGAAGTTAAGTACAGGTTGTTGTAGTGTTAGGCAGAATTTAGCTTTACTGTTTGTATGTTGCATGTGTGAGTTAACCTTGTCTGTAAATGAACTATTATTGAACTTGAACTAACTGACTGGTTGTTGGGTGTTTGGTCGATATCGAGTTGAACCTTGTGGTGGTATCATTTGATACCTGGCGACTCTGAAAAGCAATATCACACAGTATTAAAAAGGGTAACATTATTGGCATCTCTGATGCAAATTGGCAACACCGGCACCCTGAAATTGGCGTAAATGCATTGCTTGCCGTGCGGCATTAAAGTACAGTAGGCATATCATTAGTGGGCCTGACGCCCGGGGCGGGATTCTCTCGGACCGGGCAGGAGAATCGCCACAACCGGCGCGAATCGCGCCACGCCAGCCGACGCGTGACGCGATTCCCCGCAGATCAGAAAATCAGCGCCATTGGGGCCTGCTTGGTCGGCGCAGCGCCAGTCGGAGGCTGCTCTACACGGGCCCATCGGTGATTCTCGTCCCGGGATGGTCCAAGCAGCCATAACAAAAATTCTGAGTCCCGCCAGTGCCATTCTAATCTGCTCCTAGCCGGCGGGACCTCGGCATGGAAGGGTTCAGGGGCGGCCTGGGGGCGGGGGGGGGGGGGGGGGGTCCGACCCCTGGGGGGCCTCCGTTTTGGCCTGGCCCGCGATCGGCGCCCACCAATCAGCGGGCCGGCCTCTCGGGCTGGGGGCCTCCTTTCTTCCGCGCCGGCCCCTGTAGCCCTACGTCGGGGCCGGTGCAGAGAAGGGAGCCACTGCACATGTGCGCATTGGCGCCGGTGCCACTGTGCATGTGCAGAACCCGCGGCGCCCAGTTGACACCGGGATCAGCAGCAGTAGGGGCCAGAATTGCTGATCCTGAGGCCATGTTTACGCCATCGGGAAACACGATGGCGTTTCCGACGGCGTCTACACTTAGCCTCAGGATCAGAGAGTCCCGCCCCCTATTTTCTAGGGCCTCCAAGATTCACTGCCTCCGATGGACCAAGTTCCCGACGGCGTGGTTCACCTGTGGTCTCAAAAATTGTGAAACTGGCGACGTGGCTGTTGAGCAAGTGACAGGAGGTAGGAAATGGCGTGGAGTGACTACAGGCTGCTGACCCGGACACCTACCATCCTGGCTGCGGTGGGTGTTCCCCTGACCACCCACCCTGGCCCCTGGTTCTACACAGTGCCACTGGCCACAGTGCCACAGTTCCATGATGTCCAGGAGGGTCTCCAGATCAGTGTCCCTGAACCGTGGCGCTGCTCTCCTTTCAGCAATATTGTTGGCTGGAATGGTGTGTGTGGGGGGAAGTACCGGTTAAGTGTGGCTGCGACGTGTGGGCCTCATGAGTGCTAATCACAGACCCGACGAATCTGGCACCTTTTTTCCTGCAATTGATTGCGTTCTGCTTGGTGCCGGTGCTAGCCCATTAAAAGGTGCTGGATAGGTGCAGGCCCATTTTTCTGTCGTAAAAATTCCACACATCCTCCACTGGTGTCAACCACATAGCCGCAGAAACGGAGAATCCAACCCAAGATCTGTCCAATCACGAAACATTGGATTAAGGACTTGGAAGTAATAATGAAGGAAGGGCAAATTGCATTTCGTGTCAGGGACCAAGACAAACTTGATGACTAAAAATCAAGAAAAGAAATCTTCAATACAAAAGATGCGTATCGAGTCAGGCTGCATACAGGGGGCGTCATTCTCCGCCGGCGGGAGTCTCCGTTTTGCCGGCGCCCGGGGGTTTCCCGATGGCGTGGGGCTGCCCCACAATGGGAAACCCCATTGACCGGCCGGTGTTACGGAGACTCCCGCCGGCCGGTCGGGGCAGAAATGTGGCGGGGCGGGTAGGAGAATTTCACCCCTGATTCTGGACAAATAATTCCAGAGGTGCATGCAAGTTGTCAGGTTTCACATTGAAAAAGAGAAGTTATTCCTTTTTGACCACTGATAATTCTTGTCATGTTGCCCGTTTGAAAATGATGAATTTGAGGAACTTGTGATTCTGCAGCCGGCTTCATTTTGTGAACTATATGGATTTTATGTTTCTATCAACAAATAGGAGAAGTAATTCAAGCGAGTGAATCCATGGAAAGCATGCAGCCCCTATCAGATCAGTGGAAATATTCTGAAGGAATGTGCCCCTTTCCCTCTATTCTTTCAGAAATCATTTGCATGCATACTGTTCCTTGCTGTTAAAAATCAGCCATCATTATCCCGATGGATAAGAAGTTGCAATCTCCTGAGCTGAATAATTACCAACCAGTTGCTCTTGCATTGTTAGTCATGAAGTGTCTTGAGCGCATTCTGACAAAGTGTATTTTAGATCCTCTTTGGTGTGTTTTGTGATGTAACCGTTGGAATGATGTACACAGAACATGTAGTTGTTTAACTATGAAATATGGTTTATTAACAAACAAGTGGAAAGATAACTAAGGAACTATAATACAGACGATGGCTACTAAATGAATTCAGTGAATTCTCTTGAAACGAGTCAAAGTGCGACCACCCACTTGTACATCTTACTACCAACGGTGGGTGTCTTGAGTTACATGATGGATCTTTATCGCCACCAGCTGGTTAGAGGTTGCATTGCTAACTATATACCGAACTGTGCACAGGCATATCAACACATTCTTGTTGCACATACTGATCATTTACAGTTGGCATATCAGCTTCATAGGTCAGTGGATGACACTGTTCGGACCTTGGTCCATCTGATCCAACAACATTTCGGATAGGTAAGGCAATTCAGTTACCCTACCTTTGTTGATTTCTCTTCGGCTTTTAATGCTATGAAACCATTTGAGCTTATTGAGAAATTGAAAACCCTTGACATCAATCCTTTCCCATTTTGGATCAGTGACTTCCTTCACAACAAGACCAATGGGTGTTTGTTTCTAGGATTTACTTGGAGCCCATGACAACAAATACAGGATCTCCTTAGGGTTGTGTACTGTCACCATGACTTTATTTCTCAATTCAAATAATTTGTTGATCAGAGTGCAACAACATAACAATATAGAAGTGTGCAGGTGATACGGTACTTGTGGCACTCATGAGGAACAAGAAGGAAAGCAAAGAAACCCAATGGAAAAGTTTGTAACATGGTGCCATAACAATTATCTTAGCTGAACAGAAACAAGACGAAAGAGCTAGTTAGGAAACGGCGAGTTGATAATATTGTTCCAATGAAGAATTAGTGAGTACAAGTATTTAGGTGTCAAAGTGGATGTTACATTGGAGGGAACAGTGTACAGATGTGGTGGCCAAGGAATATACACGATTATACAACCTCAGAAAATTAAAATACTTTTGAGTAGATCGTACAGTCATAAAACTCTTCTTTACGGGTGTAGCTGAGTTATCTTTCGAAAGCAGACTCTGTAAGGTTATTGAACCA
Organism: Scyliorhinus torazame; assembly: GCF_047496885.1. Lineage (NCBI taxonomy): Eukaryota > Metazoa > Chordata > Chondrichthyes > Carcharhiniformes > Scyliorhinidae > Scyliorhinus > Scyliorhinus torazame. Next base: position 325,252,508 of record NC_092707.1, on the reverse strand, counting down.
GGCAGGAATTTGATAAGCAGATCTTTCTCGATGAAATCTGCTCTCGAAGATTTTTTGTGAAGGTAAATGAACAATGAGAATCGCCTCTTGCCTCAATATTACCGCTGGTTACTTCCAGGGAAAAGGCTTCAATCCCTCAGTTGCAGACCCAATCATTCCCAAACTCATTTATGGCCTTCTCTAAAATAGCTTTTACCAGGACTTTAATGAATGAGTGAGGATATGATCTCAGGACTGGACTCAATTGCCAATTATTTTAATGTATTCGAATAGTTTTTATTACACATTTAATTAAGTTAAATCTCTGTGATGATGCAATTTTCTTTCTTTTACTGTTATCATTTACTTACATGTGATTATTAACGAATGAACAAGGTGTCCAAAATAAAGTTCCACTTGGACAATAAAGCGAATTGAAACTGAAAGTGAATTGAAATTGTGGACTTGTAGTGCAGAAACTGGGGGGAAAGCCTATGCTGTCCAGAACATATCCAGGGGAAAATGTAAGGTGTGACATTAATAACCAGCAAAAATATAATGTTGTTCAGACCTCAGATTGGAAGCAGTCAATTTCACTTGAGAGTATCGTATTCTAGGAATTCTGTGGCAAGTAACTAATATCCTGACTCCCATCCTGCCACCATCTACAAGGCAGAGGTCTGTAATGTGATGGGGCTGGTTTAGCACAGTGGGCTAAACAGCTGGCTTGTAATGCAGTACAAGGCCAGCAGCACAGGTTCAATTCCCGTACCGGCCTCCCTGAAGAGGCGCCGGAATGTGGAAACTAGGGGCTTTTCACAGTAACTTCATTGAAGCCTACCTGTGACAATAAGTGATTATTATTTTTATTGTAGCCTCCATTTGCCTGGATGATGCTGTTCCAACAACACTCAAGAATCTCAACACAATCCAGGACAAAGCAGCCCATTTGATCATCATCCCATCCGCAAGTATCCAGTCCCTCCACCACAAACACATAGTGGCAACAGTTGCACTGCAGGAACTAACCAAGGCTCCTTTGGCAGCACCTTCCAAACCCACACCCACTTACATCTTGAAGGACAAGGGCAGCAGATACCTGAGAAACCCACAACCTGGAAATTCCCCTCCAAGTCACTCACCACCCTGACTTGGAAATATATTGCTGTTCCTTCACTGTCGCCGGATTAAAATCCTGGAACTCCCTCCCTAACAGCACTAAGGGTGTACCCACACCTCATGACCTGCAGCGGGTTCAAGAGGCAGCTCACCACCAACTTCTCAAGTGATATTTGGGATGGGTAATAAATACTGGCCGAGTCAGCAATGTCTACATCTCATGAATGAATAAAATAATATGTACACTCTGCAAGGAAATCATCTGCTGATTACCAACTGCTGACCTCCCTCAGCCAATGTACTCTCAACATTGAACAGTATTTGGAAGAAACACTGAGGATAGCAAGGCATCAGAATTTACACAGACTCAGGAAGGGGACTCGGGCAGAGTCCATTAGCAAGAGTGTCCCGGTAGCACAACTACTGACCATGCTAGCTAAGTCTTGAAGGAAGTATCTGCCATAATGGGCCTGGGACAGAGAGTGAGAGAACCAACAAGAAGGAAAATGTTACTTGATGTCGCCTTCAACAATTTGTCGCAGATGCAACTGACCATGGCATTATTGGTAGGGCTGACCACCACATAGTCCTTGTGGAGACTAAGTACTATCCTCAAATTGAGGACCCCCCCCTCCCCCCCCGGCCCCCCCCCCCCCCCCCCCCATCGTGTTACTTGGCAACACTGCCGTGCTAAATGGGATAGATCTAGCAGCTCAAAACTGGGTGCCACAGGGTGCGAACAGAAACAGCTGAGAGGTAATCAGCCACAATCTGTGCCCTCATGGCCCATCCATATCACTAACATCAACCATGGTTCAATGCGGAGTGTCAATGTACACGCCAGGAGCAGCACCAGGCATGTGTAAAACTGAGATGTCAACCTGGTGAAGCTACAATGCAGGACCACACGCATGCTAAAAAAGCAGAAGCAACATGCAATAGACGGAGCAAATTAACTCCACACCTAATGAATCAGATCAAAACTCTGCAGTCCTGCCACATCCAGTTGTGAATTATAGAGGACAATTAAATAGCTAACTGGATGAGGGTCATCCACAAACTTTCCCTACCTCAATGATGGGGAACCAAGCACAACAGTGAAAAAAATAAAGGTGAAGCATTTCCAAACATCTTCAGCCTGAAGTGCCAAGTAGACAATCCATATTGTCCTTCTATTGAGTTGCCCATTATCATAGATGTCAATCCTCAGACTATTTTATTGACTTCACTTGATATCAAGAAACAGCTGAAGGCGTTGGATACAGCAAAGGCTTTGGGCCCTGAGAAGATCCCAGCTGTAGCACCTGACTTGTGCTTCAGAACCAGCCTCATCCTTAGATGAGATGTTTTAGTACAGCTACAACACTACCATCGACCCTTTTTGGAAAATTGTCCAGCTATGTCCTTCCACAAAAAAGAGAAAAATTTAATCTGGACAATTGCTGCCCATCAGTCTACTCTCAATTATCACCAACATTTTGGAAGTTGTCATTGACAGTGCCATCAGTGACACTTACTCATCAACAACCTGTTTACCCATGCTCAGTTTGGGTTCTGCAAGGGCCATTCAGTTCCAAACCTGATTACAGTTTAGTCCAAACATGGACAAAAGAGCTGAACTCCAGAGATGAGATGAGAGTGACTGCCCTTGACATCAAGGCAGTATTTAACCAAGTGTAACATCAAGGAGCTTGAGCAAAACTAAAGTCAAAGGGAATCCAGGGAAAACTCTCAACTGGTTGGCGCCATACATAGCACAAAGGAAGATAGTTTAGGTGGTTGGAGGCAAATCTTTTCAGGCCAATCTTCTCAGGCCTAGGACATCCCTGCAGAAGCTCCTCAAGATACTGTCCTAAGCACAACCATCTTCAGCTGCTTCATCGGTGACTTTCCTTCCAACATAAGACAATAAGTTAGGATGTTCACTGATGATTGCACAGTGTTCAGTGCCATTTGCAACTTCTCAAATATTGAAGCAGTCTGTGTCCACATGCAGCAAGACTTGAATAACTTTCAAGCAACTGAGTAGCAAGTAATGTTCACACCACAGAAGTGGCAACAAGAGAGAATCTAACCATCTCCCTTGGGCACTCAATGGCATTATCATAATTGAATCCCTCACTATCAAAACTCTTGTGTTGCTATTGACCAGAAACTTAACTAGACTAGCCATATATATTCCATGGCTAGAAGAACACAAATTCAGCAGTGAGTAACCTAGCCCATGGCTCCCCAAAGCCTGACCACAATCTACAAGGCACAAATCAGGAGTGTAATGGAATACTGCTAACTTGCCTGGATGAGTGTAGCTCCAACAACACTCAGGAAAGCCAACACCAAAGCAGCTGACTTGATTGGCATCCCATCCACCACATTAAACATTCACTCTCTGCATCACCAAAGCTCAAGTTTCCTCCAACAGCAGCTTCCAAACCCATGACCTTTATCGCCTAGAGGAATGAGGGCAGAACTCACTGGGAATACCAAAACCTGCAAATACCTAATCAAACCATCTTGACTTGCAACTATATTGCTGTTCCTTCACTGTCACTGAGTCAAAATCCTGGAACTCCCTCCATAACAGCACTATCGGACTTTCTGAATTCTCCCTCAGTGTATCCAAACTATGTATGGCGACTAGGGGATTTTCACAGTAACTTCATTGCAGTGTTAATGTCAGCCTACTTATTACAATAACAAAGATTATTATTACCTTACATGAACTGCAGTGGTTCAAGAGGCAGCCCACCAACATTTTCTCAAGGACCGTTAGAAATGCCACATCCCAAGATCAAATGATTTAAAAATGCATTTCTATATATTTTATCATTTTAATGATTGGGCGGTGTGATTTTGTTTTTATTTTCAGTACAGTAAAATACATTATACAGGCAAAAAAACATCTTAGGATAGAAAATACCATTGCCTTTAATAGATTTCAAACTTTGTATGCACCAGTACAGATATATTTTCAGATGTGAGAGTTTGTTCTAGGTCTACAACCTTTCATACTGTTATGTTTCTGGTGTGGCTGGGGAATAACTGTTAATGCTCCATATGATGGGTGGCCTGGGCAGAAGAAGACAAAGGCCTGAGTGCAAATAGTTGCAGCTGATTAGCTGGCAGATGTTTCAGATTTTATATAATTTCCAATGACATCAAGGAGGGAGACGCATAGCAAGACCCTGAAATTACACCAGGTGCTAAAGCTAAGCTAGGCGCTACATCTGGAAAATCAGTTGTAAATAATCATTATCAGGGCCATCCAAAGGCTGTGCTCCTTCCGAGTGGTTGGATTGGATTGGATTGGATTTGTTTATTGTCACGTGTACCGAGGCACAGTGAAAAGTATTTTTCTGCGAGCAGCTCAACAGATCATTAAGTACATGGGAAGAAAAGGGAATAAAAGAAAATACATAATAGGGCAACACAAGGTATACAATGTAACTACATAAGCACCGGCATCGGATGAAGCATACAGGATGTAGTGTTAATGAGGTCAGTCCATAGGAGGGTCATTTAGGAGTCTGGTGACAGTGGGGAAGAAGCTATTTTTGAGTCTGTTCGTGCGTGTTCTCAGACTTCTGTATCTCCTGCCCGATGGAAGAAGTTGAAAGAGTGAGTAAGCCGGGTGGAAGGGGTCTTTGATTATGCTGCCCACTTTCCCCAGGCAGCGGGAGGTGTAAATGGAGTCAATGGATGGGAGGCAGGTTTGTGTGATGGACTGGGCGGTGTTCACGACTCTCTGAAGTTTCTTGCGGTCCTGGGCCGAGCAGTTGCCATACTAGACTGTGATGCAGTCAGATAGGATGCTTTCTATGGTGCATCTGTAAAAGTTGATAAGGGTTAATGTGGACATGCCGACTTTCCTTAGTTTCCTGAGGAAGTATAGGCGCTGTTCACACTGGAGCTCCGCACAGACCGCATGGTTCGGTTGGAGCAGCAGTTGGATGCACTTAGGAGCATGCTGGTGGCGGAAAGCGTCATAGATAGCAGTTATATATAAATGTGGTCACACCCAAGGTGCAGGCAGAGAAATGGGTGACCACCAGAAAGGGCAGGCAGTCAGTGCAGGAATCCCCTGTGGTTGTCCCCCTCTCGAACAGGTATACTGTCGGGGGGGGGGGGGGGGGGGGGGGGGGGATAGCCTATCAGGGGAAAACAGCAGCAGCCAGAGCAGTGGCACCACGGCTGGCTCTGATGTTCAGAAGGGAGGGTCAAAGCGCAGAAGAGCAATAGTAATAGGGGACTCTATAGTCAGGGGCACAGATAGGCGCTTCTGTGGATGTGAAAGAGACTCCGGGATGGTATGTTGCCTCCCTGGTGCCAGGGTTCAGGATGTCTCCGAACGGGTAGAGGGCATCCTGAAGGGGGAGGGCAAACAGGCAGAGGTCGTTGTACATATTGGTACTAACGACATAGGCAGGAAGGGGCATGAGGTCCTGCAGCAGGAGTTCAGGGAGCTAGGCAGAAAGTTAAAAGACAGGACCTCTAGGGTTGTAATCTCGGGATTACTCCCTGTGCCACGTGCCAGTGAGGCTAGAAATAGGACGATAGAGCAGCTAAACACGTGGCTAAACAGCTGGCGTAGAAGGGAGGGTTTCCGTTATCTGGACCACTGGGAGCTCTTTCGGGGCAGGTGTGACCTATATAAGAAGGACGGGTGGCATCTAAACTGGAGAGGCATAAATATCCTGGCCGCGAGGTTTGCTAGTGTCACACGGGAGGGTTTAAACTAGTATGGCAGGGGGGTGGGCACGGGAGCAATAGGTCAGAAGGTGAGAGCATTGAGGGAGAACTAGGGAATTGGGTCATTGTGGCTCTGAGGCAGAGCAGACAGGGAGAAGTTGCTGAACACAGCAGGTCTGGTGGCCTGAAGTGCATATGTTTTAATGCAAGAAGTATTACGGGTAAGGCAGATGAACTTAGAGCTTGGATTAGTACTTGGAACTATGATGTTGTTGCCATTACAGAGACCTGGTTGAGGGAAGGGCAGGATTGGCAGATAAACGTTCCAGGATTTAGATGTTTCAGGCGGGATAGAGGGGGATGTGAAAGGGGAGGCGGAGGTGCGCTACTTGTTAGGGAGGATATCAAAGCTGTACTACGGTAGGACACCTCAGAGGGCAGTGAGGCTATATGGGTAGAGATCAGGAATAAGAAGGGTGCAGTCACAATGTTGGGGGTTTACTACAGGCCTCCCAACAGCCAGCGGGAGATAGAGGAGCAGATAGGTAGACAGATTTTGGAAAAGAGTAAAAACAACAGGGTTATGGTGGTGGGAGACTTCAAGTTCCCCAATATTGACTGGGACTCACTTAGTGCCAGGGGCTTAGACGGGGCAGCATTTGTAAGGAGCAGCCAGGAGGGCTTCTTAAAACAATATGTAGACAGTCCAACTAGGGAAGGGGCGGTACTGGACCTGGTATTGGGGAATGAGCCCGGCCAGGTGGTAGAAGTTTCAGTAGGGGAGCATTTCGGTAACAATGACCACAATTCAGTAAGTTTTAAAGTGCTGGTGGACAAGGATAAGAGTGGTCCTAGGGTGAATGTGTTAAATTGGGGAAGGCTAATTATAACAATATTAGGTGGGAACTGAAGAACCTAGATTGGGGGTGGATGTTTGAGGGCAAATCAACATCTGACATGTGGGAGGCTTTCAAGTGTCAGTTGAAAGGAATTCAGGACCGGCATGTTCCTGTGAGGAAGAAGGATAAATACGGCAATTTTCGGGAACTTTGGATAACAAGAGATATTGTAGGCCTCGTCAAAAAGAAAAAGGAGGCATTTGTCAGGACTAAAAGGTTGGGAACAGACGAAGCCTGTGTGGAATATAAGGAAAGTAAGAAGGAACTTAAGCAAGGAGTCAGGAGGGCTAGAAGGGGTCACGAAAAGTCATTGGCAAATAGGGTTAAGGAAAATCCCAAGGCTTTTTACACGTACATAAAAAGCAAGAGGGTAGCCAGGGAAAGGGTAGGCCCACTGAAGGATAGGCAAGGGAATCTCTGTGTGGAGCCAGAGGAAATGGGCGAGGTACTAAATGAATACTTTGCATCAATATTCACCAAAGAGAAGGAATTGGTAGATGTTGAGTCTGGATAAGGGTGTGTAGATAGCCTGGGTCACATTGAGATCCAAAAAGATGAGGTGTTGGGCGTCTTAAAAAATATCAAGGTAGATATGTCCCCAGGGCCTGATGGGATCTACCCCAGAATACTGAAGGAGGCTGGAGAGGAAATTGCTGAGGCCTTGACAGAAATATTTGGATCCTCACTGACTTCAGGTGATGGCCTGGAGGACTGGAGATTAGCCAATTCTCTGTTTCAGAAGGATAGCAATAATCCAGGGAACTACAGGCCGGTGAGCCTTACTTCAGTGGTAGGGAAATTACTGGAGAGAATTCTTTGAGACAGGATCTGCGCCCATTTGCAAGCAAATGGACGTATTAGTGAGAGGCAGCATGGTTTTGTGAAGGGGAGGTCGTGTCTCACTAACTTGATCGAGTTTTTCGAGGAGGTCACAAAGATGATTGATGCAGGTAGGGCAGTGGATGTTGTCTATATGGACTTCAGTAAGGCCTTTGACAAGGTCACTCATGGTAGACTAGTACAAAAGGCGAAGTCACACGGGATCAGGGGTGAGCTGGCAAGGTGGATACAGAACGGGCTAGGTCATACATTGAGAGTATTTAAAAGTTTATTGGATAAGCATATGGATGATAATGGCATAGTGTAGGTTAGATGGCTTTTGTTTTTTTGACTTCCCATGACGGTGCAACATCGTGGGCCGAAGGGCCTGTACTGCGCTGTATCGTTCTATGTTGTATGTTCTATGTTCTATAGAAGGCAGAGAGCAGCAATGGAAGGATGCTTTTCTAATTGGAGAGCTGTGACCAGTGGCGTTCTGCAGGGATCAGTGCTGGGACCTTTGCTGTTTTTAGTATACATAAATGATTTGGAGGAAAATGTAACTGGTCTGATTAGTAAGTTTGCAGACGACACAAAGGTTAGTGGAATTGTGGATAGCGTGAAGACTGTCAGAGGATACAGCAGGATTTAGATTGTTTGGAGACTTGGACGGAGAGATGGCAGATGGAGTTTAATCCGGACAAATGTGAGGTAATGCATTTTGGAAGGTGTAATGCAGGTAGGGAATATACAGTGAATGGTAGAACCCTCAAGAGTATTGAAAGTCAGAGAGATCTAGGTGTACAGGTCCACAGGTCACTTAAAGGGGCAACACAGGTGGAGAAGGTAGTCAAGAAGGCATACGGCATGCTTGCCTTCATTGGCCAGGGCATTGAGTATAAGAATTGGCAAGTCATGTTGCAGCTGTATAGAACCTTAGTTAGGCCACACTTGGAGTATAGTGTTCAATTCTGATCACCACACTACCAGAAGGATGTGGAGGCTTTAGAGAGGGTGCAGAAGAGATTTATCAGGATGTTGCCTGATATGGATCTTGACAAATACATGAATAGGATGGGAATAGAGGGATACGGACCCAGGAAGTGTAGAAGATTGTAGTTTAGTCGGGCAGCATGGTCGGCAAGGGCTTGGAGGGCCGAAGGGCCTGTTCCTGTGCTGTACATTTCTTTGTTCTTTGTTGTTCTTGTTGTACTTTCTTGGTGGTAGCGTCGATGTGGGTGGACCAGGACAGATTTTTGGAGATGTGCACCCCGAGGAATTTGAAACTGCTAACCATCTCCACCTCAGCCCCATTGATGCTGACAGGGGTGAGTACAGTACTTTGCTTCCTGAAGTCAATGACCAGCTTTTTAGTTTTGCTGGTATTGAGGGAGAGATTGTTGTCGCTGCACCATTCCACTAGGTTCTCTATCTCCCGCCTGTATTCTGACTCGTCGTTATTCGAGATCCGGTCCACTATGATTGTATCGTCAGCAAACCTGTAGATGGAGTTGGAGCCATGCAGTCGTGTGTGTACAGGGAGTAGAGTAGGGGGCTAAGTACGCAGCCTTGTGGGGCCCTGGAATTGAGGACTATTGTGGAGGAGGTGTTGTTGTTCATTCTTACTGATTGTGGTCTGTTGGTCAGAAAATCGAGGATCCAGTTGCAGAGTGGGGAGCCAAGTCCTAGGTTTTGGAGCTTTGATATGAGCTTGGCTGGGATTATGGTGTTGAAGGCAGAGCTGTAGTCAATAAATAGGAGTCTTATGTAGGAGTCCTTGTTGTCAAGATGCTATAGGGATGAGTGTAGAGCCAGGGAGATGGCGTCTGCTGTGGATCGGTTGCAACGGTACGCAAATTGCAGTGGGTCAAGGCGTTCTGGGAGTATGGAGGTGATGCGCTTCATGATCAACCTCTCGAAGCACTTCATTACGACTGATGTCAGGGCCACGAATGGTAGTCATTGAGGCACGTTGCCTGGTTCTTCTTTGGCACCGGTATAATGGTGGTCTTCTTGAAGCAGGTGGGGACTTCGGAGTGGAGTAGGGACAGGTTAAAGCAGTCCGCGAATACCTCTGCCAGCTGGTCGGCGCAGGCTCTGAGTGCACGATCAGGGAACCCGTCCAGGCCCATCGCCTTCCACGGGTTCACTTTCAAGAAACCAATCTGACTTCAGAAGCTATGATGGTGGGTATGGGTGAATTATGGGCTGCTGGGGCACTCGACAGCGGATTGTTGGTTACCTGCTCGAACCGAGCATAGAATGCATTGAGTTCATCGGGGAGGGGTGCGCTGCTGCCGGAGATACTGCTTGGCTTAGCTTTGTAGCCCGTTATGTTGTTTAGTCTTGCCACAATCGCCGAGAGTCTGTCTGTGATTCTAGCTCGGTTTGATATTCTCTCTTGGCATTTCGGATGGCTTTGCGGAGATCGTACCTGGATTTCTTGTATAGGTCAGGGTCGTCTGACTTGAACGCCTCAGACCTGTCCTTCAGTAGGGAGTCAATCTCGCGACTGAGCCATGGTTTCCGGTTGGGGAACGTACGTACTGCTTTCTTTGGCACGCAGTTGTCCACACATTTGCTGATGAAGTCTGTGACAGTGGTGGCATACTCATTTAAGTTGGTCGCTGAGTGCTTAAATATGGACCAGTCCACTGTCTCTAAGCAGTCACATAAGAGCTCTTCTGTTTCCTCGGACCAGCACTGCACAACTTTCTTTGCTGGATTCTCCCGCTTGAGCTTCTGCTTGTATGCCGGGAGAAGGAGCACCATCTTATGGTCTGATTTCCCAACGTGCGGTCGGGGGATAGAACGGTAGGCGCCCTTGATTTTTTAGTTGTAGTGTTGTCGCCCCTGGTGGGACAGGAGATGTGCTGGTGCAATTTTAGAAGTACATTCTTGAGGTTGGCCTTGTTGAAGTATCTGGCCACAATGAACAAGGCCACCAGATGTTCTGTTTCCAGCAGAGGGCAGTAGAATGGAGCTGCTGATTGGCTGTTGTGGGGGAAATTTGCATGCGTCCGTTGTGGTCACCCTAACTTGAAGGTGTACCTGTGCAAGAGACTCTAGCTGTTCAAGTAAAGACAAGCATCCAGCAGAGGGCAGTAGAGAAGAGCTGCTGATTGGCTGTTGTGGGGGAAATTTGCATACATCCGTTGTGGTCACCCTAACTTGAAGGTGTACCTGTGCAAGAGACCCTAGCTGTTCAAGTGAGGACAAGCACCCAGCAGAGGGCAGTGGAGCAGAGCTGCTGATTGGCTGTTGCGGGGGAAATTTGCATACGTCCGTTGTGGTCACCCTAACTTGAAGGTGTACCTGTGCAAGAGACCCTAGCTGTTCAAGTGAAGACAAGTATCCAGCAGAGGGCAGTAGAGCGGAGCTGCTGATTGGCTGTTGCAGGTCCATTTTGCATATGTCCGTTGTGGTCACCCTAACTTGAAGGTGTACCTGTGCAAGAGACCACCCTAACTTGAAGGTGGTTTGTGGAGGAGCTGTTGTCAAGTGACATTTAAACCCGACACACTTCTTCAGTGTTTCCCTCCCTACCCCCTCCTCTAAACAAAAAAAACAACCAGTGTAAAGATCAAGAGGAAGGCTGGAGGGCAGGTAGAAGTAGAAAGAATTTGAACCGTGATGTCACAGCCTGCAGGTAAGGGATTGGCTGGTGACTGGTAAGTAGTTTTTCTTTTCTTTTCCCTCAGGTGTTATCGTGCGGGGCGCAGAGGCTGCTGAGTGAGTGCTTGCTGAGAAGGGGAGTGAATAACAGGTAAGATCTTTCTTTCCTTTTCTTTTTTTATCTAGAGGGGATGGCAAGGAAGGTAGTGCAATGTTCCTCCTGCAGAATGTTTGAGGTGAGGGACGCCGTCAGTGTCCCTGCTGATTTCATCTGTGGGAAGTGCACCCATCTCCAGCTCCTCAGAAACCTCATTAGGGAGCTGGATGAACTACGGATCATTCGGGATGCAGAGGTGGTCATGGATAGAAGTTCAGGGATGTAATTACTCCGAAGAATAAAGATAGATAGGTGATGGTGAGAGGGGCTGGGAGGAAGCAGTCAGCACAGGGTTCCCCTGTGGTCATTCCCCTTAGTAACAAGTGTACCGCTTTGGATACTGTTGGGGGGGGGGGGACTTACCAGGGGTAAGCCATGGGGTACAGGTCTCTGGCACAGAGTCTGTCCCTGTTGCGCAGAAGGGAAGGGGGAGAGGAGTAGAGCATTAGTCATTGGAGACTCCATAGTTAGGGGGATAGATAGGAGATTCTGTGGGAACGAGAGAGACTCGCGGTTGGTGTGTTGCCTCCCATGTGCCAGGGTGAGTGATGTCTCAGATCGTGTTTTCGGGATCCTTAAGGGGGAGGGGGGGCAGCCCCAAGTCGTGATCCACATAGGTACCAATGACATAGGTAGGAATAGGGATGTAAGGCAGGAATTCAGGGAGCTAGGGTGGAAACTTAGATCTAGGACAGAGTTATTATCTCTGGGTTGTTACCCGTGCCACGTGATAGCGAGACGAGGAATAGGGAGAGAGAGGTGTTGAACACATGGCTACAGGGATGGTGCAGGAGGGAGGGGTTCAGATTTCTGGATAATTGGGTCTCATTCTGGGGTCGGTGGGACCTCTACAAACGGGATGGTCTACACATGGACCAGAGGGGTACCAAATTCCCTGGGGGGGAAATTTGCTAATGCTCTTGGGGAGGGTTTAAACTAGTTCAGGAGGGGCTTGGGAACCTAAATTGTAGCTCCACTATACAGGAGGTTGAGAGTCGTGAGGTCATGAGTAAGATTTCAAAGTTGCAGGAGTGTACCGGCAGGCAGGAAGGTGGTTTAAAGTGTGTCTTCTTCAATGCCAGAAGCATTCGGAATAAGGTGGGTGAACTTGCGGCATGGGTTGGTACCTGGGACTTCGATGTTGTGGCCATTTCGGAGACATGGATAGAGCAGGGACAGTAATGGTTGTTGCAGGTGCTGAGGTTTAGATATTTCAGTAAGCTCAGGGAAGGCAATTATGATGCGATGAGGCAAGACGTAGGATGCATCAGATGGAGAGGAAAACTGCAGGAGATGGGCACAATGGAAATGTGGAGCTTGTTCAAGGAACAGCTACTGCGTGTCCTTGATAAGTATGTACCTGTCAGGAAGGGAGGAAGTGGTCGAGCAAGGGAACCGTGCTTTACTAAATCAGTCGAAACACTTGTCAAGAGGAAGAAGGAGGCTTATGTAAAGATGAGACATGAAGGTTCAGTTAGGGCACTAAAGAGAGAGCTCAGAAGAGCCAGGAGGGGACATGAGAAGTCTTTGGCAGGTAGGATCAAGGATAACACTAAAGCTTTCTATAGATATGTCAGGAATAAAAGAATGACTAGGGTAAGAGTAGGGCCAGTCAAGGACAGTCGTGGGATGTTGCGCGTGGAGTCCGAGGAGATAGGAGAGGTGCTAAATGAATATTTTTTGTCAGTATTCACACAGGAAAAAGACAATGTTGTCGAGGAGAATACTGAGATTCAGGCTACTAGACTAGAAGGGCTTGAGGTTCATGAGGAGGAGCTGTTAGCAATTCTGGAAAGTGTGAAAATAGATAAGTCCCCTGGGCCGGATGGGATTTAACCTAGAATTCTCTGGGAAGCTAGGGAGGAGATTGCTGACCCTTTGGCTTTGATCTTTAAGTCATCTTTGTCTACAGGAATAGTGCCAGAAGACTGGAGGATAGCAAATGTTGTCCCCTTGTTCAAGAAGGGGAGTAGAGACAACCCCGGTAACTATAGACCAGTGAGCCTTACTTCTGTTGTGGGCAAAATCTTGGAAAGGTTTATAAGATATAGGATGTATAATCATCTGGAAAGGAATAATTTGATTAGAGATGGTCAACACGGTTTTGTGAAGGATAGGTCGTGCCTCACAAACCTTATTGAGTTCTTTGAGAAGGTGACAAAACAGGTGGATGAGGGTAAAGCAGTTGATGTGGTGGAGATGGGTTTCAGTAAAGTGTTTGATAAGGTTCCCCACGGTAGGCTACTGCAGAAAATACGGAGGCATGGGATTCAGGGTGATTTAGCAGTTTGGATCAGAAATTGGCTGCCTGGAAGAAGACAAAGGGTTGATGGGAAATGTTCAGACTGGAGTCCAGTTACTAGTGGTGTACCACAAGGATCTGTTTTGGGGCCACTGCTGTTTGTCATTTTTATAAATGACCTGGAGGAGGGCGTAGAAGGATGGGTGAGTAAATTTGCAGATGACACTAAAGTCCGTGGAGTTGTGGACAGTGCGGAAGGATGTTACAAGTTACAGAGGGACATAGATAAGCTGCAGCGCTGGGCTGTGAGGTGGCAAATGGAGTTTAATGCAGAAAAGTGTGAGGTGATTCATTTTGGAAGGAATAACAGGAAGACAGAGTACTGGGCTAATGGTAAGATTCTTGGCAGTGTGGATGAGCAGAGAGATCTCGGTGTCCATGTACATAGATCCCTGAAAGTTGCCACTCAGGTTGAGAGGGTTGTTAAGAAGGCATACGGTGTGTTAGCTTTTATTGGTAGAGGGATTGAGTTTCGGAGCCATGAGGTCATGTTGCAGCTGTACAAAACTCTGGTGCGGCCGCATTTGGAGTATTGCATGCAATTCTGGTCGCCGCATAATAGGAAGGATGTGGAAGCATTGGAAAGGGTGCAGAGGAGATTTACCGGAATGTTGCCTGGTATGGAGGGAAGATCTTATGAGGAAAGGCTGAGGGACTTGAGGCTGTTTTCGTTAGAGAGAAGAAGGTTAAGAGGTGACTTAATTGAGGCATACAAGATGATCAGAGGATTGGATAGGGTGGACAGTGAGAGCCTTTTTCCTCAGATGGTGATGTCTAGCACAAGGGGACATAGCTTTAAATTGAGGGGTGATAGATATAAGACAGATGTCAGAGGTAGGTTCTTTACTCAGAGAGTAGTAAGGGTGTGGAATGCCCTGCCTGCAACAGTAGTGGACTCGCCAACACTAAGGGCATTCAAATGGTCATTGGATAGACATATGGACGATAAGGGAATAGTGTAGATGGGCTTTAGAGTGGTTTCACAGGACGGCGCAACATCGAGGGCCAAAAGGCCTGTACTGCGCTGTAATGTTCTATGTTTCGTAGTTGTTTATAAATGTATACAGTTCGTCCAGGGCCTTCCTCACTTCTGCCTGTGGTGGGATGTAGACCGAAGTGATAATGGTTGAGGTGAACTCACGTGGAAGGTAATATGGGCGGCACTTCATGGTCAGGTATTGCAGGTCCGGGGAGCAGTAGGTCGCCAGGGTCGCCACATCCAAGCACCAGGAGGAGTTGATGAGGAGTCAAACCCTTCCACACTTGGCTTTGCCTGATGATGCGGTGCGGTCCGCCCGGTGAATTGAGAAGCCTTCAGGTTGTATGGCACAGTCCAGTGAGGTGGGGGTGAGCCATGTCTCTGTGAAACAGTCTCTTACTTCCCTCTGAGGGGTAAGTCAGGCGTTAAGTTCATCCAGCTTGTTTTCGATCGCTTGGACGTTTGCCAGGAGTATGCTGGCGAGAGGGGCCTTGAAATCGCGTGGCTTCAGTCTAACCTGCAGACCACTGCATTTCCCTCGCTTCCTCGGTCGGCGGCTGCGGCTGGATGATCCTGGGATCCGAAGGGAGAAGTCTGGCCTTGTGGAAGGTAGGTGGTTGCGTCTGGCGGGGTCCAGGGTGCTGGCGCAGACCAGGGAGCTGGTTACGTTTCCTGGGTCGCGTCTGGCAGGGTCCCGGGTGTTGGTTGAGGTAGAGGGGTTGCTAGGGGGGCATGTTTGCGATCCAGATGGGTCCCGGCGTTCTGCGGGCACACGAATACCTTGCAGCGTGTTTAGGTCCTCGTTCGGGGTCTCCGCCATTTCGGGGGTCCTAGGTCGAAGGCAGAGGCTTCTTGAGGCAGGTTGGGCTGAGTCCCATGGTCTGGCCGCTCCTGGGGTCGGGCCTCCACGTGGATTTTTCTTTCTTCCATCTCCAGGTAGGTCGGGTTGCTGGGAGGGCCTCTCCGGGTCGGGTCGCTGGGCGGGTCTCTCGGGGTCGAGTTGGGCTGGGTCTCGTCATCGGGGGTTGGGTCGGGAGCTCCGGTGTCTGGGCCGGGCGATTCGGGGGCTGGCATCGGTTATTAGGCCGGGTTGGGAGCTCCGAATTCCGGATAGGCTCTAAACCAAGGTCGGGGCTTCACTTCCAGTTTGGGCCCGATACACTTCCAGGTCGTGGAGGTCAGGTCCAGTCGGGTCAAAAGGTCTGCGCGGGCCTCGGAGGATGTTCAAGCCTGCAAGAAATGATGAAAGAGAGAGGTTAGGAAGAATGTTAGTCTTAGAATTAAATTTAAAAGATTAGAACGAGTATAAGTTAAGTAAAAAGTGGACCTGTTGGGGAGAGATCTGGTGCCATCTTCTGTCCTTCTGTTGATGTTGTATTTCTGAGAATAGGGGTCAATTAAAATTGCAGCAATTTGACTTAATCCAAATTTGGTCAATTCAATTGGGAAGATCAGAATCTGGCTTTGCTAGTGTCATGATAGGCACAGACAGGCAGCTAATGAACACAGAGAACAGGACATGACCAATGAGCAGGCAGGACACTCAGGTGTGGCATCTCACTACAAAAGGCATGAGGCACTCACACTCCGCCGCTTTCCACTGATGAACATCTACAGAGTGAGTCAGGGTGTATGTACAGTATCACACCTCCAGCACGTGGCTAAGAGCTAGTCTGGTTCAGTCAGACAGAGTAACCACACTTAGGTTAGCAGAGAGTTGAACTCATAGAGAACTGTGCTACCTGTGCTACTGGTTCAATAAATCAGATTGAACTAACATCAAGGTCTGGAGTATCTTTTGGTTAAAGCTGCATCCAGTTGCAGCCTGTGTTATCCCAGAGTACAGCACACATCAGCTAGATTTTATTTTACTTTTGGAAAGAATGATAAGCTTTGATTCAAAAGCCAAATGAAGACATTTCTGATTTTCTATCTGAAACCTATCCAGGATTCCTGGGCCCTCGCATGAGTGGTCCTCCAAAGAAGTCAAACTGGGGTCTTGGGTTAAAAAGCCTTTTAGCTAACATTTAGAACAAGATCTCATCTTGGTGAAAATACATATTAGGAAATTGTTAAGCAGTGGATTGTCACTCAAATGCCTACTGACCCTCAGTAAAGATGCTGTACAGTACCTTGGTGGATAGCACTTCAGGTAAAACCTTTCCTAACAATGCTCAACTGTTGGGAACAAAAACAGAGTTGCTCACAATGTCATCGCAACTTAAAGGGACACACACCATTTGATGTTTATTTCTACTGAAGCTGTGAGGTTACCGAGTTGCGGGGTAGGGCGGAGTGGGCATGGGTGGAGTGCTCATTCTAAGGGTCGGTGCAGACACAATGGGCTAAATGGGCTCCTACTGCACTGTAGAAATTCCATGATTCTATGAATGCGGGCCGAGCAC
Organism: Scyliorhinus torazame; assembly: GCF_047496885.1. Taxonomy (NCBI): domain Eukaryota; kingdom Metazoa; phylum Chordata; class Chondrichthyes; order Carcharhiniformes; family Scyliorhinidae; genus Scyliorhinus; species Scyliorhinus torazame. The sequence continues at coordinate 325,235,545 of NC_092707.1, read as the reverse complement.
CAATCCCCTGCCCCAGCTACCCGGGCATGGAGTTCCTGGATGCCTCCCCTCCCCACCCTCCCCAAGGCACACCACATACAGACGATGGGTGTGACCGAAGACTCAGAGGACAGACAGAAATCAGACTATGGCATAGATAAGGAGCACCAGCGCTCAGCTCTCAGCAGGTTGTCCACACCCCCCTCCTTTCGACAGTGACCCGCTGGCAGTGCCAACGCAGGCCTATCACCTTGGAGTGATGTTACACAGACCTTGGGAGGGTGGAACAGAGTATGGGGGAAGGGGAGGGGAGACAGAAGGGGGGAATGAGGTGAGAGGGAAAGGAGAGGAAGGAGGGGGAAGGGAGAGGGAAGGGGGAAATAGGGGAGAGTGAGAGGGAGGGGGGAAGGAAGAGAGAGGGTCTGACGGGGAAAACGGAGGGCTGTGAGGATGGAGGGGGTATAGGGGAAAAAGGGAGAGGGTAGAATGAGGGGGAGGTGGAAGGCTGAGGGATGGGGCTGCGAAGGGGGGAGGGGAAAGGAGGCAGGAGGGGGGATTGATGGACGAGGCCATGTCTTTTATGAAGCGGCTGAAGATGAGGACCTCCCTGGACCTCTGGGCTTGCCGGACCCTTGCTGCTGCCACCTGTCCTCAAGCCTCTGGCTGGTCCTGCGGGTCCTCCCCAGGCTCGTTCCCCAGCCTCTCTGGTCCGGCACCTCCTCGTCCTCTGACTCCTCTTCCTTGGAGGTGGCCACATGTTCCCCATCCTCCACCTCCAGCACATCGTCCTACTGCTGTCCCAGGTTGCGGAGGGCACAGCAGACCACCACAAAGCAGGCGACCCTCTGGGGGTGTACTGCAGTGCACCACCAGAATGGTCGAGGCTTCGGAGCCACATCTTGAGGAGTCCAATGCACCGTCTGGGTGGCCACATGGGCCTCATCATATTGGGTTTCCGCACCAGTCGCTGGACTCCATACTGGCTTTATTAACCAGGTTCTCAGCCAGTACCCCTTATCCCCCAGAGCCAATCAGCCAGTCTGGGATGGTCATCGAAGAGGATAGGATGTCCGACTGTCCCAGGATGTAGCTATCGTGCATACTTCCTGAGAAGAGTGCACACACGTGCATGATCTTCATGTGGTAGTCACACATGATCTGGATGTTCAGGGAGTGGAACCCCTTCCTGCTAACATAGGGCTCTTTCAGATGGCCGGGTGAGTGGAAAGCAACGTACGTGCCATCGACTAGTATCGGAAAGTACTATATTTAGCTTTCGCATTTCTATTAGAAATCTAGTGCGAGGAAACAGATAGTTAACAGTAACTTTGAAAAAAATGTTTAAATATATTTAAAAAAACATTTTTTTTTTAGATTTTAATTTTAATTAATTGACGCAATGTCAGTTAGAGGGGTGCAGTGCTCTGACTGTGAGATGTGGCAGGTCCGGGAGGCTTCCAGCGTCCCGGATGGCTTCATCTGCAGAAAGTGCACCCAACTGGAGCTCCTCACAGACCGCATGGTTCGGTTGGAGCAGCAATTGGATGCACTTAGGAGCATGCAGGTGGAAGAAAGCGTCATAGATCGCAGTTATGTAAATGTGGTCACACCCAAGGTGCAGGCAGAGAAATGGGTGACCACCAAAAAAGGCAGGCAGTCAGTGCAGGAATCCCCTGTGGTTGTCCCCCTCTCGAACAGGTATACCCCTTTGGATACTGTCGGGGGGGATAGCCTATCAGGGGAAAACAGCAGCAGCCAGAGCAGTGGCACCACGGCTGGCTCTGATGTTCAGAAGGGAGGGTCAAAGCGCAGAAGAGTAATAGTAATAGGGGACTCTATAGTCAGGGGCACAGATAGGCGCTTCTGTGGACGTGAAAGAGACTCCAGGATGGTATGTTGCCTCCCTGGTGCCAGGGTCCAGGATGTCTCCGAATGGGTAGAGGGCATCCTGAAGGGGGAGGGCAAACAGGCAGAGGTCGTTGTACATATTGGTACTAACGACATAGGCAGGAAGCGGCATGAGGTCCTGCAGCAGGAGTTCAGGGAGCTAGGCAGAAAGTTAAAAGACAGGACCTCGAGGGTTGTAATCTCGGGATTACTCCCTGTGCCACGTGCCAGTGAGGCTAGAAATAGGAAGATAGAGCAGCTAAACACGTGGCTAAACAGCTGGTGTAGGAGGGAGGGTTTCCGTATTCTGGACCACTGGGAGCTCTTCCGGGGCAGATGTGACCTATATAAGAAGGACGGGTTGCATCTAAACCGGAGAGGCATAAATATCCTGGCCGCGAGGTTTGCTAGTGTCACTACTAGTATGGCAGGGGGGTGGGCACGGGAGCAATAGGTCAGAAGGTGAGAGCATTGAGGGAGAACTAGGGAATAGGGACAGTGGGGCTCTGAGGCAGAGCAGACAGGGAGAAGTTGCTGAACACAGCGGGTCTGGTGGCCTGAAGTGCATAAGTTTTAATGCAAGAAGTATTACGGGTAAGGCAGATGAAATTAGAGCTTGGATTAGTACTTGGAACTATGATGTTGTTGCCATTACCGAGACCTGGTTGAGGGAAGGGCAGGATTGGCAGCTAAACGTTCCAGGATTTAGATGTTTCAGGCGAGATAGAGGAGGATGTAAAAGGGGAGGCGGAGTTGCGCTACTGGTTCGGGAGAATATCACAGCTGTACTGCGGGAGGACACCTCAGAGGGCAGTGAGGCTATATGGGTAGAGATCAGGAATAAGAAGGGTGCAGTCACAATGTTGGGGGTTTACTACAGGTCTCCCAACAGCCAGCGGGAGATAGAGGAGCAGATAGGTAGACAGATTTTGGAAAAGAGTAAAAAAACAGGGTTGTGGTGATGGGAGACTTCAACTTCCCCAATATTGAATGGGACTCACTTAGTGCCAAGGGCGTAGACGGGGCGGAGTTTGTAAGGAGCATCCAGGAGGGCTTCTTAAAACAATATGTAGACACTCCAACTCGGGAAGGGGCGGTACTGGACCTGGTATTGGGGAATGAGCCCGGCCAGATGGTAGATGTTTCAGTAGGGTAACAGTGACCACAATTCAGTAAGTTTTAAAGTACTGGTGGACAAGGATAAGAGTGGTCCCATGATGAATGTGCTAAATTGGGGGAAGGCTAATTATAACAATATTAGGCGGGAACTGAAGAACATAGATTGGGGGCGGATGTTTGAGGGCAAATCAACATCTGACATGTGGGAGGCTTTCAAGTGGCAGTTGTAAGGAATCCAGGACCGGCATGTTCCTGTGAAGAAGAAGGATAAATACGGCAATTTTCGGGAACCTTGGATAACGAGAGATATTGTAGGCCTCGTAAAAAAGAAAAAGGAGGCATTTGTCAGGGCTAAAAGGCTGGGAACAGACGAAGCCTGTGTGGAATATAAGGAAAGTAGGAAGGAACTTAAGCAAGGAGTCAGGAGGGCTAGAAGGGGTCATGAAAAGTCATTGGCAAATAGGGTTAAGGAAAATCCCAAGGCTTTTTACACGTACATAAAAAGCAAGAGGGTAGCCAGGGAAAGGGTAGGCCCACTGAAGGATAGGCAAGGGAATCTCTGTGTGGAGCCAGAGGAAATGGGCGAGGTACTAAATGAATACTTTGCATCAGTATTCACCAAAGAGAAGAAATTGGTAGATGTTGAGTCTGGAGAAGGGTGTGTAGATAGCCTGGGTAACATTGAGATCCAAAAAGACGAGGTGTTGGGTGTCTTAAAAAATATTAAGGTAGATAAGTCCCCAGGGCCTGATGGGATCTACCCCAGAATACTGAAGGAGGCTGGAGAGGAAATTGCTGAGGCCTTGACAGAAATCTTTGGATCCTCACTGTCTTCAGGGGATGTCCCGGATGACTGGAGAATAGCCAATGTTGTTCCTCTGTTTAAGAAGGGTAGCAAGGATAATCCAGGGAACAACAGGCCGGTGAGCCTTACTTCAGTGTTTGGGAAATTACTTGAGAGAATTCTTCGAGACAGGATCTACTCTCATTTGGAAGCAAATGGACGTAATAGTGAGAGGCAGCACAGTTTTGTGAAGGGAAGGTCGTGTCTCACTAACTTGATAGAGTTTTTCGAGGAGGTCACTAAGATGATTGATGCAGGTAGGGCAGTGGATGTTGTCTCTGGACTTCAGTAAGGCCTTTGACAAGGTCCCTCATGGTAGACTAGTACAAAAGGTGAAGTCACACGGGATCAGGGGTGAGCTGGCAAGGTGGATACAGAACTGGCTAGGTCATAGAAGGCAGAGAGTAGCAATGGAAGGATTCTTTTCTAATTGGAGGGCTGTGACCAGTGGTGTTCCACTGGGATCAGTGCTGGGACCTTTGCTCTTTGTAGTATATATATATGATTTGTAGGAAAATGTAACTGGTCTGATTAGTAAGTTTGCAGACGACACAAAGGTTGGTGGAATTGCGGATAGCGATGAGGACTTTCAGAGGATGCAGCAGGATTTAGATTGTTTGGAGACTTGGGCGGAGAGATGGCAGATGGAGTTTAATCCGGACAAATGTGAGGTAATGCATTTTGGAAGGTCTAATGCAGGTAGGGAATATACAGTGAATGGTAGAACCCTCAAGAGTATTGAAAGTCAAAGAGATCTAGGAGTACAGGTCCACAGGTCATTGAAAGGGGCAACACAGGTGGAGAAGGTAGTCAAGAAGGCATATGGCATGCTTGCCTTCATTGGCCGGGGCATTGAGTATAAGAATTGGCAAGTCATGTTGCAGCTGTACAGAACCTTAGTTAGGCCACACTTGGAGTATAGTGTTCAATTCTGGTCGCCACACTACCAGAAGGATGTGGAGGCTTTAGAGAGGGTGCAGAAGAGATTTACCAGAATGTTGCCTGGTATGGAGGGCATTAGCTATGAGGAGCGGTTGAATAAACTCGGTTTGTTCTCACTGGAACGAAGGAGGTTGAGGGGAGACCTGATAGAGGTATACAAAATTATGAGGGGCATAGACAGAGTGGATAGTCAGAGACTTTTCCCCAGGGTAGAGGGGTCAATTACTAGGGGGCATAGGTTTAAGGTGAGAGGGGCAAGGTTTAGAGTAGATGTACGAGTGAAGTTTTTTACGCAGCGGGTAGTGGGTGCCTGGAACTCGCTACCGGAGGAGGTGGTGGAAGCAGGGACGAAAGTGACATTTAAGGGGCATCTTGACAAATACATGAATAGGATGGGAATAGAGGAATACGGACCCAGGAAGTGTAGAAGATTGTAGTTTAGTCGGGCAGCATGGTCGGCACGGGCTTGGAGGGCCGAAGGGCCTGTTCCTGTGCAGTACATTTCTTTGTTCTTTGTTGTTCTTCTTTGACTACCCCCTGGTCCTAGGGCATCCCGGCAATGGTGGAGAATCCTGCTGCCGGGCATCCTGTTGGGCCTGATCCAGGTCAAAAGTTTATATAGTTTGTTGCCCGGGCAAACAGGGCATCCGTGACTCCATGGATGCACTTGTGGGCTGTAGCTTGTGAGATGCCGCACAAGGCCCAACTCGAGCACTGGAATGATTCTGAGGCGGAGAGGTTCAGGGCTGTGGTGACCTTGACGGCGACTGGGAGCGAATATCCTCCTCCTTCTCTTGTGCCAAGTCCACAAGGATATGGCACAGGTGCTGCACTGTCTCCTTGTTGAGAGGGAACCCCCTGTGGCGCATGCTGTCCATCATTGGTTTGAAAGACCAAGGATGCCCGTACACCTTGAGCCATTGCCGGCCTACCCCTCTGGGTGCTTGCCTGGCCTGATATGCAGCCGGGTCCTCAGAGTTTGGGGCGGGGACCTGCATATGGACCGCTGTCTCGAGTCTCTCTCAACGCTGCTGCCCCTGCCTCCTCTGGCATCTGGCCACCTGGCCTGCCAGCAGCACCGTGAGGGCAGTTTCTACGGTTCCAAGATATCATCCATCCCGTGTAAAATCTGTAAGCAATTGGAGAGGATGTGAGTCTGACAACCAGCGGTGTCTTCCACCCTGGGGCCCTCCATTCCCCCATTGTTCCCCTCCCACCCGACATACCCTGCCCACGCATCCCGGCCACAGGAGGGGGTACCTGGTCACTGGACCCCATACCTTGTACCCCAGACACCCGCAGGTAACATTATCTGGATCGGGTGTTGATCCCTTCCCCAGTGCACACACCCGCCCTCAAATCGCCAAAATGTTCCCAGTGCAGGGGCCCAGCCCCTGCGTAGTCGGATGTTGGCTGTTGCTTCCGTGGTGTTCAAGCACAGTGCCCAGGCCTAATGGTCTGATTGGAATGCAAGGCAATAGCTCCCATATGCTTCATGGCGTGCCTACCCACGGGAATCCACTTGGGAGGTGTGAAGTGCTCATTAACTATAATTGCCAATTCCCAATTAGCAATAGCCTTCAGCCATGCGGCCAGAGGTCTCCATGATCAGTGGAAGTTATGGGTGGCCGGTAGGGCAGACAGGCAGGGGCTGGGTTTGTCCCGGAATGGGAACGCACCATCCAGGTGGTGGCATGGCGGACCCATGGGTGCTGAGACGCCTATCTCCCCCCCCCTCCCCCACCCCAGGCCATGTGCGGGGACACCAGCCCCCACCCCCCTCCAGCTCTGCACCCACCAATGGCGAGACACCCAAACTGAAAGCCCCCCCCCCCACCCCCCCGAGGCTCCCCTCCCCGCTCCCCCTGAGCACTGGGGCAGAAACCCCAGTGCCCCAGGCTCATTGCCTGGGAGCAAAGATGGCTACTCACCCCCTCGGATCCCCACAACAGCACTTCTGCCAGCTTCACGATTTTAAAAATGTGCACTAATCGACACCTGCGTGGGACCACTTGGTGGGGAGACCATTAGATCACGGCAGGCCGTTGGATCGAGGGTCACTCCCGTTAATTGTATGGAAATTGGGCTTAAGTGGTGATTATGGGTTTTTCGCCCACTACAACGGGTCCCTGATTTTGCCAACATGAGCAGGCCAGTTCGATCGCAAACCAATCGGCTCCCAGCGCAGCTCTCTTTTTCAGCCTCTCCCACGATCTAATGGCTTGTCGCACTCTCGCTTAAGCACAATGTGGCTACTAAATGGTGGCCAGGGTATCCAGGACATCTCTCCTTCTCCAGGACTTCCAGTGCTGCATCCGAGAATTTACATGCCTTCGCCCTTGATCTCTGTGCCATCCAACAAATGCCACCATGTGTCAGCCAGCACACTACGTTCATGTGGAAGTGGGTGCATGCCAATTCTGTCCAGTCAGCACTTGAGTGCTAAATCTGCAGATGGCTGGTTTAATACCTCCAAGCAAGTTCAAATTATGGTGACCAGAATTTAGGACCAAAATTGCATGCAAAAGTACAAACTTTAAAATAGGCCTGTATGTCTTAGTAACACTGCACCGATTTAACATAATTTTCTACCCCTGAGTGAAAACAATCCTGGTGTGACTTAAATTAAAACAGAAAATGCTGGAAATACTCAGCAGGTCGGCAGCGTCTATGGAGAGAGAGACAGTTAACAGTTCAGGTATGCAACCTTCCATCAGATCCCAGTGTGTCTTTTTCCTTTACATGCTAATTGCCTGCTATATATATCCTGTATTTACTGTTTTTATAAGATAAAAGTATAAAGCCAGTATTTGGTAATTTCAGTGCTGTTCAATTGCAAAAATAGAATGGTAATAGATTCTAGTCAAGTTACTCTAAAAAGTTGCACCAGTTTTTAAAAAATCCCCAAAGGTAAATTTCAGCTTTCAGGGGAGTACAAAGAACAAAGAACAAAGAAATGTACTGCACAGGAACAGGCCCTTCGGCCCTCCAAGCCCGTGCCGACCATGCTGCCCGACTAAACTACAATCTTCTACACTTCCTGAGTCCGTATTCCTCTATTCCCATCCTATTCATGTATTTGTCAAGATGCCCCTTAAATGTCACTATCGTCCCTGCTTCCACCACCTCCTCCGGTAGCGAATTCCAGACACCCACTACCCGCTGCGTAAAAAACTTCACTCGTACATCTACTCTAAACCTTGCCCCTCTCACCTTAAACCTATGCCCCCTAGTAATTGACCCCTCTACCCTGGGGAAAAGCCTCTGACTATCCACTCTGTCTATGCCCCTCATAATTTTGTATACCTCTATCAGGTCTCCCCTCAACCTCCTTCGTTCCAGTGAGAACAAACTGAGTTTATTCAACCGCTCCTCATAGCTAATGCCCTCCATACCAGGCAACATTCTGGTAAATCTCTTCTGCACCCTCTCTAAAGCCTCCACATCCTTCTGGTAGTGTGGCGACCAGAATTGAACACTATACTCCAAGTGTGGCCTAACTAAGATTCTATACAGCTGCAACATGACTTGCCAATTCTTATACTCAATGCCCCGGCCAATGAAGGCAAGCATGCCATATGCCTTCTTGACTACCTTCTCCACCTGTGTTGCCCCTTTCAATGACCTGTGGACCTGTACTCCTAGATCTCTTTGACTTTCAATATTCTTGAGGGTTCTACCATTCACTGTATATTCCCTACCTGCATTAGACCTTCCAAAATGCATTACATGGAGTACATGGGAGTGAACCCTTGTTGAGTACACAGCTCTGTAATCAAAGTCCAGGTTGGCTTCATTGAAATTATTAGCCAGAGAAATCAATGCCTTTGTTGTCAGACATACTGATCCATTATACTCCCTTTTGAATTCCAGTGTATTAATAATGTTACAACCCACATGGGTCTTGCGGGGTAGGGATAAGTAATGTGGTAGGGCTGTAGATCTTGCAGAATACGAGCTGCCCCGACAAGGAGTGTTGCTCTTTTTAACCTTAGTCTATTTGCTCTGATTATGTCACCTTTGCACATGAGTCGCCAGGTATCTTTATGATACCGCCACGTGGTTCAAGTTCAGGTTATGATTAATAATACAGCACACCGCTTAGTAAGGATTAAAACAACGGTCATTTATTACATACAACAAGCAATATTAATACACTAATACTACTATCTAGATAATAAACTTATCACTACTGGCCAATACTTAACTTAGGAAGAGCCCACCAGGTCAGGGAAACAAATGGCTTGTCCAATCAGATCTGGCCCGCGGGATTCAAAAGGCTGCTACAGGTCGGTGGCTAGGTGTCTCTACCAGATAGCGATCGCTGGATTCAAACTTACAGTTGCCGGTTGCTGTTCTTGCGAAGGTCTCGAGCAGGCGAAGAGGAGAGAGAGAGAGATCTGAACTCGGCCCCTCACTTTTATAGGGCCCAGGGGCTTCCCGCCTCCCGGGGCGGCCCTTGACCCTGAGTCCCAAGTGATTGGATTTGTTCCCAATCCCTGGGGTCGATGTGTCCAATGGTGAGGCGATTCTTCGATCGGGGGGTGGTCGTTCACCTGTCTTTGTTTCGGCCACTGCAGGCGCCGACAGGTCTGTCCCGGTATTCAATTGCTAATATGTTGCAATTGTTCCCGGGGATAGCCGATTTAACTGCAGATGCCTGGATAGATGGGCTGCAAACAGTCCTGAATGTAACTGCAAATACCTGGGTTGATGGGCTGTTGATAGCCCTGAGTATCGATCTGGGCTACCTTCCCAGAGCCGAATATTCAATACTGTCTGCAGCTGCCTGCTTGTGTCTCGTTAGCTGCTTTTCCCAGCAGTCTTTCGGGTTAACCATTTCAAACTGGGTTTTGGCCAGATTAATCGGAACGCAGCCATTTGACATGGCTACAGGAGGCAAGGAACCTTCAACAACGTTTGCTATGTATAAATAAAGTTGGCCAGTAAGGCACCGACTAGTGAGGAACCAGTAGGGAACTACTGGGGCTGTATATATCATAGTAGTTGTAAAATAAAGTAAGTTTTCATTTCAGCAAACTCGGTTTGGGCTTTTTCTGGCCCTTACAAAAAATGACAAGTTATTTAATGCTTATCCCGCTTGTTACAGGGCATTCTCCATTTTAATGGAATTATTTAATGTCGCCTCATGGGCTTCTGTAAAGAATGTGTGTCTCACGTTTATCAGAATTATGTTACTATAGAAAGGAATACATGTAACCTACCCTCAAAGAAAGTCACAGGCACATAAGCAACACCCTGATATGCAAGTTGGGACCATATCATTCGATCAGAACATATTCATTGAATTCAGTTGCAGTGCTGAAATGGAATTTTTCCATGACATAACATGACTCTTCTGCGATGGTTCCACTATCTCAAGCTCATCAGAAGCAACACAGCCAAAAGAACCATACATTTCCTTTTCCTCCAACCCAATTCAATCCAAAGCTCCCAGAACTTAAAACATAGGTCTCCTGACGATAAGGAGAATTTTGACAGTGAGATATTGACAAAAAGTGAGTGTATTTCAATCAGAAGTTAGTGACACTATGGCGGTGATTTTGACTATCGGATGTGTGCTGTGTTAGTAATAAAGAAAGGCCTGTTTGAAAGTCTGGATTAAACATGTCATCTTCGATTAGAAGAAGCAAGATGGCACCGGAGCGTGGCGACTCTCTCTGAAGTCTCTCACACAGATCCTCTTTTAACATCTCCTATAACCGTACTAATCTCTTAAAACTTAATTCTAACACTAACAGTATCACTAACCTTTCTCTTTTATGTTCTCTTGCAGGTTTGAAGATCCTCAGAGGCCCGTGGAATGGACCTGATGACCCCACCCGGCAGGACTGCTACAACGACCCAACCCGGAAGTTGAAGAGGTCCAAACTGAAAGTCTGAATGTCCGACCCCAACATCGATTTGGAATCCTCAGAAGGTGACGATTTCGAACGGGGTCTCTGATCGTGCATTTAGAACCTGCGTGCACCAGCTGGCATCGCGACATCTTCAACTTAAAACATAGGTCTCCTGAAGATAAGGAGAATTTTGATAGTGAGATATTGACAAACGTGAGTGTTTCAATCAGAAGTTAGTAACACTAAGGCGGTTACTCTGTTCCGAGGTCCCCACCTGCTTCAAGAAGACCAGTTTCATACCGGTGCCAAAGAAGAACCAGGCAATGTGCCACAATGACTATTGTCCGGTGGCCCTGACACGATCGTAGTGATGTGCTTTGAGAGATTGGTCATGAGGCACATCAACTCCAGACTCCCAGAATGCCTAGATCCATTGCAATTCGCAACCAGTCCACAGCAGATGCTATCTCCCTGGTCCTACACTCATCCCTAGAGCATCTCGACAACAAGGACTCCTACACTAGACTCCTATTTATTGACTAAATCTCCGCCTTCAACACCATTATCCCAGCCAAGCGCATATCAAAGCTCCAAAACCTAGGACTTGACTCCTCACTCTGCAACTGGATTCTTGACATTCTGACCCATAGACCACAATCAGAAAGGATAAACAACAACACCTCCTCCATGATAGTCCTCAATACAGCGGCCCCAGAAGGCCGTGTACTTAGCCCCCTACTGTACTCCCTATACACACACTACTGTGTGGCAAAATTTGGCTCCATCTCCATCTACAAGATTGCTGATGATGCAACCATAGTGGGTCAGATCTCGAGCAACGATGAGTCAGAATATAGGAGGGAGATAGAGAACCTCGTGGACTGGTGCAGCGACAACAATCTATCTCTCAATGCCAGCAAAACTAAAGAGCTGGTCATTGACTTCAGGAATCAAAATATTGTACACACCCCTATCTGCATCAACGCGGCCGAGGTGGTGATGGTTTACAGCTTCAAATTCCTAGGTGTGCACATCACCAAAATCTGTCCTGGTCCACCCACGTCGGCACTACGACCAAGAAAGCACAACAGCGCCTATACTTCCTCAGGATACTAAGACAATTCGGCAAGTCCACATTCCACAGCCTGGAATGGCAACTGCTCGGCCCAAGACCCGTAAGAAGCTACAGAGAGTTGTGAACACAGCCCAGTCCATCACACAAACCTTCCTCTCATCCATTGACTCTGTCTACACCTCCCGCTGCCTTGGGAAATCAGGCAGAATAATCAAAGATCTCTCCCACCTGGCTTACTCACTCTTCCAACTTCCTCCATCGGGCAGGAGATACAAAAGTCTGAGAACATGTACTAACAGATTCTTCCCCACTGTTACCAGACTCCTCAACAGCCCTCTTTTGAACTGATCTGATCTCTTCACACATCTTCACTATGAGTAGTACTACACTCCTGTATGCTTCACCCGATGCCTGTGTCTATGTATTTACATTGTGTATTTTATGTTTGCCCTATTATGTATTTTTTTTTCATGTACAAAATGATCTGTCTGAGTTGCACACACAACAACACTTTTCACTGTCCCCATTACACATGACAATAAACAAATCAAATCCAATCCAATTATGTTATGATTTAAACGAACTGACAGTTGAAGGGTTGGCACTCCAGAACTGGTTAGATGCAATTTTACTGGAAGTATGGAGTTCCATAGTTGTGAGTGGAGAGATGTCCTCAGAAGCAAGAGACACGGCAGCCAGATTCTCTGATGTAAGACCGGGGTGAAGGAGTAAGAGAAGAGGAGCAATATCCTCCAACTGCAGAGGGGGAGGAGGCCAACAAGGTAGCTAATATGATGAATGTGGGATTCGATTGCTCATGAGATCACCGCCAGGAGCCCAAGCCCCAAGACTTGGCTCCAGTGCTGAAAGAAAGTCAATGACTTTTCATGAGTGGTCAAGGTACGATCCTAACTCACAAACACACAAGTCCACCATCTGCATCACAACCTCATCACACTTTCTCAACCATCTAATTATCAGCTGAAATTCAGATGCTCCAGGTCATTGCATCCTCCATAGGAGTACCCACACCTCAAGCACAGCTCTGTCAATGTAATCATCTCCACTTTCCTTCCAGGAGAAATTAGAACACAGCAACCAGTAGCAAGACCTGTTTGGGGGAGGAGAGTACTTCATGATCACACTTGCAGTGATTGGGAAGAGAGAAGGAAACGGTGGAGTCAGAGACAGAGCAGGGGGCATCTTTTCGAGAGCTATGTGGCCACTTAGCATCCTTATAGATTTACAATATTCCTGATTCCTAATCACTTAAACCTATTCTCTTTTCCAAACAGCATGCAATCTTACCACACATATTCTTCTATCGTGGTTTCTCACTGCAGCTCCCAGAAGTATGGCGCACGTTTCCCATTGAGCAGACGAAGGAACCTCAACATCATCTTGCCCCCTGGAGGAACATGAAAAGGAGATGGAGAGCCATGTAGAATTCAATGCATCAATTGTTACCACTGTTTCAGGCACCATTTCAGTTACTAGCATCATGTGCAACTCAGAGACTAACTTAGAAGAGGGATTCTCACGGTACAATGCACCAGGCTCTAGTTGACAGCAACCAGGGGAGTTGGAGGACACACCAAACTCCAATTTTTGAAGTCACATACTAGTTCCACAGCAGAGTAAGGTGTGGATCTCACATGGATAGCTTCAAAAGGAGACTGAAGGACTTGACAGATGAAAGGCTTATTGAATGTAGAGTCTGTCTGAGAGTCTCCAGATCATACCCAGAGGGTTGGAGGAATACACCTCAACTGTGGTTTGTGGCTGGATGTCTTGGAGCTTACAACCCATGCTGTCCAGCATAGAGAGACATGTGACTTCCAACTCGATAACTGTGGATCCCAACACCATTCAGCCTCTAATGACTGAGATCTCCCTGTACCTGTGTGGGTTTTCTCCGGGTGCTCCGGTTTCCTCCCACAAGTCCCGAAAGACGTACTTGTTAGGTGAATTGGACGTTCTGAATTCTCCTGAACAGGCGCCAGAGTGTGGTGACTAGGGGCTTTTCAGCCTATTTGTAATACTAAAGATTATTATTATTATTATCATTGTAGCTTCCATGTAACAGCAAACAGTTGAAATAGAATGTCAAGCTACAACGATGTGATTTCTGGGCCTCTTGGTTAACAGGGATGTGCAAAGTATCTCTGAGGCCCACAGCATTGTCCTAACCAAATCAGTGAGCAGAGTGTCACCACAATTATTTATGTTCTGGTCCAGTTTAGTTTCTGATCCGTGGTAATCCCTGGGCTATTGATGATGGAGGATTCAGTAATGATAATGTCATTGAATGTCAAGGAGAGCTGGTTAGATTCTCTCTTGTTGGAGATTATCATAGCCTTGTACTTGTGTGGCACAGATGTGGTACAAAAGGTGGCATGGTGGCACAGTGGTTAGCACTGGTGCCTCACAGCATCAGGTGCCCGGGTTCAATTCCAGTTTGGGTGACTGTGTGGTGTTTGCACTTTCTCCCTGTGTCTGCATTGGTTTCCTCCAGGTGTTCCGGTTTCCTCTTACACTCCAAAGATGTGCAGGTTAGCCATGCTCCTTAGTGTCCATAGGTCATAGGGATAGGGCGGGGGAGTGAGCCTGGGTTGGGGGTTCTTTTTAAGGTTCGATGGGCTGAATGGCCTTCTTCTGCACTGTAGGTTTTCCATGATTCCATGAAATGTTATTTGCCACTTATCAGTACAAGGGTGGGAATTTCTGGCCCTGCCCATCACCAGGATCAACTGACCCCACCAAAAGTCAGTGGTCTTTTTCGTGGCTGCTAAATTCCCAGCCCAGGCCACTCTGAGGTTATGATGTGGAAATCATTGATCAGGAAACTGCTAGCCTTTCTCTGGATGCCAGCGTTTCTGCTTTTTACTCTGCCCCTCCACATTGCAATTACCTGTCAGCTAGGTGGCTCCGGCTGCTGAAGGCCATCTTGAGATGTGCAGTCTGAGGTAAGGCAGGGCTACTGATCAGAAACTGAGAAGGTCAGATGGAATTCTGCAGATAATCACTCATTCCTGACTCCACAAAGCCTGTTCACCATCTACAGGACACAATTCACGGGGGGGTGCGATATAATTCTCTTCACTTGCTTGGATATGTGCAGTACCAAGGACATTCAGAAAAACTAACACCATCTGGGACAAAGCAGCTCTAATGATTGGCACACCATTCACCAACTTGAACATTCACTCTCTGCACCATCAGTGCACAGCAGTATGTACCATTTACAAGATGCACTGCAGCAAGGCTCCTTCAACAGCACCTTCCAAATCCATGACCTCTACCACCTAGAAGGTCAAGGGCAACAGAGGCACGAGAACACACCCAGCTGCAAGTTCCCATCCAAATCACACACCATCCTGATTTGGAACTATATAATGTTCCTTCACTGTCACTGTCAAAATTCTGGAACTTCCTCCTGATAGAGCTATGGGTGTACTGACACTAAATGGATCTCAGCAGTTCAAGAATATTATAATCACCACCTTCTCAAGGGCAGTTTGTGATGGTAAATAAATACCCATATTCTATGAATGAATAAAGAAAGACAGGAGATAAGGGTAAGCAGGGTGAATAGTTTAGCCTTTATAGCTGCTGGCAATTTTGCCACATTTCCATAGTTTATTTTTGCTCAATTTAAACAGTGCTGATGGTAATTCAATACTGATGAAGTATTTATGGTCGGATTTTCCGTTCCTGATACTAAGTGCAGGATTCGTGATGTTCTACAACACAAAACTGGCACCTCACCTGGACCGATTCAATGACTGTTAAAAGGGGCCAGCACTGGCGCCACATGGAGCACAATTTAGTCCAATGGAAAATGGTGTCAGATTCACCAGGTCCGGCATTCACACTCAGGAGGCTGACAAGCTGCAGCCGCATATGCACACTTCACTCCCCACACCCACCATCCCAGCCAACAAGATGGCAGCGAGCCGCGTGGTCCTGAGTTTGACCGACGGCGAACAGGAGACCTTGTTCCAGCAGTGCCGGAAAGAACTGCACAGCCTCCTCAGGGTGGCTCGGATGAGTAGACTGCACTGTGCCCCTGGCACTAACCCCATCCCACACACCCGTGATCCTATCCACCCCCACCCAGAGGGCAGACAAACTCCACCCTGCACCACATAGCAACACCCATATCGCTTGCTTTGACCAGGTGCCCCGGCCACTGAAGCCACCAGCTGCTCATCCACTGGGCTGCATGCATTGGACTGCCTAGCACTGTGCATTTTCTATTCCTCCCCCCCAGGAGAAGGTCGCGCACAACCGCAGAGAGCAGGAGAAGACTGGAGGGGGAACACCAGACCTGCGGCCCCTCACTGCAGCAGAGCAGAGTGCACTGGACATGGTCACTGGCCCCAAAGGAAGGGCAATCGCCAGGGTGGAGGTTGGCATCAGGCGAGGAAGTGAGACCCCGATGAGTTGTGGTTCCCTGTGGCAAGTGTGTCACCCCACCACCACCCATTTACCCCCACCACCCCCACACCCATGACACCGTAACACCCACACTACCCTCACACCCACCACCACCCCCACACCATCCCCACATCCACGCCACTCCCACACCCCCACTCCACCACCACCATCACCCCTACACCCACAGACCCCCCCGCCACCCCCACTCCCCTCCGGCCCGTGATGCAATCGTGCATCTTGTCTTCTGTCTTGCAGCAGCTTCTGGTGATGGGGCGGACCCTTCTGGTGTCTGCTGCACCCGATCCCAGCCACAGCCAGAACCCCAGGTGTCAACCAGCGATGAGGACGACATCGACACAGACGGGAGTCACCAACCCGCATCCCGGCAATATCATTGATGCCCCGTCACAGCTGTCTCCAACATCCTCCACCATCCCAGAGACACTCACCTCGGCTGGGCACTTAGGTGAAGAGGCTCCTGGAGCACTATCTGTTGAACACCACACACATGCTCTGGCACAGCAGGTGGAGGTAGGAACTGCTGAGGGGGCGGATGGTTGGAAGGCGGGCCGACCCCAGGGACTAGCTGCCGTCCAGATGGGTTTCGGGCTTCTGGAACGCACTGTCCCATTGATTGTGGAGTTGCAGCTACAGAACCAAGCGCTACATGCAGGGTTGTTGGCGAGCATCCAGCACCTTTAGTGCTGTTGGAGGAGTCCAACCACGGCAGGAGGTGGTGCCGACCCTGTGTGCCATCCAGGCCAGCACCGCACGGGTGATGTCCATGGTGGAGGCCTTGGGAGTGAATGTTTCGGCCATGGGTCAGTATCTCCAAGGTCTGAGGCAACCTGTGCAGGCACTGGCTGAGGCCCAGAACAGGACTGCCCTCTCCCAGGCAGCCATATGTCAGAGTCAACTGGATGTTGCAGCGGCACTCCTGAACGTGGCCCAGTCACAGCGGGTCATGGCTGAGAGCGTTGGCAGCATTGCCCAGGCACTGGCTGACGTTGCACAGACCAGAGGGAGTTGGCCCAGTCCCAGACGGAGATAGTGCAGTCACTGGCTGAAGAGGCACAATCCCAGACAGAGGTGGTCCACTGCCTGTGCTCCATGCCGTGAACATGCAGACCCTGGTCGAGACGATGGCGTGCCTCCAGGACTGGCAGCGCCAGGTGATGGGGAAGCCTAAGATTTAGCTCTGGCCCCTGTCCCATGGGGGGAGGAGGTGATGGGGCCCGTGCCGGTGACTCGCGCAGGGGAAGTGTCGGCACACCGCAGCACCTCGGACTCCAGAAGTGGATGCTGCACTGCACTGGGAGACCACTCAGGTTTTTAAGGCAGCACAGGGAAATTAGTTCAGTTGTGAAATGCCTTAGAGTTATCTGGGTGGTTTAAAGAATTCACTGGGCAAGAGTTTTGTAAAGACAGATGAAGGAAATAGAGAAGGGAGGCAGAAACTGGGAAATTGAGGCCAAAAGGGTGTAGTAAGGAAACTGGGCCAATAGAGTGGATCAAGAGGGAGAAAGCACCCAGAATTAGGATCGCTAAAAATTTAGGGGCAAGTTGATAGAAAAGATGAATCAGTTATGAGGCAGGTGAATCAGTGGTCATCCTGAAAATAGAGAAGGTCGTTTGGAAAAGATTCCAGGTTCAAAGAATCAAAGATTTCTGGACAATTGCCTGTGGGTGAAGATTTTAGGAGAGGCTGGGGGATAAGGAATCCACAGTCTGGTCTTGAAGGTCAACAAATACCAAAATCAAAAGATTAGCGTTGGAAAACTGTGAGGACACCGTGAGAAATCAGAACACGTCCAGGGAAATTAGAAAAGTGAAGTGTCAGAGGACATCCTATCATCAGTACGGAGGTCAGAGATAGGCAAAAGACTATTGAATTGCCTGTGGCATGTGAGAAGATTGGAAATATTACAGAAAACAGAGTTAGCTGCAAGGGATAACATTGGAGCTCGCAAGAACAGTGCAGAAATCCTGGTAGCAGATAAGATAGAGAGCCAGGGCAGTAGGAGTAGTAATTGAGATTATGGTAATGGGAGATGATTAAACATTGAAATCTGCACAAAAAGGGAGATAGAAGAGAGGAGATTTAAGTAGTAGGGTGAACTGATCTACTGCTTCATAACATCTTTGACAGTTGATTGCAAGTACACGTGTGGGAAGATGTACGACTGAAGAGACAAACAATTTTAAAATGATGATTCAGCCAGAGCACTGCTGGAATGTCTGATCAGCAATGCAGCTGCTAAACGGATTTCTGGTAACAATGTCTTTGGCTGCAGAATAACAGTGAGTGATGAAATACACTCTGGGAGCAATCCAGAGAATCATAGAATCCTTACTGTGCAGAAGGAGGCCATTTGGCCCATTGAGTCGGCAGCGACCCATCAACCTGGCCCAATCCCCTGCCCTCTCCCCGTAACCCCACCTTACCTTTTGAACACAAAGGGGCAATTTATCATGGCCAACCCACCTAACCTGCACATCTTTGGACTGTGGGAGGAAACCGGAGCACCCAGAGGAAAGCCACGCAGATACGGGGAGAATGTGCAAACAGCACACAGGGAGCTGTAATGATATGTATATATGTAGACAAGTAAAGGGTTAATTATTGCATCTCAGTGTAATACAAACACTAGTTCCCAGTATAAATATAAGAACTCAGGGAATCTTGGATACTAGTCAGTTGAGTGTAAGCAGATAGAGAGATAGATCACAGCATAGTTAAGACTAGATAGAAGCAGTCGTATAGTTTAATTAGTTATTACTTAAATATAGATTACTTTATTAATAGTTAAAATTCTGTGGAGTGTGCAAACTCAATATTAATTTATCGTTATTCAATAAATCAGTTTTGCTTTAAGTTAGAGATTGGTGGTTTCTTTATAATCACACCATCAGACCATTCTGGATTACGAAGCAAAGAGTTACGATATATTACCAAAGAGTAATATAACAGGAGCCACCCGAGGTTGAAATTGAACCCGGGTTCCTGGTGCTGTGAGACAGCATGGTAACCACTGTGCTGCCCACATGAGTATTTTATTGGCATTTTGTACTGCATTTGGATTAGAGAGCATTTTGTGTTCTGTTCGGGTGCATGAAAAGATATTTTATGCAAGAAATTGTTTTTAATGGAGAATTCAAAACAGAAATAAGGAATAATTATTGCAACAGCATTAAGGGCGGGATTCTTCAACCCTCCGCTGGGTCAGAGAATCCCCGGGCGGATGCGTGAATCCCGCCCCACCGCTGTGACGGCGGCTGCCGTATTCTCTGGCACTGGATTTTGGGGTGGGGGCAGGGATCATGCCGCGCCGGTCGGGGGCCGTTGGCAGCGACCATCACAGCAATTTTCCGGGCCCCAATGGGCCGAGCGGGGGGATTTGGCCCCGGGGGGGGGGGGGGGGGGGGCACGGTGGCCTGGCCCGTGATCGGAGCCCACCGCGGGCGGGCCTGTGCTGTGGGGGCACTCCTTCCTTCCATGCTGGCCTCTGTAGGGCTCTGCCATGGCCGACGTGGAGAAGACACCCCCTGCGCATGCGCCAGAACACGGCAGCGGTTCTGCACATAGAATTTCATAGAATTTACAGTGCAGAAGGAGGCCATTCGGCCCATCGAGTCTGCACTGGCTCTTGGAAAGACCACCCTACCCAAGGTCCACACCGCCACCATATCCCCATAACCCAGTAACCCCACCCAACACTAAGGGCAATTTTGGACACTAAGGGCAATTTATTATGGCCAATCCACCTAACCTGCACATCTTTGGACGGTGGGAGGAAACCGGAGCACCCAGAGGAAACCCACGCACACACGGGGAGGATGTGCAGACTCCGCACAGGCAGTGACCCAAGCCGGAATTGAACCTGGTACCCTGGAGCTGTGAAGCAATTGTGCTATCCACAATGCTACTGTGCTGTCCACATGAGTATTTTATTGGCATTTTGTACAGTAATGGATTAGAGAGCATTTTGTGTTCTGTTCGGGTGCATGAAAAGATATTTTAAGCAAGAAATTGTTTTTAATGGAGAATTCAAAACAGAAATAAACATAACAGAACATGCGCAGCACTACGCCGGCCCTTCGGCGGTGGTTGGCGCAGCGCCAAACTCTCCGCCGCCGACCTAGCCCCGACGCCGGAGTGGTTCGCGCCGTTCTTGGCGTCGGGCCATCCCACTGATTGCGGGAGAATCCCGCCCTGAATATTGAAAAGCGAGAGCATGAAGTTTATCTTATAATTGTGATTTGCTTTGTTTGAGGGAGGAAGGGTGTCAGAGATGCCACAATGACCTTCAATGTTCACATTCAACAGTTCCAGAATTTAGTCTGTCGTCTTTAATGTTCGGACTAGCTGCGTGAATGTGCTGACAATTTCTAACATCGTTCTAATATGCTTCCAGGAGAAGGGCGTGAATAACCATTTGGGGCAAAATCACACCAGCTGGAGTCTTCCAGATTTTACTGTCTGTTCCAAATTTGAGGAGATAGCCATTGTCATTTCACGCTGGAGTGGAAGGATGTAAATGAGGGGAAGTTTGCAAATGTACTATCACCACCCAGCAAGTATCCCCATTGTTTAATCCCATTATCATAGATTATCATAGAATTTACAGTGCAGAAGGAGGCCATTCGGCCCATCGAGTCTGCACCGGCTCTTGGAAAGAGCACCCTACCCAAGGTCAACACCTCCCCCCTATCCCCAAAACCCAGTAACCCCACCCAACACTCAGGGCAATTTTGGACACTAAGGGCAATTTATCATGGCCAATCCACCGAACCTGCACATCTTTGGACTGTGGGAGGAAACCGGAGAACCCGGAGGAAATCCACGCACACACGGGGAGGATGTGCAGAGTCCGCACAGACAGTGAGCCAAGCCTGAATCGAACCTGGGACCCTGGAGCTGTGAAGCAATTGAGCTATCCACAATGCTACCGTGCTGCCCTTAAGACATATTTTAAGTTGGAACACTTTCTAGCAATGGTAAGAAGCCAGTCCATTATGTTGCCCAGCACCTTAACCTGAATTAGAACATTTTCTAAACATATTTTCCTCTTTTCTTCCTCAAAGCTGTTACATGGTGGCAGCCAGGAATCAAGTACGTCATAGCTATTCACAGAACTCATTCCATTTAGCACAATGATCTTCATGGATTTACACATTCAGGAGAAGCACTGGAGAAGCACTCATGACAAGTTAGGAAAGGCAAATGGCGATGGCAGGAGGGGAACAGTATGTAGTTACCCAGAGTTAGAGTCCATATAATTCCAATGCTGTGTAAATAATAAGTTGGGCTGTATTGGATTAGATTTCAGAAAGAAGATGACGGTTGAGGAAAGGTCATCTTGACATCCTTTAAAGCTATGGTAAACACTGTAAACATTGCCAAACGCTATGCAATTCCAATCTTTCAGCAGTAAGGTATTAGGGAGAAACAGAATTACTGTGCACTTTTAAGGGTAACCTCATGTGGATCTTGAAGGAAGACCCAGCGAGCAGACAGACCACGTTCAGACGCTGTTTCCTGGAGACACCTGTGCAGTTACAAAATATGTGAACAGCTGCAAGAGAATTGTGCCAAATAATGTACATTCATAACGTGAACAACAGGTTGAGTGTCAACCTGCAATTCTGTCCAACACATCCCAATGGCAGGCGGTATAGGGGGAGGCAGCTCCTGGTCAGCCTTGTAATAAAAATAATGTTGGAGCCTCTATCATCACGATCCATATCTCCAAACTATAAAATGCATGTAAAAGTGCATATTGCCATGGCAACCCAGACTCACTGAGTATATTGTAACACACCAGCATCTCTGTAATGCTGCACCAAGCATGTGAAGTGAAGTTGGCATACAGTATAATTTGACGCTGTTAAACAGAACAAAATGTGAGCACATTTAACCATTGAGCGACCAAGGAACGTTTTCATTTGTTCCCATAACTGGGGCACACGTAAAGCTGTATTCAACAGTTAGGCAAACACTACCCAGGCTACTCTGGTCTCCAAATATCTTCAGTGAAGGGCCTCCCTGTGGCTGAACCTCCAAAGCTACACATTTAAAAGGTGCAGTTTCTCCTTCAATGCACAGTGCAGCCATTTCTGCTTACTCATTAGCAGGACAACCAGCAGACGTTTAAGAGGTGCTGATGCTAAATGTCTAGATGCTTTATCCCTGTACATATGATCAATTAAGTTGGGAGTGATGGCAAATGACATCAATTAATTGAAATCACATAACACTAGGAAGATGGTTAATATTATGCACAGTTCTGAAAGGGCTGCAATCGGTCACCAATGCAGCAAAACTGCATTACTGCCCTTGTACTTCTCTCACAAAAGGTATTGTTTTCTGAGGTTTTTTTCTCATCCTCAAGTTTCATGTTTGACCTTTTAAAGCAGAGTTTTGACGTGGCATGACTGAAATAATTCAGAAATGCTCTTCCATTTATTCCCATGAACAGCGATATCTCGACGGTGTTGTTATTAGGTTATTCACATTACCTAACAAAGTGCTGAGTGACATGATCAGACAGTAGCTAGCATTTTGTATCAGATTCTGCTGTTTATTATTTTGCAGAAGGGTTAACAGACCTATTTGTCGTACTGGAACATAAAATCTTGCCTTACATGTTTCTTTACCATTTGCTGCATGATGAAGATTGCTTGCTGCAGCAGTTTCGTAGTTTGTCACTCTGTATTCTGAGCACACCTTACTGAAGCTCCAAGCTTCAGGGGCTGGCTTTTAAAGCAGGGCTAAAGAGCTGGCTTTTAAAGCAGACCAAGGCAGGCCAGCAGCACAGTTCAATTCCCGTACCAGCCTCCCCGAACAGGCGTCCGAATGTGACGACTAGGAGCTTTTCACAGTAACTTCATTTGAAGCCTACTTGTGACAATAAGCGATTTTCATTTCATTTCATTTCAAGCTGACCAGCATTTTCAAGAAGGAATAGGTTAGTTGTTTTACAGATTGCTGCTATTCATTTGATTTGAGCTGTTGCTGCAATTTTTATGAAAATAGGGCTCAGTGCAGGACAAATACAGGTTTACATGTTCCATACCCATCTTCCTTTTTGGAGCTGAGCTGAGGTGTATTTATATTATACCACTGTGATTGCTCTTGACCCCAGAGGACTTGTACCTCACGCCTCAATAGCAGTTTACTGCAGCGAGACACAAAATGCCTTGAATAAGATGAAGATGGTGTGTGTTCTTGTGTACATAATGGGGAGTGACCAATCCAATAGAAAGATGCCACACCACGTGATGTTGGACTCTGCCATATGTGATATTGTTTTTCTTTTTCAGTAATGTTTAAAGGTTTAGAGGCTGATTTACCACTAACCGTGCAATTAAAAAAGAAAATGGTGGAGGTCACCTGCCAGCAGTGAGGCGAAAAGTTAAGCACAAATAATGATGAGATCAACCTGCTGATTCTGTGTCTCAAAAAATTGCAAATAAAATGCACAATGGGTGATTGTCCCCTGGTAGTGCTTGACTTGAAAGATACGTCCTTGAAATCATCCTGTGGACTTTTAGTGCATAGAAACTTCAGATATGCATCCAAAATTGCTCTCCCTCTCTGCTGTTATATCAGAAGCAATAGTCCTTTCAAATAATCCTGCTCAAATAGTGTAGTGAAGCTTATGTTTGTGCATTGGTATCTAACGTGGTACTTGTTAAAAACTCAGTCATAGGTTTCAGGCATGACTGGCAAGGCCAACATTTATTGTCCAACCTTAATTGGCCTTGAGAAGGTGTGGGAATCCATCTTCTTGAACTGGTGCCATCCAGGTGATATAATTTCTCTCCAGCAATGGTGGCTGCTTATTTTTGTTCTCAGAGGTCACGGGCGGATTATCTGTTGGCTGACGCCGAAATAGGGAAAGGCGATGGGGCAGAGAATCAGTTCCAATGCCAAATTGCACCAGGCGCCGATTTGCTGCCAAATCACGATTCTTCGTCACCTCGACAGCAGCGTCAATGCATACCGGAATGCACTTACAGTAGATACCGTTTACATATCATTAGCGGGCCCGACCCGTCATTCTACAGGGCCTCCGTGATTCTCCCCCTCCAATAGGCCAAGTTCCAGCTTTTAAAAATCATGAAACAAGCGTCTTGGCTGCTGAGGGAGAGAGAGCAGAGGTAGGACCCGGAGTGGAGCATCTGCGGGCTGGACGTTACGGCTGGGGTGGGGGAGGCCCTTCCAGGGCCCGGGAAGCACTGCGACGGGAGAATAAGGCCGAGTGGTCGGGGTGACCCACCCATGGGACTGGGGCGGTGTCCAGGCACAGATCACCATTTTGCTGGCCATCTTGCTGTGCACCCACTGACCATCCATCTTGACCCCCTGGATCTGCAGTGTGAGACTGGCTGTATGGGTGGCCTCACCCCTCCACCCCTGCACCCCACCCCTCTGCTACACTCCTCTTCTGCCCTAAGCCCTCACACATCCGGCCACCACTCACCAGAAGCCCAGGGCAACACCCACAGTAGCCCCTGGCAAAGGCAGTGCCAGCCAATGGTACCGATGGTATCAGGAATGGGCTCCAGGATCAGAGACCCCCATGGTGCCGGTCACTGATGGGGCCAGGGTTGTAGGGATGGGGGGGGGAACAAAGGGATATGCAGGAGCGGATCCCACAGTGCCAACCGTGGCCACCATGTAGCTCGGTGGACTTGTGTGGGCACAGGGGTATGCACCCTGTTGACATATCGACTTTTCACCCCCTGAAGACAACGGATATTGGAATTCAACCAGCAATGGTGGCCTTCCTGCTAGTTGCCGCAGCCCAGGGGGATGCCCTGCAGCTGCACGAGTGGGCGCTGTTTGAGGAGGAAGTTGGGGGCACCAGATGGACCTGCCCCATCTCAAGCAATTCCTGCAAGACACAAGACAAAACGTATGATTAGACCGTGGGCCAGGGGGGAGTGGGGCTGGGCATGGTTGGGGGGGGGGGGGGGTGGGGGGGGGGGGGTGGTGCGGGGGTGGTGTAGGGTGAGGGTACGGGTAGAGGTGAGGGTGGGGGGGGGGTGTTGGGGGGGGGGAAGGGTTGACACATGTGTCACAGGGAAGTCCTAAAGGGGTTGAGTGTAAAATCCTGAACTAGATTTGCTGCTAAAAGTGGAGCACACCTATGAGAGAAGATTTTAAAGCATGTTTTGGGGAGTGGAATTTGGAAACTCTCGTTTGATCATCAACTGGGGGCAGGTGCAGTCTGAGGGGAAATCCACAGAGACTAACTGCAGTTCAAAGCGGAGTGTGTGTTTGACCACAGTAACCTTGTGTGCTTAGAAGGGATTTTACGTGTTAATGAGACCATTGTAACCTAAAACATACTTTGTAATCCATGGCAATATTAAAGTTTTGTGTAATTATTCAGCTAAAGAGGGAGTAAAGGGGTATTATACCATAATCCAATTTTTTCATGTTTAATAAATGTTTTTTTCTCATTGCTTAAACTAATTAGCAGTCCCGTGACTCTGTTCCTTCATATCTGATAAAAGAAAGGTCAAAGTTATGGTCCTTTGAGCCAGAGTTCCATTCTGGGATCTTCCCGTCCAGTTATAACATTAGCTGGGATCGTAACATCCACCACTACAGACTTGACTAACAGACCATCGTGGAAATCTGAACATAAGTTTGTTTAATGTGGGGACCTTGTGCCGCCATCATTGTCCACACGATTTTGGTCAAAGGAAGGTGTTGAACCATGATAACAGGGCCGATCTTGCCGCTGTAGTCACTTTTCACCTTCAGAGCTCGTGAGATGCACAGTCTTCCCCTGCCTGTGCTGCAGCTGAGGATCATTCGGACATTTTCGGCACCAAAAGAGACCCAGCAGGGGCAAGGAGCTCCCAAAAGCATTGCTTAAAGGGATCATAGGAGTGCACAAGCCTCTCCACCACATCAACATGGCAACCCATGGAGTCCTCTTATTAGTAACAATATTAGTAATATTGGCAGTAATAATGTCAATTAATTCTACCAGCCTGTATTAAAATCAAACCGAAAGAGTGAGGGTAAAATGCCAGCATTCCACTACACAAAGACAGCCAGTCTATAATCAAACTGTAATCTTTAAATAGCAAGAAACCAAGTGAGTGACTCTTATATCTGCAAAGTCAGAACTAAGACCATATTGTGACAAAATGGACAACCCGTGAACAACACATAGACTATAGCTAAGTTTGATCATGGGGAGGCAGTGGTGTAGTGGTATTATCATTGGTTTAGTAATCCAGGAACCCAGGGTAAAGCTCTGGAGCCGCCAGGTTCAAATCCCACCATGACAGTTGATAGAATTTGAATTCAATAAAATTCAATAAAAATGTGGAATTAAATGTCTAAAATGTGACCATGTAACCATTGTCATTAAAAAAAACCATCTGGTTCACCGATATCTTTTAGGGAAGGAAATCTGTCGTCTTTACCTGGTCTGGCCTACATGTGACTCCAGACCCACAGCAATGTGATTGACTCTTAAATTCCCTCAGGGATGGGCAACAAATACTGACCACGCCAATGATGCCCATATCCCATAAATGAATAAGGAATATTCTGATTCATCGTTCACATTGCCATAATCAACTAGTTTAATTGTGTATTAATATTTAAAGGAAATATTTAGATTTTGAAAATATTAAATTAGTATGGGCAATTAAAATGCTGGATTTTAAAAATTTCCAGAACACCTCGAATAGTGGCTATGCAAAGGGTGTCCTGTGTTGAGTTAATTAGGTCACAATTAGAAGGCGGAAACCCTATGGATGCCCCAACTCTGTCCTGGTCTAAACTTAACCTCCCACATGAAAGGAATCTAAAGGCATTTTGTAAAAAATAGAGTTTCTTGACAGACCTGGCAAGTTGGAAGAGGAGGTTGTTAACTGCATTTGAAACACATGGGACTCCGATTCAAAGATTTGGGTTATGAAGCTAACAGATAGTTTACATTTTCTGTTGGGAACATCCGAAGTATGCCTGCCACATATTGTCATGGAGATGAGCTTTGGATGTTAAGGGGGTTCCTTTATTTCATCTATATTTATGTGTTTGCTGACAGAAGCAAGCAGTTCAATTTGAGAACAGACAGAGACAGTAGCAACTTGCTGAGTCACGGAAGGAAAAAGAAAAATGTTTGTCAATCTTGTACCTTGAGCACTTGAAATACTCAATTCATTGTTCGCTCTCCAGAATGTGGCTGAATGGTCAGTTTAGAAACAGACTTTGTGAGAAAAAGAGGCTGGCAGATTTGCCTAACTTGGAGCTTGACTCTACAGTAACCTTAAAGGAAACCAAGCAGTACAGCTTGGAGAGTATGGAAGATCTTTGAAGTTGGAGCTGAACGACCAAGGTTGATGGATGTAAGCGCTTGAGTTCAGAATGCAAATGAAAATAATTTGCCAAGGGCAGCAGCACAGTTGGGAGCCAGAGGAATAGAGGACGGGATTCTCTGATCCTGAGGCTAAGTGTTGACACTGTCGTAAACGCCGTTGCGTTTCCCGGCAGCGTCAACATGGCCCCAGGATCAGCAATTCTGGCCCCTACAGTGGGACCGGCGCGATTTCCACGCATGCGCGGTGTCTCCCTTCTCCTCGCCGGACCCGACGCAACATGGTGTAGGGCTACATGGGCTGCTGCGGAACAAAGGAGGCCCCCAGTCCGTGGTCAGAACCCCCCTCTGACCCCCCCACACCCCCCCCCCCACCCCCACACAGGCCACTCCCGGATCCTTCCACGCCGAGTTCCAGCCGGGTAAGAGCAGGTTAGAACGGCGCTGGTGGGACTTGGGTGTTTTTGTATGGCCGCTCGACCCATCCTGGGCAGAGAATTGCTGGGGGGCCCCCGTAGAGCGGCCCCCGACTGGCAGCGCGCTGACCGCACCGGCGCTAATAGCGCCAATTCTCCACTATCCGGAGAATCGCGTCCCGGCATCAGGGCGGCATGGCGCGATTTGCGCTGGTCGCGGCGATTCTCCGGCCCTGCCCTGGGGTGAGAGAATCCCGCCCAGAGTTCTTAGAAATCAGTATGTTTCTAATTTACTGTATTACGATCCCAGACAAGATCCCACCAGTGGCTAGGATACTGGACAGGAGTGTGCTCCGGGTGTTCTGTCATCACCTGGTGCTGCCAGTCCTGGAGGCCCGCTCTTGTCTCATCCAGGGTCGCAATACCCGCGGCCATGGGCACAGGGACTGGGCCACCTCCCTCTGGGACTGTGCCACGTCAGTGGCCATGCCAGATCACTCTGTGCCTGGTTCAGTTCAGCCAGTGCCAGGCCAATGCTCTCGACTCCTGCAGCCATGGCCCATTGTGACTGGGCCATGCTCTAGAGCGCCGCACAATGTCCATGTGGCCCTGGTACATGTCTGCCTGTGACATGGCTGCCCTGTCCTGTGCCTCAGTTGCTGACTGCACACTATGCCCCAGCCCTTGGGCATCCCAGCCATGGCCATGACCCTCGCACCCAAGGATTCCATGGCAGGCGCCACCTGTGTAGTGTTGGCCTGGGTGGTACTGTTAGCGGAAGAAATTGCTCTCTGTATCACAGAATTGCTATAAGTAATAATAAAGACGTTCAAGGTTCATAGCAGCACAGGGCAAGGGGAAAACCAGTCGTCAAGGGGTTAAAATGTTGAACTTGAAAGAAACGTCACCGGCACTCGAGATTATTCAATCATCCTACAGGGCATTAGAATAAGAATAGGGACCCATGTCACAGAAACCAGGGCTCTGTCTGTAGTAGATTCATTGTCCAACCCAGAGCAGTGAATAAAAACACATTAACACCATATCTAGGAGTTCAGGATAAGGGGAATATTTTGAACAGAATCCGGGAGATTGTAAAGAAGCATTGTATTAGTAAATCATTTTCCCATTTAGGGGCCCAGAAAATATGTATACTGATCACCTTGTATTGATCGGAATAAATCGTTGACGTCAATGCCTGCTTGTAACTCTGAAAGAACTTTAAATATATATGCATGTAATTCTGACAATGATCATAGCTGACTTTTGCAAGCGAAGGGTAGCAGCAGAATTTGTCTCTCTTGTGGGCACACAGCAATTTTGAATAAACTCAACTTTTACAACTCCACGCGGTCAAGAAAAGACTCTGAGTATTCCTTACCTGCAACAGGCACACATGTTGGCACCTGCCCCTGCGTGTGATTGAATATCTCCAACTGCACCTGCA
The DNA here is from genome assembly GCF_047496885.1 of Scyliorhinus torazame. Taxonomy (NCBI): domain Eukaryota; kingdom Metazoa; phylum Chordata; class Chondrichthyes; order Carcharhiniformes; family Scyliorhinidae; genus Scyliorhinus; species Scyliorhinus torazame. Next base: position 325,206,184 of record NC_092707.1, on the reverse strand, counting down.
GGCTCTGGGTGGTTACTGGCACTCCCTCATGTAGTCCCCAACTCTTCGCCTGCATGTCCAGCATTGATGGGGCAGCCTTTTCCAGAAGCGCTAAACTTGTCTGGATGGCAGCTAATCCCTGGGTCGGGCTGCCCTCTGACTTTTCGCCCCCTGAGGGGTTCCTACTTCCACCTGATATACCGCAGCATGTGTGTCGTGCGCACCAGATAGTGCCACCGGAGCCTCTTCACTAAAGTGCACAACCGAGGTGAGTGTCTCTGGGATGGTGGAGGGTGTTGCTGACAGATTTGCTGAGAAGTAATCGTCCCCGGACTGGTACTCCAGGGTGTTGCAGCTGGGGGCTTGGGGCGCAGCCTAACTTGCCACATTGGGATGTGACCCTGTAAGACACAAGACAAGACACATGGTGTGATCAAGGTTAGGCGTGGTGTTGGGGGGTGGGGAGAGAGAGGTATCTCACTTGCCATAGTGACATTTTAATGCATTGGGGGCTCACTTGCTTGTCCCATGCTGACTTCCGCCTCTGCATCTTCCTGCTAGCCCACCCCGCCAGCCAGGTCCATTGCCTTCTGCTCCACAATGGTGAGGGGCTGCAGGTCCCATGGGCTCCCTCGCGCTCACAGCGCTTGTAGGCTGCCTTCTCCTGGGGGGAACAGATAGTGTACAGTGTGAGACACTCAAACACGGGCAGCAATTGGGTCCTGCAGCTAGTGGCCTGTGTGTGCAGTGGACCCAGCCATGGTGGGCAGTATGGGTGTTGGCATGTGGTGCAGGGTTGGGTGCAAGCAGACTGTCGGCGAGTGGGGTTCCATTGCCCTCTAGGAGGGTGGGTGGGTTACAGGAGTGGTGCCAGGGACGTGGTGGTGATGCCTTACATTGACTGACTTGGCGAGTTGCCCATTCTCACCCAGCACTGCCTATCAGTCCGCCTGGTGGGTGCTGCATGGGGGTTGCGGGGAGTGTTGGATGTAAGGTTGGGGAATGTGGGATGGGGGTGTTGCCAGAGGCACAGAGCTGGTGACTCTCCCAGGTCGCCCTGAGGAGGTGGTACAATTTTTACTGCACGGTTGACCAGACCTCATGGCGGGGCCCAGGGTACTCGCGGTACCTGCCACCTCTGCCTAGGCCCCGCTGACATTGGTGGGTGGCAGCCTCCTTCCCACCTTAGGGAACAGGATGTCTCGCCTTTTCTTCACGGCATCCAACAGTATCTTGAGGTCTGTGTCCGCAAACGTCGGGGCTGCTCTCTGGAGGGTGCCATTCTCTTGGCTGGCATGAGTGTATGGGGACTGGAGTGCTTATAAGCAACTGCAGCTTGTCAGGCTCTTGAGTGCCACTCCCAACCCCATCAAATCCCACGGAGGCCTGAGTAATCTGGATAGAAAATCCTGTGAAGGTGCAAGTTGGTTTTCTCACTGCAGCCAGCACTTTGTGCAGAGAATGGAAATTTCCGCCCATATCTTTCACATCCTTAGGATATCATGAAGGGATTCACAGCCAATGAAATCCTTTGGAAGTGTAGTCACTGTAGGGAATGATATGAGGCAGCCAAAGTGGAGACAACGAGGACCTAACAAGTGACAATTAGAACTGGAGAATATATTTTCAGAGGTGTTTATTTCGGGACACATGATGATCGGGAAGATGGGAGAAATCATCTGCTTGTTTTGAACCCACACTGTGATGTTTAACTGTGTTGGAATTGCACTTTTTCCATGTGGTGTGGGAGCTGGCCCACGAGCAGGTCCTGAATTGCTCTGACAGGTGCACCCCCATCGGGACCGTGGAAAACCCGGCGTTCAGTGCCAGCGTCAGCATTTAGTCTCTCAAAAGGAGAGTCCTGCCCATATTGTTTCAATTACCCACGTCCCGATGTTTCTTCTCCCCCGATCCTTTCTTAACAGGCCGAAAGAGACTTGAAGTATTTTTGAAAGCTTCACGAATCCAAAATGAGTTGCAGTTCCACACACCCAGGAGGGCTTCACTTGCCCCAGCTGGAAGACGGGATTCATTTCTTTTCACTGACACTAACGACCTAGTTTTGGGCCCTGTGGGTGCATTCAGATCCAGATGCGATCCTGTCACAGATTCCAACTTTTGAATAGAACATTAAGCCATGACCCCTCCCATCCTCTGAGTTAAACATCACAGTGTGGGTTCGAAGCAAGCAGATGATTTCTCCCATCTTCCCGATCATCATGTATCCCGAAATAAACACCTCTGAAAATATATTCTCCAGTTCTAATTGTCACTCATAGGTCCTCGTTGTCTCCACTTTGGCTGCCTCATATCATTCCCTACAGTGACTACACTTCCAAAGAATTTCATTGGCTGTGAATCCCTTCATGATATCCTAAGGATGTGAAAGATATAGGCGGAAATTTCCATTCTCTGCACAAAGTGCTGGCTGCATTGAGAAAACCAACTTGCACCTTCACTGGATTTTCTATCCAGATTACCCAGCCCTCCGTACAGAAACAACCTGGAGGCATGATCACTGCATTCCCGCTGGCGGGCTGGGGTCGGAAAAGTCGGCAATCAGGAATCCCGAGATGAAAGTGCCTTTCTCCCCCCACGCGGACACAGGGGACCTCCCTACACATACATAGAGGACCCTTTCCCACACTCACATGGGGAGCCCCTCCACAACTGATAAGGAGAATCCCTCCCCACGTTCACAAGAGATATCCCTATAAGGGTACTCCCTTCCCCCCCCCCCAACCAATAAGAAGAAGCCTCCCCCAAAGAGAGCTTCCCAGAGGGCTCCCCTGGAAGTACCCCTGGCAGTGCCCCCTGGCAATTCCACCTGCCAGGAAGCACTGTCAGAGTGCCAGGAGCACTACCTGGGGTCACTGCCAGGTAGCAATGCCAGGGTACTTCCCAGGCTAATACCTCTCTGCCCAGATGCTATACTTATCTGTGCATCCCCAGCTGGTTCCTTTTGTCTCGTTCCCATTTTTGAAAAGTAGTTGTGAACCTCACTGATGTGACATCACGGCGATGAGTGGGAATTTCCAAATGTAGGAGGATGATATGGTGGCGAAACCCTCTAATTACATCCAAATTTATTGAAATGAGATTCTCAACCTTTCTAGGGTGGGAACCTCATTGCATCACCAGCGGGGTGAGCGGGTGTGGGGGTGGGAGTTGGAATCGGAAAATGAGATCTCATAGGCGAGATTCGCATTTTCCGAGTCTCATGAGATTTTGCATCCAAGTTGCCATTTGCGCTCGTAGTAAACGCGGGGGCAGAAATCACGGTGAAAATCCAAAACTAAGTTATTTCTTTGTTAAATTAAGGGGCAATTTAGCGTGGCCAATCCACCTACCCTGTACATTGTTGTGTTGGGGGGAGGGGTGGTGAGGCCCATGCAGACACGGAAAGAATGTGCAAATTCCACATGGACAATCACCCGGGGCTGAGATCAAACCCGGGTCCTCGGCGCCATGGGGCAGCAATGCTAACCACTGCGCCACCGTGCCACCCAAAGTTATTTCTTTCTTACTAATCTGACTTAAGTATCCTAAAGAATAAATGTGATTTTATAGAATGAATATGCAATTAATATGCAATGCAATTAAAAAATAGATGGTGAAAGGGAATGATTTCACACCAGATTCATTTAGCCCAGCAAAGTTCTCAGTTACTTTATCTCCACCCATTACCTCATTGCAATTTCATCACTGTTTACAAAAGCCATTCACATTTCACAATCAATCAATAAGCTATACAGTGTATGTGACATTTATCAAGTGCAATGCATATATCCTATTTCATTATCGTACAAGTAATATTAAAAAACTCAATTTACTATGATTTACAGAAATACTGTCACTTTGAATTTCAATATTTTTGTATTAAACATATTTCTATTCATTAAAATGTTGCAATATGTCTGATATCATCATTTTCTTTCTGTTTTAACCTGGAGCTCTCTAATATGATTTATGCATTTGAAGCAAGTCAAGGTTTTAATTTCATCTGAAGGAATGTCAGGCTTTCCAAATTGCATAGTAATTCAAGGTATATCAGTGCATGCGACAAGAATGGGAATAATGCTGTCAAATCCCTTGAGATTTATAACCAGGTGAACTAGTTGGGCTTTCAGTAATATTGATGCGTGGTGTGGAGTACACTTTTACTCTCTGGAGTTTTTCCCGAGTCTTGGACTCCGTTACACTCCATAAATGAGCACCATTAGACTGGAGTTCTATATTTCCACTCATGATGCACACGGTATGCAGGTTGTTCCCAGTAGATTTTACAACAATTCTTTTGTAGGATGTGAGTGTGGTTGACAAGGCGATAACGTATTGTCCATCATTAATTGTTCTTCAGAAGGTGAGGTGACCTGTCTTCTTGAACTGTTGCGGTCTATCTGGTTATTGACTCAGCGACAGTGAAGGAATGGTGTTATCGTTCCAAGCCAGGATGCTGTGAGGCTTGTAAGTATACACAGAGCTGGGTCACTGACTGTGCGGAGTCTGCACGTTCTCCCCGTGTCTGCGTAGGTTTCCTCCGGGTTCTCCGGTTTCCTCCCACAGTCCAAAGATGTGCAGGTTAGGTGGATTTACCATGCTAAATTGCCCTTCGTGTCCATAAAATGTTAAGTGGGGGTTACTGGGTTACGGGGATAGGGTAGATGCATGGGCTTCAGTAGGGTGGTCTTTGTAAGGGCCGGTGCAGACTCGATGGGCTGAATGGCCTCCTCTGCACTGTAAATTCTATGATTCCATGATTTGCAGGTAGTGTTGTTTCCATGCATTTGCTGCCCATTTATGTGATATAAATTACTGGTTTGATATGGTGCTGTCAAAGGAGTCTGGGCGAGTTCTTTTTAGTTCATCTTGTATGTAGTGCACACTGTTGCGACTGGGTGTCGGTGATGGAGCAAATAAATATTTAAAGTGGCGGTTAATAATAATAATAATAATAATAATAATAATCGTTTATTGTCACAAGTAGGCTTCAATGAAGTTACTGATACCAAACAAGTGAGCTACTGTGTTGGTGTTGAGATCATTGAATGTTGTTGCAGCTGGGCCCATCCAGTTAAACAGAAAGTATTCCTTCACAATCCTGACGTGCATCTTGTAGATAGTGGGGAGTCAGAAGGTGAGCCTCTGACCTTCTCTTGCAGCCACAATTTTTGTCCGGCTGGTCCACTTAAGTTTTGATTAATGGTAACTCCAGGATGATGATGGTGGGGGATTTAGAAATGATAATGCCATTGAATGTCAACAAGAGATGGTTTGATTCACTTTTGGTGGAAAAGCCCATAGCCTGGCATTTGTGTGATTTGAATGTTACTTGCCATTTATCTGTCCCTGCTCAAATAAAGATAAAAATAAAAGATAATTTAAAAGATATTATCGTGATTGTGTCATCATTTAGATATCAATGCCATTTCCCAACCTTTCAACCAGAAGATCAATAGTAGCTGGTTAGCTCAGTTGGCTAGATGGTTAGTGTGTAGTTTAGATTAACACCAATTCAGATTCAATTCCCACGTTCTTTGAGGTAATATTGGGACCTGCTTCATTGCCCTGTCCCTGAGAGTGAATCATAGAATTTACAGTGCAGAAGGAGGCCATTCGGCCCATCGAGTCTGCACTGGCTCTTGGAAAGAGCACCGTACCCAAGGTCAACACCTCCACCCTATCCCCATAACCCACTAACCCCACCCAACACTAAGGGCAATTTTGGACACGAAGGGCAATTTATCATGGCCAATCCACCTAACCTGCACATCTTTGGACTGTGGGAGGAAACCGGAGCACCCGGAGGAAACCCACGCACACACGGGGAGGATGTGCAGACTCCGCACAGACAGTGACCCAAGCTGGTATCGAACCTGGGACCCTGGAGCTGTGAAGCAATTGTGCTATCCACAATGCTACCGTGCTGAAAATGGAAAGCAAATGTTGTGTTCTGTAATATAACTGTTGTAATGATGTATACAGAACATATAGTTGTTTAACTGGAAAGATAATTTATTAACAAACACAATGGGTGCAATTCTCCGACCCCTGCCGGGCCGGAGAATCAGCAGGGGGCCGCACGAATCGCGCCACGCCACCCCGACACGGGGACGCCATTCTCCCGCCCGTGAAAAAATGGGCGGGCGCGCATGGCGCCGGGCCACATGGAGAATCACCGCAAACGGCCGTAGCGGCAATCCTCCAGCGGCGCCGCGACTATCTGGCCCGGATGGACCGAGCGTCTGAAGAAATCCGAGTCCCGCCGGCGCCGTTCTAACATGCTCTGGGCCGGCGGGACCTCGGGGTTGAAGGTTCCGGGGGTGGCCTGTGGGGGGGGGGGGGGGGGTCCAACCCCAGGGAGGGCCTCCATAGTGTCTGGCCCAACTGCGCATGCGCGGACCCCGCGGCGCCGGGTTGATGCCGTGACTGGCAGCTGGAGCGGCATGGACTGGCCCCCCCCAGGACCCGGGAATCGGGTCTCGGAACAGGCGCAGCGCCGGAGTAAAGTACTCTAGCTTTGGCGCCGGCGCCGGCACTCTGGCGCCAGACCTGAGAATCGCGGCCAATAACTAACAAACTATAATACAGGCAATGGCTTCTCAGTGAATTCAGTGAATTCTGTTGGAGCTACCATAAGTGCGCCTATTTTCTTGTACAGCTTGCTACCAACTGGCGGGTGTCTTGAGTCAGGTGATAAATCTCTATTGCCACCAGCTGGTTGGAGGTCACATTGCGAACTATACACAGTACTATGCACAGGCATATCACCACAACCAACAAACCTATCAAAAACTGCTTAAAGAGAAAAGTTAGGATGCAGCATGAGCAGACAATGAGCCAAGGAGAGCACATGTAACAGAAAGCAAACAACTTCATCGTTTTACACCGAAAAGATCGCTAGGCTTTAATGACAAAGTTATTTAAAGGAACAGTCTTCAAGATTCATGGTTTTCAATTATTTTATAATTCTTATCGATCACTTTATCTTCTCCTTTTTACTTGATCCAATTTGAGGCTGAAAAGAGTTTATGACCTGGGTTTTTGGTCATACATTTTGGCTAGCAGCTACAATTGGAAAATAGTCCTGTCAGTTGTAATGTCTTTCTACTAGAGCTTTTGTCATGATCCCCATAGAGACTGATAACTTTTAAAAAATCAATTTGAACTTCCGGTTTATACCGGGATGGATGACATCACAAGATTTAACACTTTGAGACGTTTGCTGTGAAAAACAGACAAAAAGCACTATTGATTAAAAATTAGTTTTGCAGACATCTTAGGCTGGATTCTCCATCCTGCTGCACTACATTTCTGGTTCAGCATGCCAGCGGGATGCTCCGTTACATCGGCTGGTCAATGAGGTTTCCCATTGTGGGGCAGCCCCACGCCGTCGGGAAACCCCCGGGTTGCTGGCAAAACGGAGCATCCCGCCGGCGGAGAACCCAGCCCCTTATACTTTCAACAGCAGAACAGAATTTTTAATGTAATTGAAAAAACTACTGTCAAATATGTTACAACACCCTGGGCTAGTGAGCAGTCAATTCCAGCCCCACAGGCCCCCGAGTCCCAACATGAATTCATTTACCAATAATTCACATATATTTTCTGAAATCTTTGACACTTGACTGCTCCAATGATTTACAGGCACCGGATTAGTAAGTAAAACATAAAACAAACTGTTTATTTACAGCAAGAGAAATAAACATAGAATGGCGATTATAGAACAACAATCTGCTAATCTATTTATTCCCCCCTTCACCGTCCCACCCTCTACCCACGCACACACACAAGACAGACAGACAGTGGAGTAGGGTAGGATTAACATAATGGAGAATTAAATAAAGATGAGTGATTAATTTTTTCGCTCCTGAGGTTTTGGTCTCTGATTCTCTGATTCTATGACAAGAGGGGGGAAAAGTGTTATTCAGTGTTATTCGTCTGCAATGAATTGTCTGAAGGGATGCTGGAAGCAAATTCAATAGGAACAACTTTTAAAAGGAATTGGGTAAATACTTCTAGAGGGAAATTTGCAGGATGATGAGGTAAGAATGGAACCAATTGGCTAATTCTCTCAAAGAATCAACACAGGCAGAATGGAGAGAATAGCTATATCTGTTTTTACTCTGTGCTGTGTCAAATGTATTCCTTAAAGTTGAAACTATCGTGGATGACACTCAAATGGTTATAAGTGCTACACAGTAACTAGAATTTCTGTTCATTTGTCTTGCTTTGCCCGGACTCTGGTCGGGCTGGTCGGTGTTTTAAAAGATTTTAAGCATTTTTATTTCAACTCTTTTAAATACTTTCATTGCTTTGTTTGTTTTTAAATGTTTACAAATGATTTCAAATGGTTTCGAATGATAACAAATTGTTTCAAGTGTTTACAAGGCCTCCCAGGTGTTTTAGGCACTCATAGGTGTTTACAAGAGCTGTCACGGTTTCCATAATTCCACTTTTAGCTTTTTGAGTACATTCTTTGAGATTCAGATCCTTGGACGCAATAACTAAGAGCAGTTGCAAACTAGTTCACAGGTATAAGTTCTTGCTCCTGTTCTGCCATCACTTCTTCCTCCTGCTCACTTATTTTCTGTACTGCCTTCTAACTCATTCCCAAAGAGAGCAATTATATCCTTCGTACCTGGCAAAATGAGGCAGATGGGTGGTTAAAACAGCCCAGGTCACACACCCTTCCTGGAGTTGCCTGGAGCTGAAATCTGTGATATTAACCAGTTCAATTAATAAAATAGAAAGGCTGCTTGTCCAAAGTTGGCAAGATCCATTTTAACATTTGCATGCCAGGTCCCAATAACACGGTGAAGTGAACGCAATGTTTATTCAGTGGCCTGAGCGGTTTTGAGTGAGTTCCTGCCAAGCCAACCCCGGTTGCATGATAATTAAAGGTAAAGGCAAGATTTTTAATTATTTTTTCAACATTTCTTGTGTCACCAGGAAGAATGGACTTGCTCATCCGATGCTTACAAGGAAAGCACTGGCCTTTCTTGGCACAATTCACCCAGCCCCATCCTCGATCATGAGAGACGAAGGGTGTTCTCTGGCAATTGATTCTGCCAATTATCCATTGTCAGTGGTCAGAATCACAGGTTATGATTTTCCACCATTCCCTGCCTTGAAAGGCAGCATCACTTCTCCTATTAAAAATGACAAAAATAAGTTAATACTTAAGTAGGTTGATGTAAGAAGAGAACTTTTGGTGGTAGTGAGCTGCCTCCTTGAAGCACTACAGTACCTGAGGTTTAGGTACACCTATATATAGATACACATAAGAAAGAGAAACGCCTTTTACAAAACACCTCTTTGTATGTTTTAAATTTTATTATTGTCACAAGTATGCTTACATTAACACTGCAATGAAGTTACTGTGAAAATATCCGAGCCGCCACACTCCAGCGCCTGTTCAGGTACACGGAGGGAGAATTCAGAATGTCCGGTTCACCCAACAAGCATGTATTTCGGGGCTTGTGGGAGGAAACTGGAGCACCCGGGCAATTTAGCATGGCCAATCCACCTAACCTGCATAGCTTTGGACAGTGGGAGGAAACCGGAGCACCCGGAGGAAACCCACACAGACTCGGGAGAACATGCAGACTCCGCATAGACAGTGACCCAAGCCGGGATTCGAACCTGGGACCCTGGCACAGTGAAACAACAGTGCTAACCATTGTGCTACCGTGCTGCCTGATACCTATTGCGTAAAAACTGTCAATTCTTTGTGGTTTAACTCTTCAACCTAATACAAATGTTTCTCAGGGCTTCCATTAGTACTCTTGCGAGGTCAAAAGGGTTCAGCGACTGGAAAGGTTTGGGAAATCCTGGGTAAGGGATTGAGGGAGTTGCCAGCCTTTCACAAACCCTCTCTCGCTCTTTTATGTATTGTCTGTTCAAGAGAAAGCATTTGCAAATGAAGGGCGAAATTGAAATTGTCATGAGGTCCGACTGTGGGAGCTATGTGTCAGAGTGCAGTCCGCAACTGCTCTAGTTATGCAAACGTGTATTGTACATGGAAACATTTGCTTGGGAGAATTCCGAGAAAATGAAGAAAATACTCTTACAGAAAGGGAGATTGTGCTGTGAAGTTCCCCACAATGGATATTCAATGAAAGCACTCAATCGTGGAAGATTGTATAATAGGCATGCTGTGATAGCGTGGCCCCTTTAAGGGGTGATACTTTGTGGGCCATGTGACAGGACTAGAGCCTAAGGGGACACAGCACTCAACCGTGAGCTTATCAGGGGTTTAGACGTGATTCTGGTCATTGGGGTTTGGCCAGAGTTAGCCTGGGAGTCCTAAGAATAAGGGGCGGGATTCTCCCCTACCCGGCGGGTCGGGCCGTACCGGCAACGAGGAGTCCTCCGCACCTTCAGGGGCTAGGCCGGCGCCGGCGGGGTTGGCGCCACGCCAACTGCCACCGAAAGGCCTCTGCCGGCCGGCGCGGGTTGGCGCATGTGCGGGAGCGCCAGCGTGTGCTGGCGTCATCCCAGCGCATGCGCAGGGTTGTTCTTCTCCACGCCGGCCATGGCAGACTGTTACACCGGCCGGCGCGGAGGGAAAGAGTGCCCCACGGCACAGGCCCACCCGTGGATTGGTGGACCCCGATTGCAGGTCAGGCCACCATGGCCCCCCCCCCCCCCCCCCCCGGGCCAGATCCCCACGCGCCCCCACGAGGATTCCGCAGGCGGCCCGCAGAACCAGGTCCCGCCGGTACGGACCTGGTGTATTTTACGCCGGCGGGACCTGCCGAAAACGGGCGGCCACTCGGCCCATCGCGGGCCGGAGAAACGGCAGGGGGGCCGCTGCAAACGGACCCCGACCGGTGTGGCGCGGTTCCCACCCCCACCGAAAAACCGGCACCGGAACATCTGGCAGCTGGCGGTGGGGCGGCAGGGCGGGATTCATTCCACCCCCCTGTGATTCTTCAGCCCAGCGGAGGGTCAGAGAATCCCGCAAAAGATCTGCGTATTTGTTGTGCTGTCCAGTGTTTACAGTTCGCCTTGGTTCAATAGATCTAATTTGTGATTCTACACAGACTCATCGATAGCCTCACAATATAACACTGGCAATGAGAGTAAAACAACTCAGTTGAAGGAAATCATCGAACATTTGGCAGGGCTGATGGGAAGAGTCTCTCAGAATATTAAAAGGTAAAAGATCGCTGTGGTGATATACAGCACTGTAAGTACACAAAGGGTTAATGTACATACACTACACCTAGCTAGACACTAGAGGGAACACCAGAGACATGACACACAGACAGTCAACCAATAGGTCAGTAAGATAGGACACGACTAGTGGGCAGTCACGATGCACACAGAGGTGACACTATCACAGGAGGGCATTACATCAACCCATATAAATGGACACATCACACATGCTCAGTCTCTTTCCAGTGGAGACTCTCAGTGAGTACAGACACAGGGTTGATTGAACATTACTCCCACCACATGGATTGTAGCAGACTGGTTCATCAGTCTGAGTAGCTATAGCAGGATTAACAGTAGCATCGAATCCAAGTAGGAGAATTGTTAATAGTTTAATAAACGTGTTAAAGCTATCTCCAAGTCTGAACCTTCCTTTGTCAGAGTGCACATCAAGGAAGCAGCTTATGCTCCGTCAAGAGCATAACAAAACATGGTTCCAGGAGTGAACTGTTTCAATCCATATAGTTAAAACTCAGCAAACAGTGACTACCAGCAACAGCAGCCAGGCACGATGATGTTCGAGATTCTGGTTCCACAGCAGCTCAGCTACCAAGGCAATCTCAGTGAAAACTGGTGTTGGTTCAGGAAGAGATTCGAGATCTACCTGGTAGCGTCCGACCTAGATGGCATGGCAGATGCAGAGAAAATAAAGCTTCTACTTACCATTGCAGGTCCAGAAGCAGCTGAAATCTTCCAGACCTTCAAATACTCAAAGGGGCAAAACAAGAGCGATTTCCAGGCAGTCCTGGACAAATTCCAAGAATTCTGCGAGGAACATACAAGAAGAATAGGTAAAAGAGGTGCCAAAACTCACCGCGAGGTAGGCTTGCAGCAACGAACGGCAATTTTGAATTGCAGCCATCTTGGAAAAGGTGCTGCACATGTGCGGTTGCGCGAAGAGCGCACAGAATGGGAAGGTCCGTTTACGCACGTGCGAGAAGCCGCATATGCGCAATTGAGAATAAGGCCCCAAGTGAAGGAACACTGATCTGCGCATGTGCAATCGCTTCCTACGCACTGCGTCACGCGCTTCATGATGTCAGAGGCCCCGGACCAAGCCCACTTAAAGGGGAAATGTCCCAAAACACAAAAAAAAACATTTCAAGCCTCAAAACCAGATTATTTCACCTGGAAAGATAGCATAATGCCTGAAATTCGTCCAGTAGCTGAAAGTAACCTCCGCAGAACCCTGCAACAAGCAGTTAGCACTGCCCAAAGAGATGATACAGTCCTTGAAGACTATGACTCAGACCTTGAATTCTTCTTTGGACAACGCAAGACCAATGCCAGCTCCGACACAAAACGTGATGATATGGTCCTAGAAGACAACGACTCAGACGAACATTTCACCTTGGGTGCCTACCCCAGTACCAAATCCGAACCGCAACTAGACATGTTGCACATTGACGACCCCGACGACGAGTTCTTCGGATTTAAGGATCTTCAGCCCAGCATATGCGACATCCCGACTCGTGAGTGCAAGATGATGCTGCGGCCTGACACCAAGAGACAGAGAGCGGTACAAGTTTAAAGAGAGCGGCCTGCTGCCACACAGAGAGTGGTCTACACACCGCGAAGGGTCCCCGACTCCACACAGAGAGTGGTCCACGCGCCACAAAGGGTCCCAGCCTCCACACAGAAAACGATGAAAGACTCCACAGTGAAACAACTGCACGCCTGCACACAAGAAGTGACTCAGTGACACAAGCCTCCACAGCGAGCTCGTGGACAGACCCCACGATAGAAGCAACGCAAGACTCCAGAGTGCAGTCCTTGCATGCACAAGAAGTGACTCGAGTGACACAAGCCTCCACAGCTAGCTTGTGGACAGACCCCACGATAGAAGCAACGCAAAACTCCAGAGTGCAGTCCTTGCATACACAAGTGACTCGAGTGACACAAGCCTCCACAGCTAGCTCGTGGACAGACCCCACGATAGAAGCAACGCAAGACTCCAGAGTGCAGTCCTTGCATGAACAAGAAGTGATGACAGTCTCCACAGAGAGACCAATGCACAATTCCACACAAGGAACGCTGCAAGACTCCACAGAGTGAGTGACACAAGCCTCCACAGCGAGCTCGTGGACAGCCTCCACGATAGAAGCAATGCAAGACTCCACAGCGCAGTCCTTGCATGCACAAGACCATGAGGGTCTAGCAACCTCCTCTGAGCAACCAGCAGCAGACAATGCAAGTCTGCCACGCTCAAGTGAACAACAGAAAGACTATGACAGTCTGCCATGCTCAAGTGTACACCAAGCAGACTATGACAGTCTACCACGTTCCAGTGAACAAGAAGAAGACTCGTACAGTCTACCATGCTCAAGTGTACAGCAAGCAGACTATGACAGTCTATCCAGATTATTTGAACCACCAGAAGAAGACTCTGACGGTCTACCCAGCTCAAGTGAACGACAAGAAAACACTGAGGCTCTACCCACTGTATGTGAGACAAGTGACGACGGCATCCCACTTCCCATACCAGATGTGCAACGTGACAGACCTCAGCTAGAATGTACAGAGACACTTGACAATCAAAGTGAGACTACTGGTGACTCCGGTGACACCACGTTACTTCAAACCTCATTCACTCGAGCCTCTCCACAAGCAAATGCATTCCTGAGTGTTTTGACTCCGGACGTGGAGCATCAAGAAACCTCCGAAGGTGCAAGTGAACCTGAAATGACTCCGGACGGGGAGCATCAAGAAATCTCAGCTGACTCAAGTGAACCTGCAGTGACTCCGAACAGGGAGCATCAAGAAACCAAAGCTGATTCAGGCGAACCAGAAAGGGCTCCAGACGGAGAGCATCGACAAACGAAAGCTGATTCAAGGAAGCCGGACATGACTCCAGACGGGGAGCGCCGCAAACTCAGTGACGGCACGCTCAAGGAGACAGCAGATGCCTCAAAGCACGCTAACACGAGTAACTGTGTGAAGGACTCGTATTATCCACAGAGTGTGGTCCTTGAGCGCAGCAAACACGGCAACAAAACTAACCAACACAACAACAACATCAAAGACAATAGCAAGAAGCGTACCAAAGGCAACAACGTCGACAATAAGCACGACAAAAACAACACCAATGGAACTACGACTGGTACGACATGGTACAACTCTGCAAATGAGGGGCTCTGTTATTGCTCAGCTCAGTACAATGACATGCCATGACAGGACAATGCATCGTACCAATTCACATTTGCTGCACTACCAACAGGCAACTGGCTTTCAGGACAGATGCCATCAAGAATTACCACCACAAGCATCGAAAGAAAGAAAAAAAGAGTCCAAATCCGACAACGAAGTGATTTGACCACTTCTTGGTTCCTTCAGCACAGGGACACTGATGACGTTTACAATGCAATGCCACCATCAACATCACCAACTCACCAACCAAACAAGAAAGCCACTCGACCAAAATAACTAATGAACTTTGGACTCATGCAAATGATTTGGACTTATTGTTTAATGATCACTGTTATCATAACTTGTATAGAGTATCACTTCCAAAGAGAGTGAGGATGCATCAAAGGTGTGAAGGCAAAGATCTATGTAGAGCTGGAAGCAACAGCAACATATTTTCATGCCAGACCGGTCCTTAATAAGAATCATTTTTAAAAATAATCTTTATTGTCACAAGTAGGCTTCCATTGACACTGCAATGAAGTTACTGTGAAAAGCCCCTAGTCACCACATTCCGGCGCCTGTTCGGGGACAGAGAGGGAGAATTCAGAATGTCCAAATTATGTTCCACACCAGTGAGGCATGATCAATTGCACAAAGACTTGAGTTGGGTACAACTGAGGCTTTATTGCTCTAAGATGTGGGGCCTCCCACAGCAGCTGGCGAAATGGCTGCAGCATGGAGGACACACTTATTTCTACTCCGCCTACTGGGCAGAGCCAGCAGGCAGGGACTACTAATGAACCTGTAGTACATCCTACCATACATCACCTAATAGAGGTGCAACAGTGGTTTACCACATTCACCCCCTGTTAAAATTGAGTCGGGCGGGGGTGGTGGAGAACTATGTACAACAAATGGTTTTCTGTTTACATTTACATTTCCAATCCTTGACAGAGGGAGACAAAAAAATGTCTTTTGAAGTCCAGTGGACCAGTTAGAGGTTTAACTGGTCCGGGGCCTTGATGTGCCGCTGGGAGCGACGTAGTGGTGGCGGAGATGTTGATGCTGGTCCGATGAAATCCTCTTCATTCTCGGGAGTGGGCAGGGGAAGTGTGGTAGTCTGTGTAGAGGTATTACGGTACCTGGTAATGCTGGAACACCATTGGTAGATATTGTATGTTTCCTATTGGTCAAGCTGTATGGTAACTTTGCCCTGCAAGGCGGGGTATAAGAGCCCGTGCTGCCCCAGCAGCCTTCTTTCTGAGCTGCTGGTGGAAACATCTAGCTTATGAAAGCCTTCAGTTGGACTAGAACCTCGCTTTAGTGGTCATTGATCGTGCATCAATTTAATAAGCTAGATTTAAAAGGATGGAGCTCCGAATCAAGCTGGTGTGTCTGCAACTCAGCCCCCACGCGGCGAACTCCGCGGCAACATTCAAGCACTGGCTGGCGTGTTTTAAATGGCCGAAAACACACCCACGGGAGAACAGAAATTGCAAGTCCTGCACTCGAGGGTGAGCCCGGAAATTTACACCCTCATCAAGGACACGGACGACTTTGATACAGCAATGGAGCTGCTAAAAGGACATTATATTCGTCCGGTAAACCAGGTCTACGCCCGACATCTGCTAGCAACGAGGCGACAAATCCCTGGGGAATCGCTGTAAGAATTGTACCGTGCGCTCCTGGTGTTGGAGAGAAACTGCAGCTGCCTGCAAGTTTCGGCGAGCGACCACACAGAACATTTGATCTGGGACGCTTTTGTGGCAGGTATGCTGTCCTCCCAAATCCGCCAGCGATTGCTGGAAAAAGACACCCTAGGCCTCAAGGGGGCACGGGCCCTTGCAGGCTCCCTGGATGTGGCCTCCCGAAATGCCCGCACTTACGTTAACGACCGCGTGGCAGCCCCCTGGGCAGCGTGGAACCCCTCCATAGCTGACCCCGAGACATCCCCCATCCCCCCACAAGCTTGTGCTGCAAGGCGGCCTGGCAAACCTGGGGGACCCGCTGCTACTTTTGCGGGCAGGCCAAGCACCCCCGGCAGCGTTGCCCGGCCCGCGCATCCACCTGCAAGGGTTGCGGTAAAAAGGGCCACTTCGTGGTGGTATGCCAGGCCCGTGCGGTCGCCGCGGTCTCCGGTGGCGAATGCGGACCGCCACCACAAACCTCTCCACGGTCCCCGTGCAACCAGCGGCCGCTGCCAACTTCCTCCTCCAGGGCCACGTGCGGCCCCTGGGAGCATCTTGTCCCGCGGACGCCACGTTCGATGGATGGGTGCTGCCATTTTGTGCACCCCCAGCCATGTGCAACCAATGGGAGCCGCCATCTTGGATGGGCTCCCAGGACCTCAGCTCGGCTGACCACACACCGCCCGAAGAGAACACTCAACTGCTGCGATTAGCCTCGGTGACCCTGGACCAGTCCCGGCCTTGAACGCTCTCAACTGCTACAACAACAGTACTAATCAATGGGCACGAGATATCCTGCTTAATCGACTCTGGGAGCACGGAGAGCTTCATACACCCCGACACGGTAAGGCGCTGTTCTCTCCTCGTCCACCCCGTTAATCAAAAAATCTCCCTGGCCTCCGGTTCCCACTCAGTGGAGATAAAGGGGTTTTGTGTCGCAAAACTCACGGTCCAGGGAAGGGATTTTAAAAATTACCGGCTCTATGTCGTTCCCCACCTCTGCACGGCCACACTCCTAGGGATAGACTTCCAGTGCTATCTCCAAAGCCTAACTTTCAAATTCGGCGACCCTATACCCCCCCTCAGTGTCTGCAGCCTCGCGACCCTCAAGATCGATCCGCCTTCCCTGTTTGCGGACCTCACCCCGGATTGCAAACCTATCGCCACCAGGAGCAGAAGGTACAGTGCCCAGAATCGGATCTTTATTAGGTCAGAGGTTCAAAGGCTACTGAGGGAAGGAGTCATTGAAGCTCACAACAGTCCCTGGAGAGTTCAAGTAATGGTGGTAAAGACCGGGGAGAAGCAAAGGATGGTCATCGACTACAGTCAGACCATCAACAGGTTTACGCAGCTGGACACGTACCCTCTCCCCCGCATATCCGACCTGGTCAACAGGATCGCGCATTACAAGGTCTTCTCCACGGTGGATCTTAAGTCCGCCTACCACCAGCTCCCCATCCACAGTAGTGACTGCAAATACACTGCCTTCGAGGCAGATGGGCGGCTTTACCACTTCTTAAGGGGTCCCTTCGGTGTCACTAACAGGGTCTCGGTCTTCCAGCGTGAGATGGACCGAATGGTTGACCGGTACGGTTTACGGGCAACATTCCCGTATCTCGATAATGTCACCATCTGCGGCCACGACCAGCAGGACCACGACACCAACCTCCGAAAATTCCTTTCCCATGTACCGAGCTGTGAGAGCTGACTCTGCTGGCTGTCTCTGAGCTGACTCTGAGCTGACTCTGGCTCCTCTTTAAATTCTAGTCTTCCTTAGATGTATTAGCTATTTTAGCTCGGCTGCTTTGCCCTGTCTCTTTGCCATGGCCAAGCTGACTGTAAGCTGACTCTGCTTGCTTCTCTTGTTCCTTCTCTGCTTCTCTCTCGCTCCCTCTGAGTTCTGGTTCTCGTTCCTGCTCTGGTCTCTAAGTTTATATATTTTTCGAACAGTTATCTAGTTTTTATGACTTTATTGTAAAGTAAAATTTTTCACTTTGATTGTAAAAAGCATCTTTGATCTAAACATTCTAATCCAAATAAGTACTCATTTTGACATGACTTCATCTCATAGATCTGGGGCGAAATCTCTGGAATCGGCGCGATGTCCGCCGACTGGCGCCCAAAACGGCGCCAATCAGATGGGCATCGCGCCGCCCCAAAGGTGCGGAATGCTCTGCATCTTTGGGGGCCGAGCCCCAACATTGAGGGGCTAGGCCGACGCCGGAGGAATTTCCGTCCCGCCAGCTGGCGGAAACGGCCTTTGTTGCCCCGCCAGCTGAGGCGGAAATGACATCTCCCATCGGTGCATGCGCGGGAGCGTCAGCGGCCGCTGACAGTTTCCCACGCATGCGCAGTGGAGGGAGTCTCTTCCACCTCCGCCATGGTGGAGACCGTGTCAGAGGATGAAGGAAAAGAGTGCCCCCCCGGCACAGGCCCACCCGCGGATCGGTGGGCCCTGATCGCGGGCCAGGCCACTGTGGGGGCACCCCCCGGGGTCAGATCGCCCCGCGCCCCCCCAGGACCCCGGAGCCCGCCCACGCCGCCTTGTCCCGCCGGTAAGGTAGGTGATTTAATTGACGCTGGCGGGACAGGCAATTTATCGGCGGGACTTCGGCCCATTCGGGCCGGAGAATCGAGCGGGGGGGGGGCCCGCTAACCGGCGCGGCGCGCTTCCCGCCCCCGCCAAATAACCGGTGCCGGAGACTTCGGCAACCGGCGGGGGCGGGATTCACGCCAGCCCCCGGCGATTCTCCGACCCAGCGGGGGGTCGGAGAATGTCGCCCCTGATTACATTGTTTCCTTTGTGATGTTCAAAATGCTTTGACTTCAAAAGGTGTGAATTTTGGTTTGGTTCCTGTCATTTCTATAGTTTTATTTTCTAATTGTGTCCTCAGCTCATAATTTTGACTTTGATTTTGGCTTTGAATTATGTTTCTCGTAGACCGATAGTCTCCAGTTTTCTTTAATTTACCTGGTATTAGCAAATTTTCACACCTAGAATTCTCACAAAATTCTCATCCTTTCTTCCAGCTGTTAACTAAGATAGTTACTTTCAATGAAGGTGTGAGCCATTGTTTTTGGCTTCATTCAAAATCCTGTTTGTCTTGTTTGCTAAGCCTGCTTGACCAAGGCTATCTGCATTTTACAATCCTGCTCTGGCAGCTGCTGTTAACCCTTTGTGGGATCTTTCCCTGTATCCTCTCATGTTTCTCTCAGACCAGATATTGCCAGACTTCCATGTTTCAAATGACACATCTTTCCATATTTTCAATTCCAGGCAGCTTTGGGGATTCAGAAGATAGCAATGGAGGAACTTCAGCCCTTGCACCTGTTCAGCAGCTTCAAGGTTCTTGGGGCCTGTGTGGACAAGAGTAGGGACTGCAGCAAGGATGAGCAAACTGACCACAGCATCATTGTACAGGGGACATGATGGATGCAAAAAAATTATGCCATTTAGAGACTGTATTGTCTGTCCAGGGCCAGGTTTAAGGATATTTCCACAATGCAGGAGAGGAACTAGGAGTGTGAGGCGAAAGATCCCATTTTTGTGGTCCAAATGGGTAACAAGAACACAGGTAGAATTAAGAAAACAATTATGCTAAAGAAGTACAAGAAGCTAAGCAGTAAATGAAAAGGAAGACCGACTAAGGCAATAATCTCTGGATTATTAGCTGAGCCAGAAGCAAATTGGAATAGGGTCAATACGATCAGTTTAATGTGTATCTCAAAGATAGTGTGGGAGAAATGGGTTTCAATTCACAGGCACTTGTTTTAGTACTGGGGAGATAGGGAACTGCACTGTTTGAATGACCTTGACTTGAACCTCATTGGGACCAGAGCCTGGTGAATCGTATAGTTAGGGCTAGAAGAGGGGTTTAAACTTAATGGAGGTTGGGGGGGGGGGGTGCAGTTCATGTGTGGGGAGATTTAGAAAGTTAAAGGGAAAGAGCAAGTTTATAGTGCAGAATATCAATATGTGTAGTGATAATCAGAGTGTTACAGGAAGGGGCTGAGTGTACAAATTAAAAGTGCACCAGCACATTGTGTCAAAGTAGGGGGAAATTATTTAAAAAATACAGAGCCAAAATACAGGTGCTTTTAATATTCATATTAAACAAATTAAATTAGCAAAGGCAACCTTAAGGATGAGTTCAGAGAGATGATTTGGACAGTTTCGTAGAACAATATATCCTGGAACCAACCAAGGAATAGGCTACTTTAGGTCTAACAATATGGAATGAGACAGTACTCATTACTGATCTCATAGTCAAGGATGCTCTTGATAAGAGTGATCATATCTGAACGCACACAAAATACATAGCAAGATGGATGAATTTATCGCAAAAATTGAAATAAAGAGCTGTGATTTTGTTTTCTAAAATTTTCGATTACCCAATTATTTTTTTCCAATTAAGGGGCAATTTAGTGTGGTCCATCCACCTACACTGCACATCTTTGGGTTATGGGGGTGAAAACCACGTAGTACAGGAAGAATGTTCAAACTCCACTGTAGCCACCTAAATTGGCCAGCTCCCGATTTAAAATGGCGAACGGCAAAGGCTGCTGGGAAAGTCAGCCAACATAGACAGAAACCAGCAGCTGCAGGTTTGCTGTGTATTTACCTCTGCAAAGGCCAGACAACATCGATACCAGCGACCATCAGCATAACAATGTAGCAGCCATCTGCATACTGATGAGCAATCCCCGGGAACAATAAGTAACATTTTGGACACACAAAGCAAAGCCAGACTCCTCGGCACCAGCAGGAGCCAACACAAAGGAGGTGAACGAGCACCTCAAGACCACCCATCGATCAGGGAACCGCTCCAGTATTGGAGAAATCGAACCAAGCGATTGGGACAATGTCCAATCACTTGGGACCAGGTACAGGGTCCGCCCCGAAAGGCGGGAAGCCCCTGGGGACTATAAGAATTGAGCCCCAAGTTCAAATCGCTCTCTTCACCTCTGCGTCCTGCCTGGGTCACCCAGCAACACAAACCAACATTGACCGTGACCGATACAGTGACCCCCGAACAAAGTAAGTCTTAATTCAACGCTCGCTACGAGATAGGCGCTCCTAGTTACCAATCCGTACCAACTTCGAATCCCACAGACTCAGAACCCGAACGAAAGGCCATTTGTTCCCCTGACCTGGTGGGCCAGTCCGAAGTTAAGTATAGGCCTGTTAGTTGTAGAAGTAGCTTAGACATAGAATTTGTGCAAGAGTAGCGATTACTGTGGATAATAAATGTGCTTTGATTTGAATCTTACTAATCGGTGTATTGGGTTATTGATCATTACTCGGACTTGAACCTCGTGGCGGTATCATAAAGATACCTGGCGACTCGAGAGCAAATGTACTAAAACAGAGCAATTGAACCAAGGAGAAAGTTAGCAACACCACATGGACAGTGACCCAGGGCAGGGATCAAACCTGGACCTTGGCGTCTTGAGGCAGCAGTGCTCGCCACTGCTCTACTGTGCTACCCATAAAGAGATGTGATCAGATAGCTATTACAGATATATAATGGTACAGTGGTTAGCACTGCTGCCTCACAGTGCTGGGGATTCGGGTTCAATTCTGGCCTTGTATGACTGTCTGTGTGGAGTTTACACTTTCTTTCCGTGTCTTTGGGGGTTTCCTCCGGGTGCTTTGTTTCCTCCCACAGACCAAAGGTGTGTAGGTTGGGCGAATTGACCATGATAAAATTGCCCCTTAGTGTCCAGGGATGTTTTGGTTACGTGGGGTTATGGGGATTAGGATGAGGAGTGGGCCTAGGTAGGATATTCTTTCAGAAGGTCAGTGCTGATTTGAAATGGCCTCCTTCTGTGCTGAAGGGAGTCCATGATTCTGTGATTGCAAAGTGATCAAGGCTGAGAACTGAATATTCAAGGTTATTTAATATATTGGAAGGATAGGAAGATCGGACAAAGAGATGAGCTTGCCCTATTAATAAAGGATGAGAGCAGTACACTAAGTGAGAAATTATATTGGCTCACAAGATTAAGGTACAGTACCAATTTGTGTGGCGATCAGAAATAGGAAAGGAAAGAAATCACTTGCAGAGTGGTTTATAGGCACCCCTAACAGAAGCTTCACTGCAAGATGGGGGATATATGCATCATGAAGTAATGGTGGTTTGTAAGAATGGTACTACAATAATCCTAAATGGTTTTAATCTTCATATTAAACAAATTAAATTAACAAAGGCAACCTTGAGGACAAGTTCAGAGAGATAATTTGGGATAGTTTCTTAGAATATATCCTGGAACCAACCAAGAAATAGGTTATTTTAGACCGAACAATGTGTATCAAAACAGTGTTCATTACTAATCTCAGAGTAAAGAATCATCTCGAAAAGAGTGATCATAACATGCTGGAATTTCCCATTCAGTGTGATGGTGAGAAACCAGTATATGAAACTAGAATTTTAAACTTCAATAAAGGAAATTACAAAGCAAATAAAGTTGGTTGCAGTGGACAGGCAAAGTAGGTTAAAGGTTAAGACAGTAGATAAGAAGTGGCAGACATTTAAGACATTTCAAAACTCTTCAACAAAGATGTATTCCATTGAGAAAGAAAGACCCTACGAGAAGATTGAACCATCCATCCATCCATAATTGTTATAGTGCATGAGGACCCATAGGTATCTCTCTCTGTTCACTGCAATTCTGTGTGCCACTGTCAGTCCTCCCTCCGTCCCATCCAGTCCTTCTCCGACCTAGCCTGTTCTTTCCTGATGCTTTGCTTTCTACTGTTGCCAAGACTAGACTTCCACCCCACCTTTCCCGATGGTCATTCTTTCTTAATTTCCTGTTCTTCACTTCAGCTAAAACCTCATGATATGCTGGATCGCTGATTTTCCTGCCAACAAGCTCAGCATTTCCTTTTTGCATCATGCATGGCTAACTAAGAAAGTTAAGGATGTATCAGATTGAAATATTAGGCATAGAATGCTACAAAGATTAGTGGTAGGTCAGAAAATTGAGATCATTTTAGAAGCCAGAAAAGGATGACTAAAAAAAATGATAAAGAAGGAGAAATTATAATATGAATGTAATTTAGCAAGAGATATAAATCAGACAGTAAAAGCTTTTGCAGGTATATAAAAAGGGAGAAAGTCTATACGTCTGCAAAGTTCATAAATTAAGTCTCTGAGGTGGGCGACGAATTCTGGTTGACTGCCTCAAGGGTGGGTCGAGAGCTGCCGGTTCAGGAGCGGGCTGGACTGCGTCAGAGTCAGGGAGAGGCAGAGTGACAGGGAGCTCTGCATAGTCCGTGGCAGGGTCAGCAGGAGGGCGAGGCGACAGTGGAGGATCACGTGGCGAGCGTGGAATGAGACGAAGGGCACGTCGATTGCGGCGCAGAATAGAGCCATCCGGTAGACGAACCAGGAACGAGCGGTGGCCACCTGCCGAAGGACAACAGCGGTTGCAGACCAGCCCCCATCTGGAAGATGGACGTGGACGTTGTCATCTGGAGCCAGAGCAGGGAGATCAGCTGCACGGGAGTCATGAGCCGCCATGTGTTGTGCACGAGACAGCTGCATCCGGCGAAGGACTGGAACGTGGTCGAGGTCTGGGACATGGATGGACGGCACTGTCGTCCTCAGGGTACGACCCATGAGTAACTGGGCTGGCGACAGGCCAGGGGACAGCGGGGCGGAGCGATAGGCCAGCAAGGCAAGGTAGAAATCGGACCCAGCATCGGCAGCCTTGCATAGGAGCCGTTTGACTATAGAACATAGAACATAGAAAAATACAGCACAGAACAGGCCCTTCGGCCCACGATGTTGTGCCGAACCTTTGTCCTAGATTAATCATAGATTATCATTGAATTTACAGTGCAGAAGGAGGCCATTTGGCCCATTGAGTCTGCACTGGCTCTTGGAAAGAGCACCCTACCCATAGTCAACACCTCCACCCAACACTAAGGGCAATTTTGGACACCAAGGGCAATTTATCATGGCCAATCCACCTAACCTGCACATCTTTGGACTGTGGGAGTAAACCGGAGCACCCGGAGGAAACCCACGCAGACACGGGAAGGATGTGCAGACTCCACACAGACAGTGACCCAAGTCGGAAACGAACCTGGGATCCTGGAGCTGTGAAGCAATTGTGCTATCCACAATGCTACCGTGCTGCCCTTAAGAACAAATAAATCTACACTATATCATTTTACCGTAATCCATGTACCTATCCAATAGCTGCTTGAAGGTCCCTAATGTTTCCGACTCAACTACTTCCACAGGCAGTGCATTCCATGCCCCCACTACTCTCTGGGTAAAGAACATACCTCTGACATCCCCCCTATATCTTCCACCATTCACCTTAAATTTATATCCCCTTGTTATGGTTTGTTCCACCCGGGGAAAAAGTCTCTGACTGTCTACTCTATCTATTCCCCTGATCATCTTATAAACCTCTATCAAGTCGCCACTCATCCTTCTCCGTTCTAATGAGAAAAGGCCTAGCACCCTCAACCTTTCCTCGTAAGACCAACTCTCCATTCTAGGCAACATCCTGGTAAATCTCCTTTGCACCTTTTCCAAAGCTTCCACATCCTTCCTAAAATGAGGCGTCCAGAACTGTACACAGTACTCCAAATGTGGCCTTACCAAAGTTTTGTACAGCTGCATCATCACCTCACGGCTCTTAAATTCAATCCCTCTGTTAATGAACGCTAGTACACCATAGGCCTTCTTTACAGCTCTATCCACTTGAGTGGCAACTTTCAAAGATGTATGAACATAGACCCCAAGATCTCTCTGCTCCTCCACATTGCCAAGAACTCTACCGTTAACCCTGTATTCCGCATTCATATTTGTCCTTCCAAAATGGACAACCTCACACTTTTCACGGTTAAACTCCATCTGCCACTTCTCAGCCCAGCTCTGCATCCTATCTATGTCTCTTTGCAGCCGACAACAGCCCTCCTCACTATCCACAACTCCACCAATCTTCGTATCATCTGCAAATTTACTGACCCACCCTTCAACTCCCTCATCCAAGTCATTTATGAAAATCACAAATAGCAGAGGAACCAGAACTGATCTCTGTGGTACACCACTGGTAACTGGGATCCAGGCTGAATATTTTCCATCTACCACCACTCTCTGACTTCTATCGGTTAGCCAGTTCGTTATCCAACTGGCCAAATTTCCCACTATCCCATGCCTCCTTACTTTCTGCAGGAGTCTACCATGGGGAACCTTATCAAATGCCTTACTAAAATCCATGTACACTACATCCACTGCTTTACCTTCATCCACATGCTTGGTCACCTCCTCAAAGAATTCAATAAGACTTGTAAGGCAAGACCTACCCCTCACAAATCCGTGCTGACTATCCCTAATCAAGCAGTGTCTTTCCAGATGCTCAGAAATCCTATCCTTCATGACTTTGCCTACCACCGAAGTAAGACTAACTGGCCTGGAATTCCCAGGGTTATCCCTATTCCCTTTTTTGAACAGGGGCACGACATTCGCCACTCTCAAATCCCGTGGTACCACCCCTGTTGACAGTGAGGACGAAAAGATCATTGCCAACGGCTCTGCAATTTCATCTCTTGCTTCCCATAGAATCCTTGGATATATCCCGTCAGGTCCGGGGGACTTGTCTATCCTCAAGTTTTTCAAAATGCCCAACACATCTTCCTTCCTAACAAGAATTTCCTCAAGCTTACCAATCTGTTTCACACTGTCCTCTCCAACAATATGGCCCCTCTCATTTGTAAATACAGAAGAAACGTACTCGTTCAAGACCTCTCCTATCTCTTCAGACTCAATACACAATCTCCCGCTACTGTCCTTGATCGGACCTACCCTCGCTCTCGTCATTCTCATATTTCTCACATATGTGTAAAAGGCCTTGGGGTTTTCCTTGATCCTACCATCCAAAGATTGTTTATGCCCTCTCTTAGCTCTCCTAATCCCTTTCTTCAGTTCCCTCCTGGCTATCTTGTATCCCTCCAACGTCCTGTCTGAACCTTGTTTCCTCAGCCTTACATAAGTCTCCTTTTTCCTCTTAACAAGACATTCAACCTCTCTTGTCAACCATGGTTCCCTCACTCGACCATCTCTTCCCTGCCTGACAGGGACATACATATCAAGGACACGTAGTACCTGTTCCTTGAACAAGTTCCACATTTCACTTGTGTCCTTCCCTGACAGCCTATGTTCCCAACTTATGCACTTCAATTCTTGTCTGACAACATCGTATTTACCCTTCCCCCAATTGTAAAACTTGCCCTGTTGCACGCACCTATCCCTCTCCATTACTAAAGTGAAAGTCACAGAATTGTGGTCACTATCTCCAAAATGCTCCCCCACTAACAAATCTATCACTTGCCCTGGTTCATTACCAAGTACTAAATCCAATATTGCCCCTCCTCTGGTCGGACAATCTACATACTGTATTAGAAAAGTTTCCTGGACACACTACACAAACACCACCCCATCCAAACTATTTGATCGAAAGAGTTTCCACTCAATGTTTGGGAAGTTAAAGTCACCCATGACTACTACCCTGTGACTTCTGCACCTTTCCAAAATCTGTTTTGCAATCTGTTCCTCCACATCTTTGCTACTATTGGGGGACCTATAGAAAACTCCGAACAAGGTGACTGCTCCTTTCCTATTTCTGACTTCAACCCATACTGCCTCAGTAGGCAGATACTCCTCGAACTGCCTTTCTGCAGCTGTTATACTATCTCTAATTAACAATGCCACCCCCCACCTCTTTTACCACCCTCCCTAATCTTATTGAAACATCTATAACCAGGGACCTCCAACAACCATTTCTGCCCCTCTTCTATCCAGGTTTCCGTGATGGCCACCACATTGTAGTCCCAAGTACCGATCCATGCCTTAAGTTCACCCACCTTATTCCTGATGCTTCTTGCGTTGAAGTATACACACTTCAACCCATCTCCGTGCCTGCAAGTACTCTCCTTTGTCAGTGTTCCCTTCCCCACTGCCTCATTACACGCTTTGACGTCCTGAATATCGGCTACCTTAGTTGCTGGACTACAAATCCGGTTCCCATTCCCCTGCCAAATTAGTTTAAACCCTCCCGAAGAGTACTAGAAAACCTCCCTTCCAGGATATTGGTGCCCCTCTGGTTCAGATGCAACCCGTCCTGCTTGTACAGGTCCCACCTTCCCCAGAATGCGCTCCAATTATCCAAATACCTGAAGCCCTCCCTCCTACACCATTCCTGCAGCCACGTGTTCAGCTGCACTCTCTCCCTATTCCTAGCCTCGCTATCACATGACACCGGCAACAAACCAGAGATGACAACTCTGTCTGTCCTGGCTTTTAACTTCCAGCCGAACTCCCTAAACTCATTTATTGCCTCCACACCCCTTTTCCTACCTATGTCGTTGGTACCAATGTGCACCACGACTTCTGGCTGCTCACCCTCCCCCTTAAGGATCCTGAAGACACGATCCGAGGCATCCCTGGCCCTGGCATCCGGGAGGCAACATACCTTCCGGGAGTCTCGCTTGCGACCACAGAATCCCCTATCTATTCCCCTAACCATTGAATCTCCTACAACTATTGCTTTTCTATTCTCCCCCCTTCCCTTCTGAGCCCCAGAGCCAGACTCAGTGCCAGAGACCTGGCCGCTAGGGCCTTCCCCCAGTAGGTCATCCCCCCCAACAGCATCCAAAACTGTATACTTGTTTTGAAGGGGAACGGCCACGAGGGATCCCTGCACTGTCTGCCTGTTTTTTTTTTCCCCCTGACTGTAACCCAGCTATTCTTGTCCTGTACCTTGGGTGTGGTTACCTCCCTGTAACTCTTCTCTATCACCCCCTCTGCCTCCCGGATGATCTGAAGTTCATCCAGCTTCAGCTCCAGTTCCCTAACACGGTCTTTGAGGAGCTGGAGTTGGGTGCACTTCCCGCAGGTATAGTCAGCGGGGACACCGGTGGTATCCCTTACCACCCACATCCTACAGGAGGAGCATGCAACTGGCCTAGCCTCCATCCCCTCTTACCTTACAGAATATAGCTGCCCTGTGGACCAACTGGATCTCCGCCCTCCGACTCTGCTCCCAGTCAGCTGCACTCTCTGTAAACTCCTGGCTCTCTTCTCACTCTTTGCGGAAATGTAGGAAACAAAATGAAAGGAGCACCTTACTCCCTCCTCACCTAACTCCCTCAGTCACCAAACTCTCACTATAGCACTCAAATGCACCAAATTCAGCACTCCCTCAGTCACCAAACTCTCACTATAGCACTCAAATGCACCAAATACAGCACTCAGTGCAAACAAAGTCTGCACTGTAGGGGATCACTTTTATACTGTGAATCTAGCCTCTGAAAACTGGCCTAATCCAATGAACTAATTGACAAGCTCCAGCTGCAAGTGCCTACAAGTAGAAGCTTTGTTTAAAGCTGATTGAAAATTCACCTTCTTCTAAACCAAACAGCAACTTTTAAGTTAATTAACTAAATAAAAGAAAGACTAGACTTTCGATAAAAATGAATCCTTGTACTCCCTCAGTCACCAAACTCTCACTACAGCACTCAAATGCACCAAATTCAGCACTCAGTAAGTACTCCCTTCTCCGGTTTGCCGTTGGATTGGGGGTGCAGGGGACTGGATGTCACATGGGCAAAATTGTACTGCCTGGCAAAGTTGGACCATTCCTGGCTGGCGAAGCAGGGGCCATTGTCCGACATAACCGTGAGCGGGATGCCGTGTCGAGCAAATGTTTCTTTACATGCACGAATGACGGCAGACGAGGTGATGTCGTGCAACCGTATCACCTTCGGGTAATTTGAAAAGTAGTCCATGATCAGGACATAGTCTCTACCCAGCGCGTGGAACAGGTCGATGCCCACCTTGGTCCCCATGGTGACGTGACCAACTCATGGGGCTGCAGGGTCTCACGTGGTTGGGCCGGCTGGAAGCGCTGACAAGTGGGGCAGTTGAGGACTGTGTTGGCTATGTCCTCATTAATGCCGGGCCAGTACACTGCCTCTCGGGCCCATCGGCAGCACTTTTCCACGCCAAGGTAGCCCTCGTGTAATTGTTCCAGGACAAGTTGGTGCATGCTATGCGGGATGACAATGCGGTCCAGTTTTAGAAGAACCCCTTCTACTACCGCCAGATCATCTCTGATATTATAGAATTGAGGGCATTGGCCCTTGAGCCACCCATCCGTTAGATGGCACATGACACGCTATAGCAAGGGGTCAGCCACCATCTCGGGGCGAATTTGGACGAGGCATTCATCCGTGACTGGTAGTTTGGAGGCCGCAAATGCCACATGGGCGTCAACCTGGCAGACAAACCCCGCTGGGTCACATGGAGTGTTGACTGCCCTGGAGAGAGCATCAGCAATGATGAGGTCTTTGCCTGGGATGTATACCAGCTGGAAGTCATATCGCCGGAGCTTGAGAATAATACGCTGGAGACATGGCGTCATATCGTTCAAGTCTTTCTGTATTATATTGACCAGCGGGCGATGGTCGGTCTTGACGGTGAATTGAGGAAGTCCGTAGACATAATCGTGAAACTTAACCACACCGGTCAGAAGGCCCAGGCACTCCTTTTCTATCTGCACATAGCACTGCTCCGTGGGGGTCATCGCACGGGACGCATATGCAACGGGGGCCCATGATGAGGCCTCATCACGTTGAAGGAGCACTGCCCCAATGCCGGATTGACTGGCATCGGTCAAAATTTTGGTCTCCTTTGCTGGATCAAAGAAAGCTAAGACCGGGGCCGTGGTCAGTTTTGCTTTGAGTGCTCTCCATTCACGCTCATGGGCAGGGAGCCATTGGAAGTCTGTTGTCTTCCTGACCAATTTCCTGAGAGCCGTGGTATGAGAGGCGAGGTTAGGGATAATTTCCCTAAAAAATTGACCATGCCCAGAAATCGGAGGACTGCCTTCTGGTCCTCTGGTGTTTTCATAGCTGTGATAGCAGCTACCTTGTCCGCATCCGGCTGCACACCCAATTGGGAGATGTGGTCCCCGAGGAACTTGAGTTCCGTCTGACTAAAAGAGCATTTGGCCCTGTTGAGGCGGAGGCCATGCTCATGTATACATCTGAATACGCGCTGGAGGCGACTAACATGCTCCTGCGGGGTGGTGGACCAAATGATTATGTCATCGACATAGACGCGAACACCTTCAATGCCTTCCATCATTTGTTCCATAATCCTATGGAACACTTCTGATGCAGATATGATCCCAAACGGCATCTTGTTGTAACAATATCTGCCAAAGGGGGTATTAAAGGTGCAAAGTTTCCTGCTGGCTTTATCGAGCTGGATTTGCCAGAATGCTTTTGTGGCGTCGAGTTTGGTGAAGAGCTTAGAGCGAGCCATCTCACATGTGAGCTCTTCGTGCTTGGGAATTGGATAATGCTCCCTTGTGATATTGCGATTTAGATCCTTGGGATCAATGCAAATTCTCAATTCGCCGGAAGGCTTTTTTACACATACCATGGAACTGACCCAGTTGGTCGGTTCCGTGACTTTGGAAATCAGTCCTTGGTTCTGGAGGTCCTGCAGCTGCTGCTTGAGGCAGTCCTTAAGGGGTGCTGGGACCCTGCGAGGTGCGTGCACCACAGGCGTGGCATTCGGTTTTAATAAAATCTTGTAGGTATACGGGAGCGTGCCCATGTCCCCGAAGACTTTGTGGTACTGGTTGATAATGGCGTTGAGCTGCGCCCTGAAGTCGGTGTCCTGAAAGGCAGACGCGTCAGCAGGAGAGAGAGTGGGAACTCTCTGAACTACGTTCAACAGCTTGCATGCCTGCACGCCAAGCAGGGAGGCTTTCGCGGAGCCCACGATTTCAAAGGGAAGGATGGCTTTGCGTGACTTGTGCGTCACTTCGAGCTGACACGAGCTGCTGGCAGCAATGGCATTGCCATTATAATCTAATAGCTGGCAGGCTGATGGGAGGATGGCTGGTGTGACACGAAGGCTTTGGAGGTCAGACCGCGCAATGAGATTGGCGGAGGCACCAGTGTCCAGGCGGAATCGTATTTGGGACCGGTTGACCGTAAGGGTGGCACACACTCATCGTCTGGATCGATGCTGTATACCGATAGAGGCTGGATTCTTTGCTTCGGGGGCACCCTGTTTTTTGTAACGATACCGACTCGAAAAGGTGCCTCCGGGTCCTCAGTGTCAATATCGGGTAGTCGGTCCGCATCGGACTCGGTGACCGTGGGTTGAATGGCCCGAACATTCCTGCGAGGCTGGCCGGAGCGATACGAATTGGCAGGCCGAGCTGATCTGCATAAAGCAGCATAGTGGCCAAGTTTGCCACATCTCAGGCATTGTCGGGATTTGGCAGGGCATTGCCGCTTTAAGTGGGCAGAGCCACAGTTGCCGCACGTTGTAGCGTCAGTACGTTCACTGCGCCACCGCAGTACGTGGTGGCCGTACATGGTGCACGCCTGCGCAGTACATTCATTGACTTCGCCGTCCCCTCGTTCGGTGCGCACAAGCGCAGGAGTCTGCGAAAAGCGCGCAAAATGGCCGCCCTCATCCAGGCTGAGGCCCTGGAGCTGCTCGACCGCTTGGACCCGTTCTACCTCGTGGGGACCTTGCCGCGCTGTTTCAGCCGCTTGGATGTGGGAATACCGACTAGTGGCGTGTTTGTGTAGCATGCAGGTCTCGATGGCGGTCGCTAGGGTGAGCTGCTTTACCTTGAGGAGCTGCTGGCATAGGGGGTCTGACTGAACACCGAAAACGATCTGGTCGCGTATCATGGAGTCGGAGGTGGGCCTGGAATTACAGGACTGCGCAAGGATGCGGAGGTGGGTGAGAAAGGACTGGAAAGGTTCATCCTTACCCTGCAAATGCTGTTGGAATACATAACGCTCAAAACTTTCATTCACCTCTATGTTGCAGTGCGTGTCAAACTTGAGGAGGACTGTCTTGAATTTTGATTTATCTTCATCATCAGCAAAGGTGAGAGAATTGGAAATGTGGATGGCATGATCCCCGGCCCTGGATAGGAAGAGAGCGATCTTCTTGGTGTCCGAGGCTTCTTCCCGGTCTGTGGCTTCCAGGTAGAGCTGGAAGCATTGTTTGAATATCTTCCAGTTGGCCCCCAGGTTACCGGTGATGCGGAGCGGTGGCGGCGGCAAGCGGACGCTGTCCATTTTGCAGGATGACTGTATGCTGGTAGAAGGCAGGTCACTTGCAGGTAGGTCTAAGAAGTTCTAATATCCCTCAACTCCTGGTATCATGTCGTGTTGGGTGTTCTGGATCTGTGGAACACATACAGGCCACCAACACTTAAAATAGTGCAACACTATTTTATTAAGTTAGAAACTGTTGAACATACTTTCACTGTGGGTTTACACGATGTTAGATTAAACTAAAGGCCTTTGCCTGTCCGAACCAGTCTATGCACTCAGCACATGGTGAGGATCTGTGCTGTAAATTGTAAGCTCTGTCCTTGTAGGAGGCTGCATCCCGAATAAGCGGAACTCTGATGCCCCCTGTCTTTATAGTGAATGTGCTCTAACTGGTGATTGGCTGCGGTGTTGTGTGTGTTGATTGATCTTGCTGTGTGTCCATCAGTGTGTGTGTACCGCACCATGATATACTGGTGTATATTATGACAGTATATGGTGCTGGTTTTCGAGCAGCAGAACTCAGACCTTTTGCACCTGAGAGATGGGATGGGACCGGGTTCAACTGGTTGGTTGGTAGCCAATGATTTGACCAAAAGGCCCTTTTCTTCATGGTAACAGGTGGTGAGTGGGGCCTACCCGAATGGGATGATTCCAGAAACAGACAGAAAGCAGAGTTGTGTCCTGGACATTCAAGGAAGAAGGAGATGTAAATGCCTGCTCTCCCTCTCTTCTCTCCTTCTCTCTCCAAAAATGCTGTGAGCTGCTGTATTTCTGAACGTACAGAGAACCTGAATGAATGAATCTACAGTGAAAACCATTACAGACTGAAAACAGAGGCCTCAACCTGAAAGCCAAATTTGAAGCAAAGTGTGATTAAAGACAGCCATCTGAAACAAAGACTGTCATTACTTATCATTTTCACCCCTCTCTTTGCCTCTATGTTGTTTGTCGTGTCTGTGTGTCTACTGTGGGGGATGGGGATTAGGAATTACACAACAGGTAACCAGTTGTATTTGCTGCATATTTCATTCTAGTTCTTGTTATAAATCAAAAATAATTGTGTTTAAATTTACAAACCTGGTGACTGTAATTATTGGACAACCAAGGGCCAAAATTTTGGGTATTTTTCTCAGAATTATTTGCTAATTCGATTGTGTTGTGACTCCATGTCAAGGGGGCTAGAATTGACCGCATCCTAGCCCAAGGTGTCGTAACAATTGAAAATGAATTATTTGACTCAACCAGTATTATTTTTGCTGATATATGTGCCGTTATTCTTCTTCAACAATAATCATATTCATTAGAACTACTTCCGGCTGTTATCTCCAAATTAAGGGTGTGCATCAATCCTAAAGAAATTCTCTGATACTTTAAGCCGTAAATAAATCTGTGACGTTGCTCAGTGATGGTGGAAGATTAGCAAACTGACCATTCCCCCTATCCAGCACCTTTTTATATTTTACATTTTAACTTGTTGCCCTGTTGCTTTGGTGATGGAGTAGAATGCCATTCATTTCTGTTGTTAACTTCCCAAGAGCTATAAATCTCATTTGTAACTCAGAGGACCCTTGACCTACTTGCAGGTAGAGAAGGGCATTTCTTTTTTTAATTACCAACCCGCAGTTCGACTGAGTCATACACTTGGCTTGTGAAGTTGACAGGTTCTGATTAAATGGGAAACAGCAGAGGGAGGATGAAGAAAGGGAATGAAAAAGGAGGATGATGTGACCCGATATAGTAAAGAAAGGTTAAATGTGAACAATGGTGCTTGCTGTGAAAGAGGTCCAGAGTGTAGCTAAGAAAAGTGAGACATCAAAGGTTGGAAATTTTGACAGCATTTAAATTTTAAAAGGCTGCAGTCATATTGACAGTTTTCATTTCAATACAATGGCCATGTGTGATGCACAATCAATTGCACAAAGACAAGAGTTGAATACAACTGAGGCTTTATTACTCTAAGAAGTGTGGCCTCCTACAGCAGCTGGCGAAATGGCTGCTGTATAGGGAGCACACATATTTATACTCCGCCTACTGGGCGGAGCCAGCAGGCAGGGACTACCCCCGTACCTGTAGTACAGGGCCTTACCACACATCTCCTAATATTTACAACAGTGGTGATTACTACATTCACCCCCTGTTAAAATTGAGTCTGGCGGCGGTAGTGGAGAACTATATACAGAGCAAGTTTAATATACAGAAGCGAAAAAAAATATTTATTTCTGAAGTCCAGTACAAGGTGGTTTGATAGTCCCGAACCAATTGTAGATTTAGCCGGTCCGGGGCCTTGATGTGGCGTTAGGAGCGACGCAGTTGGGGTGGCAATCCCGGTGTTGGTCTGGTCCACGGTGACTCCGGGAGCGTGCCAAAATCCTCTTCATCCTCGGGCGTGGGCAGAGGACGGACGGATGGTCCTGGGGGGGTTGCTGCTGGGTGCGCCGGGGGAGGGGGTGGAGCCGGGGCCGGAGGGGTGTTTGTGTGTGGAACCTGCTGGTGCCAGGCCCCTGAGGGAGACAGTATCGTGCGGCCGTCGAGGTAGGCTACGTAGGCATACTGAGGGTCAGCGTGGAGCAACTGCACACTTTCAACCAACGGGTCCGCATTGTGGAGTCGGGCGTGCCTAAGGAGGAGTACGGGTCCTGGAGCTGAGAGCCAAGTCGGGAGCGACACCTCGGATGTGGGCTTCCGTATCTGTATGTATGAAGCTTTCGGTGCTCCCGGATTCCAGCAGGCAAGAGGTCTCGTGCCCATCGATCTTCACGCTTGTCGCGGCGGTGGCTAGATTGTGCGCGCGAGACTGGTCGATCGTGACCGAGGCGAGTCGTGGCTGGTCGTCGCTGGTGTCGAACGATGGGGTACCCGGGGGGCACGTGTCCTGGAACAATGATGGTGCCCATGTGCCGTGGCGAAGACAAGATGGCGGAGCCTGATGATCTTGGGGTGGATACGATGGCGGCGCCGACGGGCCAAACGTGACGGGGATTAAAAAAGGTGGCGGCGCCCATGGGCCACGCGTGGTCTGAGAAGGGGAAGATGGCGGCGCCCACTGGCCGCGCGTGGTCTGAGGGGGAGAAGATAATGACGCCCACTGGCCGCGCGTGGTCTGAGGGGGAGAAGATGGCCGCGCCAACTGGTCGCGTGTGGTCCGGGGAGGTGAAGGTGCCGGCGCCCATTGTCCATACGTGAGGGGGGTCGGGGCAATAGCGGCAACTGAGTGGGCCTGGCACACCAGGGAAGTGCCCCTTCTTGCCGCAGGCCTCGCAAAGGGCGGTGCGGGCCGGGCATCATTGGCAGGGGTGTTTCTGTTGCCCACAGAAGTAACATCGGGGGCGTCCGGGGTTGGCTGGCTGGTGCGTGGCACAGGCGTATTGGCTGGGTGAGGCCCCCGGCAGGGCGGCCATCTGCGGAGTCCACGATGTGTAGGAGGGGTGGGCCGTGCGGCTGGGGGTGTAGGCCTGAATATTGCGCGAGGCGACCGTCATCGATAGTGGCAGTTTTTTTGTTGCTGCGAGGTCGAGCGTGGCCCCCTCTAAAAGTCGCTGGCGTATGAGGTCTGACCCTATCCCCGTGACGAGGTTCGAATGTTCCGTGGCCGTGACGGCCTGACAGTCACAGTCTCTGACCAGGGGAATTAAAGCACACCAGAAATCTTCTATGGACACACCAGGGATAATAGAGTACATGTCTGGCGAAGAGCGTGTTCATCTGCTGGGCGTAATTCTCTTTCAGTAGCGCCATGGCTTTGTCGTAGTTCAGCGCGTCCTGGATAAGAGGGAAGACGTTGGAGCTCAGCTGCGAGTAGAGTATCTGGATCTTCTGAGCTTCCGGGATTGGGTCAGGTGCAGACCTGATGTAAGGTTCGAAACAAGCTAGCCAGTGTTGAATGTCCTTTTTGGTGTCGCTTGATTGTGGATCTAGCTGCAGGCCATCCGGCTTGATGCGGAGGTCCCTCTTCTGAAAATCTTAGAGTAATAAATTGATGCACAATCAATTGCACAAAGACAAGAGTTGAATACAACTGAGGCTTTATTACTCTAAGAAGTGTAGCCTCCTACAGCAGCTGGCAAAATGACTGCTGTGTAGGGAGCACACATATTTATACTCTGCCTACTGGGCGGAGCCAGGAGGCATGGACTACCCCCATACCTGTGTTACAGGGCCTTATCACACATCTCGTAATATATACAACAGTGGTGATTACCACAACGTGAAAACCTGTCATGAAGCTCAGGAGTCAGATCCAATAGCTTCATTTTAATGTAAAAAATGTAAAACAATGTAAAGAGATAGTTGCTATCGGCAAAGGGAAAAAGTATGGAGGTGCCTATACTCTGGGTTCTTTCAAAAGCGATCAGAGGTTTTATTAAGAGGTGTTGCTCATACAATCTATGATGGAGAACTGAAAGCCCGCGCAAACACTCTGCTGACATCACTACAAATCACGTGACACTTCACCAGCAGGGGTTTATTCTTCAATACAAAACACCCCTCCCCCTTTACTTCTTTAGTGCAACAACAACAACTTCGCATTTATACAACAAATCCACTCATGCATTGTCTCTCTACATATATACAATTCAATAAGGCAGTCTCTCAGTTTTAGAGTTTTGTTCCCTCCTAGCAATCTGTGCTTGTTATTATCATTTGACAATCTCTGAAGTATCAGGCAGAATCAACAATCCAAATGCATTCACAGTTTCATTTTGAATAGCAACAGTGCTGGTGAAGTCTGTTGTTGAGTATCCGGTGCTCCAGTAAGATATTAAGGATTCACTCTTCTTGCAAATGTCCCCTGGTCTTTCAATGCTTTGATGGAATATTTCAATGATTGAACTAAACGTTCAGCCAATCCATTTGCTGCAGGATGATATGGAACTTACTTGATGCGGTGTATACTGCTTCCCTTCAGGTAGCCCTCAAATTCCTTCGAAGTCAACTGAATACAATTGTCACTTACAATCTCTCCGGTGTTCCAAATCTTGTTCAGATTTCACCGAGTCTCTCAATGCTCTGTTCTGTCATCATGGATTTTATGATCAGGACTTCCGGCCATTTAGAATGCGCATCCACAATCGCTAAAAACATGTGACCCTCCAGTAGACCAGCATAGTTTATGTGTATTCTCCCCATGGCTGTGTTGGCCATTCCCACAGATGTAATGGTTGTAACGTGTTCCAATCGCAGGCCAGACCCTCTCGGATACAAAACAGGAACCTCAATATTTAATTTAATTTGTAAGACTGTGAGGAAAGGATGCTTCGTTCCAGGAGTGATTTCACATACAAATAGGGATATAGTATCTCAAAACAGACTTTATTACCAACTTCAACATCATTAAGACAAATAGCTTTCAATTATTAGTTAAACAGTGCTTAACGTTGAAATGAAACAATCCTAATTGTTACCTTTATCTCCACTCAAACAAAACTCACCTCAGGTCACAATCCACTTTCAAAAGCAGGTAGCAGACTCAGGAATACTTGCTGTAAAAAAAAAATCTTGAATAAACCACTTTGGGAAAATGATATCCTCCAGGGCCCAGCTTGCAGATTCTTGCCTCTTTCAAATGACTGTTAACACTGCCAGCCTTTCCAGGAACTACAGTTCTATTCACAGGCTAAATCTTTAAACTATACTGCTTTGAGAAAAACTGCTAGTCTGCCAACAGTCAAATCTTTAAATACCTGTTTCTCTGGAAACTGCTGGTCTATTGACAGACTGATGTTTAACTGAACTGTACTGAGAGCTCAGCTTCTTGTCTATTCACATCCCAATCTAAAAAACAGAAACTGAAGAAAACAACACCTGACTGCTTCAGCCCCTGGCTACTCCCATTAACTACATTGTCTTAGTAAAACTAAACACAATGTTTCTAATTATCTACTTCCCAAGGAACCCTGTAAATAAAATTCCAACTTCAGCAAACAATATCCATGGCTAGAATGAATCATGATCTTACTTTTATGATGCTTTAATTGCACCTCTGTGTCCAAAAGCTCTAGCTCCCTTTCAACTCAGCATTTTTAAAAACATGACTGTAGCAGTCACATACTTTTAGCAATAGGTTCAATGACTCCTATTTGGACTAGTTTTTTTTCAACTTTTGGCCTAATGGCATATGGTATTGTTCTAGCTTTGAGACATTTTGGTATATTGTTTGGCTTGATTTTTAGCTGTGCTTCAACTCCAGTCATTGAGCCTAGTGAATCTTCAACCAACTTGTCATACTTCACCAGGACATGTTGCAAGTTTCCTTTTGAATCACTATTTTATTTACTGCATCCCAGTTGAGTCTAATCTTTGGCAGCCATACTGCAACATGAAGAGGCAACTTCACCAGCTTCTACGTTCACCATAATGTTACAACCTCTTCCGTGTACGTCCTTAAGATCACATTTGACAGTTTTAAAGGCAAATGCGTCAACTTTTGATTATAACTTGTCTCAGGTATCAATGATGCAACTGTGCCTGTATCCACTTCCATTTTAATCTTGTGACCCCAAAATGTTGCTGATCGCTCCACACTGTCAAAATGCCGAGTTTCAGCTCCTGAAATTGCTCGGGTCCATTGTCTTCTGAGTGGTCTTGAACTTTGTCTACGAATGCATAGAAAAGGCTAGTCTTTTTAGATACGTTTTTTTCCCACATCCTTGTTGGAGAGGTTTCCGGAGCCCAACATGCTTTGACAATATGGCCCTTTTTGCCAGTTACTGCATTTATTTGCTCTATTCCTGAATTCCACCACTGAGTGTCCAACCTGTTTACATCGGTGCCATGGTTGTACCCTTGCAGCCTTGTTCCTTGTGATGTACATTTTGTTGATCTTCACTCGAGCCCCTATCTGTAAAGCCTCTTTTGTTGTTGACTCCATTGGCGTGCCAACTTCCACAGCAGCTTTTAGAGTTAAATCGCTTACAGTAAGCAGCTTTCTCTGAATAGCTTCACTGCAGAGTCCACAAACCAGCCGATCGCAAAGAGTACCATCAAGTGTTGCACCAAACTGGTACTACTTTGCTAACCTTCTGAAAGGTGCTAGAAATTGTAAAATGCATTCACCTTTCTCCTGACGATGGCTTTGGAACCAAAATATTTCAGCAATTAGTTGAGAAATGCCCCTCTAAAATTTTCATTAGTTTGATATAGGATTTATCTCCCTGTTTTGCTGGATGAACTAAATTTTAAAGCAGCATTAAATGTTTATGCCTTACCGAGCTGATGAAAGTTGAGACCTCCAGGTCCTCCAGTGTTTGATTTGCAATGAGATATAATGGAAATCTTTCCTCATATGAGTTCAGGTCTCACAGTCTTCATCAAATGCACTCGTGGTGCCGGCTCCTAGCGCCTATACTTCTTTTTTTTAATATAAATTTAGAGTACCCAATTCATTTTTTCCAATTAAGGGGCAATGAGCGTGGCCAATCCACTGACCCATGCACATCTTTGGGTTGTGGGGGCGAAACCCATGCAAACATGGGGAGAATGTGCAAACTCCATATGGACAGTGACCCGGGGCCAGGATCGAACCTGAGACCTCAGCGCCATGAGGCAGCAGTGCTAACCACTGTGCCATTGCGGCGCCCTAGCATCTATACTTCAGCCAACTATTTCCTTTCCAATTCCTTGGAATGTATGGCACAAACGATCCCTTTATCCACAAAGCAACTAGATTTCCCATTGCCCACAGTCCTTTTAGTTTCACCACATGTGCAGCCCCTATAGCCCATAGTCTACCCACTTCAATGGAAAGTAAATATTCCGAACTGTCGTTCTTTTTTACTGATGGTTGGAGTCGGGTTTTTTTAAACCTTCAGCATCAGTGGCTTGCATCATCCGACATGTGTGTGTGTATGTGTGCATGTGGATCCAGCCCCGAGAATCTTTCTTTACTCTCAATGCCGTCTCCACTGTTTAGCCAATGATTTTCTTCTTCAGCAATTTCTTTCAAGCCTCAATCCTCATCGCCAGTTTTCCCATTTGTTATATCTCAGTTATCTGCAAAGAGAATAGATATAGTGGTGCCCACACTCTGGATTCTTTCAAACATGATGAGAGGTTTAATTTAACTGTGTTGCTCATACAATCTAAGATGGAGAACTCAAAGCCTGCACAAACACTCTGCTGATGTCACTACACATCACATGATGCTCCACCAGCAGGGATGTATTCTCTGATACATGACAATAGTCCGATAACATTTAATGTTCATATCAGATGTAGTGTAACTTCAGTATGTTTGAAGACACACTTTAAAGATTGGAAACGTTATCAATTAATGTTTCAATCTTTTGAATTTTGTAAGTTAGGTCATATGGTAGATGCTTCCCTGACATTAAAATAACTAGCTATTGTAATGGAGCACATGTTTACATGGAATTTAGATACAAACATACAAAGACATGAAATAGGAGCAGAAGTAGGCCATTTGGCCCTTTTTGTCTGCGTTGCCATTCAATAAGATCATGGCTGGTTTGTTTGTGTTTCAAATTCTACATTCCCATCTACCCCGATAACCTTTGCCTAACAAGAATCTAACCACCACCACTTTAAAAATATTCAGTGACCCCCACCTCCACTGCCTTCTGAGACAGGGAGTTCCAATCTTGCACAAGCCTGTGCGAGAAAGAAATCTCTCCTAATGTCTGTCATATAATAACGACTCTTAATTTAAAATTTCGGCCTCCTAGTTCTGGACTCATCCTTATGAGGAAATATGCTTTCCAAGTCCACCTCGACAGACCATTCAGGATCTTATATACTTCAATCAAGTCACCCTCACTCTTCTAAACTCCAGTGGAAACAAGTCTCGTCTGTTCAACCTATTTGGGAGGACACGGTAGCACAGTGGTTAGCACCATTGCTTCACAGCTCCAGGGTCCCAGGTTCGATTCCCTGTCTGTGCGGAGTCTGCACGTTCTCCCCGTGTCTGCGTGGGTTTCCTCCAGGTGTCCCGGTTTCCTCCCACAGACCAAAGATGTGCAGGTTAGGTGGATTGGCAGATTGACCATGCACAATTGCCCTTAGTGTTCAAAAATG
The DNA here is from genome assembly GCF_047496885.1 of Scyliorhinus torazame. Classification (NCBI taxonomy): domain Eukaryota; kingdom Metazoa; phylum Chordata; class Chondrichthyes; order Carcharhiniformes; family Scyliorhinidae; genus Scyliorhinus; species Scyliorhinus torazame. Next base: position 325,165,024 of record NC_092707.1, on the reverse strand, counting down.
TTGGGTTGGGTGGGGTTACTGAGTTACGGGGATAGGGTGGCGGTATGGGCTTAGGTAGGGTGCTCTTTCCAAGGGCCAGTGGCGACTCGATGGGCCGAATGGCCTCCTTCAGCACTGTAAATTCTATGATTCTATGACTCTATGATATTCTCATCTGAGAACCCACTCATTCCAAGTGTCAATTTAGTAAACCTCCTCGGAGCTGCCGCCCAAAACATTTACATCTTTCTTAAATAGGAAGAATAAAACTGCACACAATATTCAAGGTAAGGTCACACAAATGCCCTGTAAACTGGAGTATTACCCTCACTCTTCTAAACTCCAGTGGAAACAAGCCCAGCCTGTTCAACCTATTTGGGGGGCACGGTAGCACTATGGTTAGCACAGTTGCTTCGCGGCTCCAGGGTCCCAGGTTCGATTCCCAGCTTTGGTCACTGTCTGTGCGGTGTCTGCACGTTCTCCCCATGTCTGCGCAGGTTTCTTCTGGGTGCTCCGGTTTCCTCCCACAGTCCAAAGATCTTGTAATAAAGGATAACATTCAATTAATTGTTTGTTGCTTCTGGACCTGCACACAAACCTTTTGTGACTAGTACACTAGAACATCTAGATCCCGCTGCACCTCAGAATTCTGAAGTCTATCTCTATTTAACTAATACTCTGCTTTTTTATTCTTCCTGCCAAAATGAACAACCTCCCATTTTCCCACATCCTAACGTGCAGGTTAGGTGGATTGGCCACGATAAATTGCCCTCAGTGAACAAAAAGGTTAGATGGGGTTATTGGGTTACGGGGATAGAAGTGAGGGCTTGGGTGGGTCGGTGCAGATTCGATGGGCCGAATGGCATCCTGCTGCACTGCATGTTCTATGTAACAAATGATGCAACCAATTTGCACATCAACTTTGCACATCTCCCCGGTCTTTACCACCACTACTTGAGCTCTCCAGGGACTGTTGCTCGCTTCGATGACCCTTTCCCTCAGCAGCCTTTGGACCTCTGACCTGATGAAGGTCCGGTCCTGGGCACTGTACCGCCTGCTCCTGGTGGCGATGGGTTTGCAATCCGGGGTGAGGTTCGCAAACAGGGAAGGCGGGTCGACCTTAAGGGTCGCGAGGCCGCAGGCAGTAAGGGGGGATATAGTGCCGCTGAATTTAAAGGTCACTCAACCTATCTCTATCTGTCCGCAACTTCCTTATGTCCTCTTCACAACATATTTTCATAACTTTCATTGTGTCATCTCCAAATTTAGCTACCATGCCTTAATGCTCCTCATCTAAGTCATTGGTATAAATGGTAAAAAGCTGAGATCCCAGCATGGACCCTTGAGGCACTCCACTTGTCACATCCTGCCAATCAGAAAAAGACCCATTTTTGCTTACAATGTTTCCTGCCAGCCAGCCAATCTTCTATCCCTGCTAATATGTTACACCCTACACCATGAGCTTTTATTTTCCACAATAACCTTTGATGTGACACCTTATCAAATGCCTTCTGGACGTCCAAGTACAGTACATCTACAGGTTCCCCTTTATTCACAGCACATGTTACTCCTTCAAAGAACTCCAATACATTGGTAAATATGATTTCCCTTTCACAAAACCAGGCTTATTCTTCTGATTACCATGAGTTTTTCCAAGTGTCTAACTATGACATCCTATATGATTGATTCTAACACCTTCCCCACAACAAACATCAAGCTAACTGGCTAATAGATTCCTGTTTTCTGCCTCTCTCCCTTCTTGAATAGAGGGGTTATGTTTGCTACTTTCCAGTCTGATGGAATCATTCCAGAATCCAGTGAATTTTGGAATTGTAACACCAACTCATCTGCTACCTCATTAGCCACCTCATTAAAGTCCCTCAGGTGAAATCTATCAGGACCCAGAGCTCCTTTAGTTTGCTCAGTACATCTTCCCTAGTAACTATAATTTCACCAAGTTTCATCTGCCATTTCCTTATTATCATAGAATTTACAGTGCAGAAGACCCATTGAGCCTGCACCGGCATTTGGGAAGAGCACCCTACTTAAGCCCACCTCAACCCAAACCCCATAACCCAGTTATCCCACCTAACCATTTTTTGGACACTAAGGGCAATTTAGCATGGCCAATCCACCTAACCTGCACATCTTTGGACTGTGGGAGGAAACCGGAGCACCCGGAAAAAACCCACGCAGACATGGGGAGAACGTACAGAAACCGCACAGACAGTGACCCAAGCCGTGAATTGAACCTGGGACTCTGGAACTGTGAGGCAATGGTGATAACCACTGTGCTACCATGCTGCCCATCTACTGTTAACTGCCCATTGTCACTCTCTATCTAGAGGACCAACACACACTTTACTTACTTTTTTCATTTGTAAATACCTGTAGAAATCCTTGCTGTCCATCTTTACATTTCTAGCTAACCTCCTCTCAAGTTCTAATTTATTTGACCTGATTAATCTTTTAGTCATTCTCTGCTGCATTTTTTATGCTAAACAATCAACTGAACTGCCACTCCCCTTTGCACGGTTGTATGCTTTTTTTCTGAAGTTTGATGATTTCCTTAACTTCCTTAGTCAATCACAGGTGGTAAGTCCTCCCCTTATAATGTTTCTTTACCGTAGAAATATACTTATTCTGAGTGTCCTGGAATATTTCCTTAAATGTCTGCCACTGTTTCTCTATTGATTGATCCCCTCGCCTTGTGTCGTAATTCACTACAACTAACAGAAAGAAGTCACTGACTTCAGTTGGTCTTTACTCGAGTTTACACTCTACATGAGCCTCCTCTCATCCCTCTTCCTCTGATTATATCAGCATATCATTCCATTGCTTTCTCCTTCATGTCCTTATCTAACTTTTTCTTGAAAGCATCTATGTTAATCGGCAGCAAGTTCCATATTCCAAACAAGCCATTAGTGCTGTCCATATCTAGTCTGGGATACTTGTGACTCCAGATGCGGTTGACTCTTAACTGCCTTCTGAAATGGCCCAGCTAGTTGAAGGGCAATTTGGGATGAGCAATAAATGCTGGCCTTGCCAGTGATGCCTACATTCAATGAACAAACAAAAAAAAAGTTATTTTTCGGCCCCTGGCTAACATTGTCTTTATATTTCTGTATCACTTATCGCTGAAGTGTCTATCTTTCTGAATGGGTTGTTTCGACTTGTTTATCGCTAAGGTTAGTGTCGCGTACAGTTGACAATGTAACTCTGGTTCATCAACATGATATTGTACTCCAGGCACATTGATCTGGGGCCAAAAGCTGTAGGAGCTTAGATCAAAAAATTGTCATTTACTTTTACTTCCCCTCATTAAGGCAGATAGGGAATGTTAGTGAGGTTGTTGCTTCATAATACATAATCCCAACAGAACAGACTATTCAGCTCCATGAGCCTGGGCAGTTAGATAATGGCTGAGCTGTATCTTAACTCCGTTTACCTACCCTTGTTCCAAATCCCTTGTTCCATATCTTAAGTAACAAAATCTATTAATCTCAACTTTGAAAATTCCAACTATACCAGCATCCATGATCTTTCGGAGAAGCCAGATGTCACTACAATTTGTGAATAAAATTACTTTCTGATGTCACTTCAAAATTGTCTAGCTGTAATGTTACCATTGTGCACTCTCGTTCTGGATTCCCACAGTAAAGAAAATAGTTTCTTCAGTTTAAAATTGGTCTTGTGTTGCACCCATTTTTTGAGCAGCAAGGATATCAATTTCGCAGTGGGCCAGCCTATGTCCAATCTGCTTTGTTAGGACATTGTCCTTTTAAATCGGCAGTTTTTTTGTCTTTTTCTGTTTATTCTGTTTCTTTCGGTCTATTCATGGGATGTGGATATGGCTGACATGGGAGCATTTATTACCCATCACGGTTTGGCCTGAAAAGGTAGTTGTGAGTTACATTTTTGATGTTATCTGTGTGGTGAAGGTTCACTTGCAGTGATGTTAGCAAGAGAGTTTCAAAATGTTGACCCAGTAACAATGAATGATTGGTGATATATTTCCAAGTTCGGGTGGTGTGTGACTTGGAGGGGAACTTGAAGAAGGTGATGTTCCCATTCACTTACTACCCTTATCTTTCTATGTGGTAGAGATTGGGGTTTCAAGAGGTGCTGACAAAGGAGGTTTTCTGAGTTACTCCAGTGCACCTTGTAGACTGGCGGTGGAGGAATTTAAGTTTTAAGATTCTAATAGGGTTAGATAAGTGGGGGTGGGAGCAGGTTTGTGTGCTGCAGAAACACTGGTATAGACGAATTGGGCCAAATGGTCTGTTTCTGTGTATTCCTGTGTAATTGATCTAACTGTGATGCACAACAGGGCTGACCAAGAGGGCTGCTTTGTCTGGGTGATGTTGAATTTCTTGTGTATTGTTGGAGCTGCATTTATTCAGCCAAGTGGAGAGTATTCCATCACACTCCTGGCTTGTGATTTGATGGACAGGCTTTGGGGAGTCACTCACAGCAGAATATATACCTGTGACCTGCTTCGGTTTGTATGCAACTGGTTCATTCAAGTTTCCAGCTAATGGTGGCACCCAGAATATTGAATGATTCGATCCAGAAATCGGTCATGGATGAGAGGGGCAAATATCAGCCTGAAATGGTCATTGTTCCAGATCTCAAATAGAAAATGATTGAACAATCTCTCTTGTTGCATTTGGCCATTACAGCATCTTTACTGGCTTCCATGGCTAAAGCCAGTTCTTGCATCAAGAGTTATGCATATATTAGATTTTTATTCATGGCTAAAAGTCAGTAAATTTGAAATCAACATTCACTTCAGCTTATTGAATTGTTCAAATTGAAGCTGAAGGTAGCTCCTACTTGGCTTCAATTATCATGTTGTTCAGCTTGTCACCGTTCAGTGCCTCCTCCTTCAGTTGGAGGAGGGGTGCAGTTCCTTCCGTCAGTAACTTTCCTGGCCTGAATAAATGTCAGGAAATCCTTATTTACACGTAAATTGTCTTTCTCGTAAAATTATTAACAAAAGGAATTTCATCCCCTTGTTATGTGACAAAAATCAAATTCAAAGGGAAAGTAAATCTCTGAAGCTAATGTGCAGACATCCTCATTGCTCACTGTCCCACAAACGGTCACTCCTAAAACAAGAATAAAGAGTCAAAAATGAGCACGATAGGGGCAAGAAAGAGATGCTATCCAAATTTTAATACGTGCTCTCGCATTTCTTGTATACTTTCAGTGATGCAAAATAAATGAAGGCTTTGAAGCCCAAGTACTTTCCTCAGCATCTTTGTACAAAATGTGTTAAAGTCAGCATGTGACATATGAATAATAGAGCTGCCTTTTTAATCACTGATAGAATTGCAAATCAGTCAGATAATATTCCGAAAGCTTTATTGTGAATAATGCGCACAAAAAGGAGATTGACGCTTCACCTTGGAGCATAGAAGTGAAAACAAAGATAATGTACCATGGTAAGTTTTAAGTAAAAAGTTGTACTTGGAAAATTGTAATGAATCTGCCAGATTTTGTTATTCTAGGGAAAAAAGTATTTTGTGAATTGTGCTGTGTCAGACAAAAATTGTGTGCAATTCTAAAAGTCTATGTTATTAGAAAGCAGTGTTGTCACCAAAGGGACACACTGCTGTGAACAGATGATTTCTAAAAAGGATTATGCAGATTGAGGGAATCTTCGAACCATTGCTCAACACCCTGTTTCCTTAGAGTTAAGTATGTGCGATATCGCTTCCGAGCCAGGAATCATTCCGCTGATGCAGTCAGGAAAACATGACAATGAGCATCAAAGTGTGACACCAAAAAAACTAATTATAAGCTGCAATCCAATTGGTTGCTAGCTCAGATTGGCTTCTGGTGCTGGTTCTATAGTGTAATTTTGCCCAGCACCCTGAACTTTGCCATCACGTTTGGCCGTAGGTTTAATCCAACACCAGTTGTCCAACTTGCAACAGAGAAATTACAAACTTTGTTCTCTTCTGTTGTACATCACAGTTAGATCAATTACACAGGAATACCCAGAAACAGACCATTTGGCCCAATTGGTCTGCACTCGTCTTAGTGCAGCACACAGACCTGTTCGCACCCCCAATTATCTAACCCTATTAGCAGATATTCCTTTCTCCATCATGTGCTAATCTAGCCTCTTCTTAAATGCACTTGTGTCTCAGCTGCTCCCTGTGGTAACACGTTCCACATTCTAACCATCCTCTGGGTTAATAAGGTTCTACTCCATTGGGAACTTGGGAAAAAAAGGTACACGCTTTGAATATTGACCCCAGTTTAGTTACTGACTACCTTCAGTGGGTTTGAGACTAGTGGTCATTTTCAAAGAATGCACTCCTAGAGGAAGAACCTCATTCCCTGGCAGCAAAGCGAGGAAATTAAATAATGCGCATGATTTTCTGAACTTTCATTTAAAAGTTGAAAATTAAGTCCTATGTGCCAAAATGTCCAATATGCACTCTTAGCTGCTCAGTTTTTCAGCACAAAGTTGGATGACCCCAACAATGGTCCTTAAATAATCAATAATGTCATGAGCACGAATCATCTGAAAACAATAGCGTGGAAGTGAGATCTACTGCCTGTATTATTTGAGGGTTCTTTGTGCTTCATTTCAGCTGTGATATGGTTATAGCTTAGGACATAGCCTGTATTTTCTGGCCACTTGTCTGTGCAATTGTTGTTTGTGGCTTCAATGCATTACATAATGCTGAAAATGTGCATACCTATAGTGCTGCTTGTTCCTTCCTCAATACTAGTACATTAAAGTCACATCACACCATACCCTCTTTAGATAGCCCAGATTCATTGACATGACTCAATCCTATTCAATCTGAGGTAACTGGAAGAAAATTATCTTTAAAATTGGAATTGAAGAGCTCTATAGAAGAAGAGAGAAAGCATGCCTAAGAGATGCTGTTATTGGGTCTATTGCCTGCTGAACCTCAAAGTCCTCTTTGTTCCCAGGTTGAGTGCACAGATGGGAGAATTTAAAATGGCTGCCTGGATATCAGATTTTTGGCTGGGGGTGATTGGGGGCAGGCTGGATTACAATTTGAGGTGGATGGCCCAGGATGAAGTGATGAGGCTGCCAGGTGCAGAAGCAGACTGGGCAGAAGGCTTGCCTCAGAGCTCTGGCACTGTGAAGAAAATGTAAAAAGGAAGAATAAATTATGAAACGTTCCTCTAACACCCCCCCCCCCTCTCAAGCTGCTCTCAACCCTTACGCACTTCACATACCCCACCCACGTCACAATAACCTGGGCTAGTGCGCGGTCAATTCCAGCCCCACTTGACCCAGAGTCTCAACACAATTGAATTTACTATTTATTCTTCGAAAATACCTGAAGTCTTTGGCTGCCCAATAACTACAGTCACAAGGTTTAAAAATGTAAACACAATTAATTTTTATTAATTACAATAACTACAATTATATAGGCAGCAAATACGTCTGATTAACTATTATTTACTTCATAACCCCTTTCTTTAACTTGTCCCACCCTCTATACACACACAAGACAGACGAACACAGAGGGGAAAGAGGGTGTAAAGGAAAATAGTAAGTAAAGTAAAAGACACAGAGGCACAGAGGCACTGAGACACTGTCTGTCGCCAGACAGAATAGAGTCTTTGACAAATCCATTGCCACCAGCCAACCAATCAAACCAAATCTTTCTGATCTCTTGGGTGTCAGAAAGTCTGAGTTCTATTCAAAAGCGAAATCTTCATATCACAGTGTATAATTTTAAAATGTTTGAGTTCCTCACTTCCTCTGCTCGACTTAAAGGTATATGGCCATTAAATATGCATGGATCAAAAATGATAACAACAAAGTAAAAGAAGGGGGAATAAGGGAATCAACAGGAAGGGCACTTACCCCTCCCCGCCATTTGTAGAGTAAAGGGTTAACATCAGAAGCACATGGGGCGGGTTTCTCCGACCCCGTGCCGGGTCGGAGAATCTCCGGCGGGCCGCAAATTGTGCCACGCTGCCCCGATGCCGGCCCGTGATTCTCCGCAGAACGGAGAATCGGCGCCATTGACGCCAGCGTGGTTGGTGCCATCCCGGTCGGGTCGCTCTATGCCGCCGGCCCGCCGATTCTCCGGCCCAAATGGGCCGAGCGGCCGTAAGAAAAGAGCAGAGTCCCGCCGGCGCCGTTCTAATCTGCTCTGAGCCAGCGGGACCTCGGTGTTGAAGGGTCAGGTGGCGGCCTGTGGGGGGGAGGGGGGGGGTCCGACCCCAGGGTCCTTTGATGTGGCCTGGCCTGCGATCGGGGCCCACCGATCGGTGGGCCGGCGTCTGTGGCTGGGGGCCTCCTTTCCTACGCGCCGGCCCTTGTAGTCCTGCGCCATGTCACGTCGGGGCCGGCACGTTGAAGGAGGCCACTGCGCATGCGCGCTTTGCCGCCGCCGCCACTGCGCATGTCCTCGTTGGCGCCAGCGCAACTGTGCATGCGCGGATCCCGTGCCGTACAGTTCGCGCTGGGACCGGCAGCTGGAGCAGCGCGAACCGCTCCAGCGCCGTGCTGGCCCTCTGTAGTCTTGGGAGTGGCCCATTCATGCCGTCGTAAAATGCTCCCATGATTCTTATGTAATGAGGATGTGACAGCAACGGAGAATTAGAGGGAAGAGAAGTATCAACCTGATGCAGAGGTCTCAAAATGTATATAGTGGGTGTAAATGAAGAGTAATGGTTTTAACAAGCTAGTCTCAAGAAGCTTACTTTGGGAGAATAGACAAACCCTAAAGAACGTCAAACACATGATGAACATGGCGATGGCAGATAGTGAGTAAAAAAAAAACAGGAAAAGTCCAAGAAACAGCTGCAGACCTGACAAGTCAAGAGATTTTTTACTGAAGGATGAAAAGACAGATTCAAAATTATACAGAAAGTCAGAGCATTGGAGATGCAGCAGACACAAGCTGGGATGCAGATGCAGAGTCCGTATGGCAGTGTGCACAGAGCAAAATAACAAGCAACAATGGAATTCACACTATCACTCCCAGAATCATTCGAGAGTGTTGAAGGCTTGCAACACGCTCAGCACTGGAACAACTGGGGAAAAAGGCTTTCCAGATAAAGAACTGTTCCTGGTTTACATGAAATACAACAAAAATCAGGGCAGTGCATTACTCTGCTATTGGTGCTATTGCCAATGATGTAACAGCAGGGCAGGGAGTTGATGATATTTCAATTTCTTACAAAGACGTCCTGCAAGCATTTGATTCATATTTCAGCTTATGCAGAAATTTAAAAAGCAACACTTAACAAGTAAAATCAATCACCAGGCATCAATGATCTATACCGGCTGACAGGAAATTGCAACAATGAAATATTGAGGGAAGAATTGATGCATGATTGCACAGTAGTTGGTGTCCTACATGAAGTTCTATCAGATCTCTTGTAAACGGGAGAAGATTTCACTCTCATCAAGGCACTACAAATTGCAAGAAAAAGCACATACAGAAAACAAAATACAGCACTTGTTCACAAGGAAGGTGAGCTCGAATGGAAAATAAGAAGTGAGGTTATTCAGTATGTGGGCCACAAGAAAGAAAGCACACATGGGGCGGGGTTCTCCAATCCCGCGACAGTGTCCACGCCGTCGTAAATGCCGTCGTGTTTTACGACAGCGTGAACGGGCCACTGCCAGGACTAATTCTGGCCCCAACAGGGGGCCAGCATGGCGTTGGATCAGTTCACGCCGCTCCAGCTGCCGATCCCGGAACGAGCTGTGTGCCGCGGGATCCGCGCATGCGCAGTGGCCTCCTTCAACACACCGGCCCTGACACAACATGGCCCAGGGATACAGGGGCCGGCGCGTAGGAAAGGAGGCCCCCAGCCAGAGAGGACATCCCGCCGCTCGGTGGGCCCCGATCGCAGGCCAGGCCACATTGGAGGCACCCCCCGGGGTTGGACACCCCCTCCCCCCCCACAGGCCGACCCCCCCAACCCTTCAACAACGAGGTCCCGGCGGCTCAGAGCAGGTTAGAACGGCGCCGGCGGGACTCGTTTTCTTTTTCACGACAGCTCGGCCCATCTGGACTGGAGAATGGGTGGGCCGACCGCGTAGAGCGGCCCACAACCGGTGCTGCGCCAACCACGCCAGCGCCATTGGCGCCGATTCTCCGCTCTGCGGAGAATTGCGTGCCAGCGTCAGGGCGGCGTGGCCCGGTCGCAGGGATTCTCCGGCCCGGCCCAGGGCTGGGAGAATCCCGCCCTGAATTAGAAGCCTGCAAAAATGGGGGAAAGAGCCCCAACATTCAATTTGCTCTTGGTGTGGCAGGCAAAAACTGCACAATTAAGAAGGGCGCACAGCAGGGGGAACAGAATGCCACAATGGTGTAATAATAGGACATTTTAAAACAGTCTGCTGATCTAAAACATAGATATTCTGCAAAAAGAAAGAAAAAAATAAAACAAAACCACATACAAGTAGAAGAACCATAGAAAAAGTAATGACTTTCCTCTGGAAAGTAATTGAAACTGAAAATAATTGCTGGAATATTCAACTTGAAGTGGACGGACACCCCACAAAGTTTAAGTCGTCACAAGGCCAGGAGTTTCTTTTTTTTTATCTGACAAAATAAAATGGCTCCAATATATTAGATTGCAGCCTTTATCTATCAAGTTACCAGGACTAGGTTGGACTATGCTGAAAGTCATAAACGAACAAACACATGACGAAATTGAAGCACAGAGAAAGAGAGATCACTGAACATCTGTATGTCATCCAGAATCAAGAATTTTTGTTACTCGGTAGGACCACAGGTGTGTCTAAACTATGAAGTTGATGAAATTGCTGATAAACATTACAGCAATACATTCAGAAATATATTTCCAAGATTATTTATGGGCTTGGGAAGCTGAGTACTATATTACCCTCGGAGCCGATGCTAAACCTCTTTACACCAAAGAAAGTCAACTCCTGGACAAAGTCAAGGATGAAAATGAGATGATGCAACAGCAAGGGATTATCTCACCAGTCACCATGGCAACAAAATGGTGGTCAGGAATGGTCACTGTTCCAAAGTCAAACCAATTAGAATCTGTGTCGATTTAACTCAACTAAACAAATCAGTGGAATGTGAGATCTACCCAACGGCTTCGGTGGATGCGAGCCTTGCCCAATTCACTAAGAGTACTCGCTTCACCAAATTGGATGCACATCGTGGATTTTGGCAGTTTCCTCTGGACAAAGAATCCAGATTGCTGTCCATCTTTGGAACACCACTTGGTTGCTACTTATTTAATAGATTACCATTTGGTGGGCATGGTAGGAGTAATATGATCTAATTGGACATGGCTCCAGGAGAGAAGAGCATGACCATAGAGATAAAACATCCTGAAAGTCTTACAAGATAAAGGCCAAACATTGCACGAAAAATGTGAACTTGCCAAACCTATGATTCAATTTCTAGGCCACATTGTATAAGCCTCAGGAATAACAGTTGACCCACAAAGAATACACGTTATTGGAGAGTTTCCACACCCTGGAACATTACTGAACTTCAGAGATTCCTTGAGATGGTCAACCAAGTGGGCAAGTTCTTACCAAATTTGGCAGAAGTGAATGAGCCTTTGAGATAGCTATTGAGACAAAGTCAACAGTGATGTTAAAATGGGGACCATCAAATGCTATTGAGAATATCAAGAATCTTTTAAATTCCTCTAAAAATTATTGGTACATTACAACCTAGAACTACCAACCATAGTAGCAGCAGATATATCATCCATGAGTCTGGGTGCAGTGTTATTTCAAGTACTGAGAAATGATAAACAAAGAACAAAGAACAATACAGCACAGGTACAGGCCTTTCAGCCCTCCAAGCCTGCGCCGACCATGGTACCTGCCTAAACTAAAACCGTCTGCACTTATGGAGTCCGTATCCTTCCATTCCCACCCTATTCATATATTTGTCCAGATGTCCCTTAAATGTCACTATCATACCTGCTCCCACCACCTCCCCAGGCAGTGCATTCCAGATATTTACCACCCTCTGTGTAAAAAAACTTGCCTCGCACATCTGTTCTAAACTTTTCCCCACGCACTTTAAACCTATGTCCCCTAGTACTTGACTCCCCTACCCTAGGAAAGAGCATCTGACTATCCACTCTGTCTAAGCCACTCATAAGCTTGTAGACCTCTATCAGGTCGCCTCTCAACCTCCGTCGTTCCAGTGAAAACAGACCAAGTTTATCTAACCTCTCCTCATAGCTAATGCCCTCCATACCAGGCAACATCCTAGTGAACCACTTCTGTACCCTCTCCAAAGCATCCACATCTTTCTGGTAGTGTGGCGACCAGAATTGTACACAGTATTCCAAATGAGGCCTAACTAAGGTCCTGTACAGCTGCAAAATGACTTGCCAATTTTTATATTCAATGCCCCGACCAATGAAGGCCAGCATGCCGTATGCCTTCTTGGCCACCTTATCCACATTCATTGCCACTTTCAGTGATCGGTGGACATGCACGCCCAGATCTCTCTATCTGTCAGTACTTGCAAAAGTTCTACCATTTATTGTGTAATTCCTACATGCATTGGACCTTCCAAAATGCATTACCTCACACTTGTCCGGATTACACTCCATCTGCCATTTCTCCGCCCAAGACTCCAACCAGTTTATATCCTGCTGTATCCTCTGACAATCCTCTTCACTACCCACAACTCAATCAATTTTTGTGTCATAGACCAGTTTACTATGCCTCAAGGTCACTCACAGATACAGACAAAATACATTCTTCAATTGAGAAGGAAGCATTGGCAACAACATGGACATGCAAAAAATTCTCAGACTACATGATGGGATTACGGTTCAAAATTGAGACCATAAACCACTCATCATCCTTTTGAACATGAAGATGCTGCCTAGAATCCAGCAGTTCAGATTAAAATAAATGAGATACGTCTCCATAACAGAATATGTTTAAGGGAAATACCAGACTATAGCAGATATGCTATTGAAGGTACCAGTTGCCTCTGCAAACTATGCACGTGGAAAACGCACCCTGCCCCAGCCACATCGCCATGAAAATGAGAATTGCCATGTTTGGGGTAGGGCTTATGACTTTCAGCCATTTGTGCTCGTTTACTCACAATGTTGAACCTCTCTGTTGTGGTGAAAATCTGCGTCTGTGGTCCACTCTGCGGATGCCACAAAAATGTAAGTTTGCGCCATGGCTGATCACACCAGAGATAACCAGAGCCACACAAATCTGACTAATAATCCCCTTTGTACTCACCGCCAGACCACTGCTCTGCATGGACACACCGGTGACATGAACATGATTTTGCTCAGATGGAATTCTTTGTTGGTGAGCAGATCTTCACATGTCACCAGCCCTTGCTACTTCTCACCTATTCACTAAGTCACTCTGTACTATCCGTGTCTACATCCTCTGGAACATGAGTATCTGAGATCATGCTCAGGACAAGTTGATGGCAGTATTGTGCGGTGCAGTGGTTTGCTGATTTGCTCAAAGATACCAGCGGTTGCAACAGCTTTCTTCCTCATACCCGCGCAAATGGAAAATAATAGAATGTCAGAATACTATCCACTGAATTACCATCTTTGTGATGTCATTGATGTTGAGTGTCTGACTGGTGGCAAAGTGGCATAATACTGTATTAGAACACAGAACATACAGTGCAGAAGGAGGCCATTCGGCCCATCGAGTCTGCACCGACCCACTTAAGCACTCACATTCACCCTATCCCCGTAACCCAGTAACCCCTCCTAATCTTTTTGGTCACTAAGGGCAATTTATCATAACCAATCTACCTAACCTGCACGTCTTTGGACTGTGGGAGGAAACCAGAGCACCCGGAGGAAACCCACGCAGGCACGGGGAGAACGTGCAGACACCGCACAGACAGTGACCCAGCGGGGAATCGAACCTGCGACCATGGTGCTATGAAGCCACAGTGCTAGCCACTTGTGCTATCGTGCTGCTTATCACATAAACATTATAGAATCAAATTTCCACAGGATGTGGTATTTTTCCTGCGTAACAGTGGAGAATGAGCAGAAGCCCTGGAGAAGCAGTATCAACAATTATTGATCCTGTATTTCTCAGGTTACCATTAATCTTTTGCTAAAATTATACCTGAAAATCAGAAGAATGATTGTGGAAGATTCCAGATGAATTACGCTCGCCAATGGTTTTGATATCGTAGCTGCTTTGATGCTCCCCTTTCCTGTAATTTTCAGGATTTTTCTCTTGTAAGGGGTCAGGTGCTTGAAATATTTGGAGACCTATGTGAATCTGCACATAACCAATAACATGCAGGGGCGATTTTGAGCCTGCATTAGCCGTCAGTGAGAACAGTATTGCGGGCTCGAAGTCCAGAGAGAATCGTAAAATGTGAATTGCAATTTTCACCCTCTGCCACCCCCTCACCGATGGTGTAACGTGAAATATACCACGGGTGCCTGGGAATCTAATTTTAATACATTACATGTCATTAGTGAGGACTCACTCCGGATCTGCCCCCTTCACTGAATATTCAGTGGGTGCCAGCATGAGGTCACGCCAGCGTCATTTACAACAGGTCTAGTAAAGCATGAACCAGGTGGCCTCACCTCCAAGGGGGGTATCTGAGATCAGCGGTCAGACAGCCATGAATCTCCAGTATGTTCAATGCACCAGAGAGGACACAGAGAACACAGGACCGGGGCTGGGATTCAGTCTCCCATTCTCAGGGGGAGGGGTCACTAGCAGGCCTCACTTTTTTTTCATTTCAGGTGCCCCTCACTTTGAGGGGCTCTGGGGCTGGCATTCAGATGTTGCTTCCCATGTCCTCCTTACTGGGCTTGTCCCCAAATCACCGCTAAAGGAGTGTCCATCCTCAATGGGAGCTGGAAAGGGGGTGTCAGGAAGTGATTGCAGAAAGTCTGCATGGGGTGGGGGGTGGGGAGGGCGACTGTGCGGTTCTTGAGTGCAGTTCCATGAGAGGCCAGGCTGGAAGCGTAGAGTGGCGGACTCAGAAATGGGTTGCATCAATGCCTCATGAGGTACGAGAGCCTCCTATTTGGGGGAAGCCATCTGCAGTGTGATAGAACCTCACAGCACTGTGAGAACAAAGGGGTTAAGCTTTCTTTTAACATGTTTCCAATTTAAGGGCAATTTTAGCATGACCAACCCACTTACCATGCACATCTTGATTGTATGGGTGAAACCTATGCAGCATGGGGAGAATGTGCAAACTCCACACGGACAGTGATTCAGGGCCGGATCGAACCTGAGACCTTAGTGCCTTGAGGCAGCAGTGGGGGGTAAGCTATATGGAAATTCAAATCCACTTGCCAGGGAAGTATGACTATCAGGAGTTAAGGCGGGGCTGGAATGGTGATGGAAGGCTTGTCAACTCTGCAGCCCTTGTGAACTGGGAGAATCATGGAGCCCTCCAGGTATGTGCTTGTCATGCTAATTACAGGCTTCAGTCTAATCAGTTGTGCTGCACTTGCTGCAAGAGACAGTCATTTTCTTGATAGAATACCTCTCGTCAATTGTGCCAATGATATCTGCAGAGCTAAACATCAGTTCCACTGATTTCAGCCAAGTTCTTAACCCTTTGGAAGTATCTTCCCAAGCCTCCAATGCTCAACGTTAACATGACACAGATTATACTACTGATGTGCACCTCATGCAAGGCATGATGGTGATATCTACCATCACTCACCCTATTCACGGGGCGGGGGGGGGCGGGGCGGGGGGGGAGGATGCGGGGGTTCTAGGTGCCCCGTTAAAATTTTGATGCTGGTCCCATTCATCGACTCAACTGCCCTCCCTTTCACCTAATGCCAGGCTTCCCTGGTTTGGGGAATGGTCGGGGGTAAGGTACCACTTTACCCCCCTGGTTGAGTTAGAGGGACAGTGTGCGGAAGTGGCAGTCTGAGACGAGAGGGTGTGAGGCTTAGTGGAGAGGTCATAAGACAATTAGATGTATGAACAGATGACTGTCAGGAGTTAGGGCGGGGCTGGATCATCAAGTCTGCTCCGCCATTCAATGATCTGCTAATTCTCAAATCCACTTTCCCACCTTATCCCCATAATCCTTGATTCCTTACTGATTAAAAATCTGTCTGTCTCAGCCTTGAACATACATTTTAAAAATAAATTTAGAGTAGCCAATTATTTTTCTTTTCCAATTAAGGGGCAATTTAGCATGGCCAATCTACCGAACCAGCACATCTTTGGGTTGTGGGGGTGAAACCCACGCAGACACGGGGAGAATGTGCAAACTCCACACGGACAGTGACCCAGGGCTGGGATTCGAACCCGGGTCCTCAGCGCCGCAGTTCCAGTGCTAACCACTTCGCCACATGCCCACCTCACCTTGAACATACTTATTAACTCAAACTCTACAGCTCTCTGCAGCAAAGAATTCCACAGATTTACTACACTCTGAGAGAAAATATTGTTCCTCATCTCTGTCTTAAATGGATGACTCCTTACTCTTAGATTATGCCCTCTGGTCCAAGACTTTCCCAGAGAGGAAACATCCTCTCACCATCTAGCCTGTCAAGCACCCTGAGAATCCTATATGTCTCCATAAGGTCACCTCTCATTCTTCTAAACTCCAATGAGTACAGGCCTAATCTACTCAACCTCTCCTCATAAGAAAATCTCTCCATACCCGGGATCAAGCTTGTGAACCTTCTCTGGACTGCTTCCAATGCCAGTATATCTTTCCTCAGGTGATGGGACCAAAACTGTTCACAGTATCCTGTGTCTGGTCTGATTAGTGCCTTGCATAGTTTTAGCAGAAATCCCCTATTTTTTATACTCAACTCCCTGAAATAAAGGCAAGCATTCCATTGTCCTTCCCAATTACCTGCTGAACTTTAATGCTAGCATTTTGTGATTTATGGATGAGGATCCCCAAATCCCTCTGTGCTGCAGCTTTCTGCACGGTAGCATTGTGGATAGCATAATTGCTTCAGAGCTCCAGGGTCCCAGGTTCGATTCCGGCTTGGGTCACTGTCTGTGCGGAGTCTGCACATCCTCCCCGTGTGTGCGTGGGTTTCCTGTTTCCTCCCACAGTCCAAAGATGTGCAGGTTAGGTGGATTGGCCATGGTAAATTGCCCTTAGTCTCCAAAATTGCCCTTAGTGTTGGGTGGGGTTACTGGGTTATGGGAATAGGGTGGAGATGTTGACCTTGGGTAGGGTGCTCTTTCCAAGAGCCGGTGCAGACTTGATGGGCTGAATGGCCTCCTTCTGCACTGTAAATTCTATGGTTCTCCATTTAAATAATATTCAGCACCTTTATTCTTCCTACCAAAGTGCATAACCTCACATTTTCCTATATTATATTCATCTGCCAATTTGTTGCCCATTCACCTAACCTGTCTATACCCCTCTTAAACCCTTTGTGTCATCCGCACCATTTGTCTTCCAATTCACTAAGGGGAAAGTCCCAAAGACATGGAAGGCTGAGGGTCAGGACTCTGTCAGGAATCCTCAATCAAGCCCAATTTGGTGTTCTGTTCTTTTCAGTGCATGATTCTGGAGAGTAACAGTTACCCTTTCTGTGAGGGCCCACATGTATACAAACTTGGACTGGAGCCAGTCAAGCCAGGATGCCAGGGTCATGGGCTTCGCCCACTTATCAGGCATGCCCCAGGTGCAGAGTGTGATGGACCACACCCACATTGCTCTGCGATATCCATGGCGTCATGCAGTGCCATTCATGAACCACAAGAGATTTTGCATCCTCAATGTCCAATCGTTTGTGACGCAATGATGCGCATAGTGCACGTGTGTACCCATTTCCCGGAGACCATCCATGAGAGTTATATCCCAGACGTCTTCTAATAGAGCCCCAGAGGGTTCCCCTAATAATTGTGATCTGCTTCACTCTCCACAACTTGGCGCTGCAGAGGGGAGACCAGCTGAACCAAGGTGAGATGGAGGAGCGCCACATATCCTCGGATGAGGAGGAGGTCGTGGAGGGCAGAGATGGGAAACCACAGAGGAGGAGGAGGAAGGACCTCAGGCTATTGCCAATGCTCACTTGGGTGGCGAGCTGGGACACCCTCATAGCCTCGGTTTGGGGATAATCAGGACTAGGGAGTGCGGAGCACTCCCACCATGGGGAGTGACATCTCATCATAACTGTGGTGCCAGCAGTAGCTTCTCATGATGGTGCTCAATTTCATGGGCAGGACGGAAAGCCATTGGCCATACTCAGAAGGAGAATGACAATGACTTGCGTTGAGGACAGAGCAATGCTCCTCTCATCCGCAGCAATATGTCTGACTCCTGCCTGACTGAAAGCTGAACGCAGCCAGCCAAAGAACAGGCTCATTATGGAGTTTAGAGACGTTGGATGAGCTTGCATCTACTGAAGCCCCTTCTGAAGTCAGGGGTCCTGGTGTGCTCCTTCAACTAACAAACAAGAACAAAGAACAAAGAAATGTACAGCACAGGAACAGGCCCTTCGGCCCTCCAAGCCCGTGCCGACCATACTGCCCGACTAAACTACAATCTTCTACACTTCCTGGGTCCGTATCCTTCTATTCCCATCCTATTCATATATTTGTCAAGATGCCCCTTAAATGTCCCTATCGTCCCTGCTTCCACTACCTCCTCCGGTAGTGAGTTCCAGGCACCCACTACCCTCTGCGTAAAAAACTTGCCTCGTACATCTACTCTAAACCTTGCCCCTCTCACCTTAAACCTATGCCCCCTAGTAATTGACCCCTCTACCCTGGGGAAAAGCCTCTGACTATCCACTCTGTCTATGCCCCTCATAATTTTGTATACCTCTATCAGGTCGCCCCTCAACCTCCTTCGTTCCAGTGAGAACAAACCGAGTTTATTCAATCGCTCCTCATAGCTTATGCCCTCCATACCAGGCAACATTCTGGTAAATCTCTTCTGCACCCTCTCTAAAGCCTCCACATCCTTCTGGTAGTGTGGCGACCAGAATTGAACACTATACTCCAAGTGTGGCCTAACTAAGGTTCTATACAGCTGCAACATGACTTGCCAATTCTTATACTCAATGCCCCGGCCAATGAAGGCAAGCATGCCGTATGCCTTCTTGACTACCTTCTCCACCTGTGTTGCCCCTTTCAATGACCTGTGGACCTGTACTCCTAGATCTCTTTGACTTTCAATACTCTTGAGGGTTCTACCATTCACTGTATATTCCCTACCTGCATTAGCCCTTCCAAAATGCATTACCTCACATTTGTCCGGATTAAACTCCATCTGCCATCTCTCCGCCCAAGTCTCCAGACAATCTAAATCCTGCTGTATCCTCAGACAGTCCTCATCGCTATCCGCAATTCCACCAACCTTTGTGTCGTCTGCAAACTTACTAATCAGACCAGTTACATTTTCCTCCAAATCATTTATATATACTACAAAGAGCAAAGGTCCCAGCACTGATCCCTGTGGAACACCACTGGTCACAGCCCTCCAATTAGAAAAGCATCCCTCCATTGCTACCCTCTGCCTTCTATGGCCTAGCCAGTTCTGTATCCACCTTGCCAGTTCACCCCTGATCCCGTGTGACTTCACCTTTTGTACTAGTCTACCATGAGGGACCTTGTCAAAGGCCTTACTGAAGTCCATATAGACAACATCTACTGCCCTACCTGCATCAATCATCTTAGTGACCTCCTCGAAAAACTCTATCAAGTTAGTGAGACACGACCTCCCCTTCACAAAACCGTGCTGCCTCTCACTAATACGTCCATTTGCTTCCAAATGGGAGTAGATCCTGTCTCGAAGAATTCTCTCCAGTAATTTCCCTACCACTGAAGTAAGGCTCACCGGCCTGTAGTTCCCGGGATTATCCTTGCTACCCTTCTTAAACAGAGGAACAACATTGGCTATTCTCCAGTCCTCCGGGACATCCCCTGAAGACAGCGAGGATCCAAAGATTTCTGTCAAGGCCTCAGCAATTTCCTCTCCAGCCTCCTTCAGTATTCTGGGGTAGATCCCATCAGGCCCTGGGGACTTATCTACCTTAATATTTTTTAAGACACCCAACACCTCGTCTTTTTGGATCACAATGTGACCCAGGCTATCTACACCCCCTTCTCCAGACTCAACATCTACCAATTCCTTCTCTTTGGTGAATACTGATGCAAAGTATTCATTTAGTACCTCGCCCATTTCCTCTGGCTCCACACATAGATTCCCTTGCCTATCCTTCAGTGGGCCAACCCTTTCCCTGGCTACCCTCTTGCTTTTTATGTACGTGTAAAAAGCCTTGGGATTTTCCTTAACCCTATTTGCCAATGACTTTTCATGACCCCTTCTAGCCCTCCTGACTCCTTGCTTAAGTTCCTTCCTACTTTCCTTATATGCCACACAGGCTTCGTCTGTTCCCAGCCTTTTAGCCCTGACAAATGCCTCCTTTTTCTTTTTGACGAGGCCTACAATATCACTCGTCATCCAAGGTTCCCGAAAATTGCCGTATTTATCTTTCTTCCTCACAGGAACATGCCTGTCCTGTATTCCTTTCAACTGACACTTGAAAGCCTCCCACATGTCAGATGTTGATTTGCCCTCAAACATCCGCCCCCAATCTATGTTCTTCAGTTCCCGCCTAATAGTGTCATAATTAGCCTTCCCCCAATTTAGCACATTCATCCTCGGACCACTCTTATCCTTGTCCACCAGTACTTTAAAACTTACTGAATTGTGGTCACTGTTACCAAAATGCTCCCCTACTGAAACATCTACCACCTGGCCGGGCTCATTCCCCAATACCAGGTCCAGTACTGCCCCTTCCCTAGTTGGACTGTTTACATATTGTTTTAAGAAGCCCTCCCGGATGCTCCTTACAAACTCCGCCCCGTCTAAGCCCCTGGCACTAAGTGAGTCCCAGTCAATATTGGGGAAGTTGAAGTCTCCCATCACCACAACCCTGTTGTTTTTACTCTTTTCCAAAATCTGTCTACCTATCTGCTCCTCTATCTCCCGCTGGCTGTTGGGAGGCCTGTAGTATACCCCCAACATTGTGACTGCACCCTTCTTATTCCTGATCTCTACCCATATAGCCTCACTGCCCTCTGAGGTGTCCTCTCGCAGTATAGCTGGAGTAACCTCTGGAGTGTTTCAGCCTTTCCTTTCTACACTTTGCCAGCCCATGGTCTTCTCATTGCTGGAGTGGCATGGTAGAAATGAGAGATTTGAGCACTGATATTGGCCAACACCATTCAAGAGGCCCTGGGGGGGGGGGGGGAATGGGGGGGGGCAGCAACATGCCAGCAGTGGTGCATCTTCCCTGCATCACCAGTGCGGACAGACATAATGCTGCCATTCTCACATTCCACGGAGATGAAGCGCCGAATGTGCGCCGGTCTTTGCAGAGCATGGTGCCATGAAATGACAGGATGGAGGATGTGCTGGTGAACATGGAGATGTTTATTACAAGTGCCATATTATAATGGAGACCTACCTCAACAAGTGCCTAAGGTCAACAATGCCCACCAGGTGCCTATAGTTTCTTACCCCTCCTCATCCTCCCGCTATGTCTTGGTGCATCCCCAGAATCGTCCACACTCTGTTCCTTGAGATAACCTTGGCAGATGTGTCCTGGGGGCCCTGGACATTGAAGGTCCTGTCATACTTCCAGAAGCACAGGTGTGGCAGTGCAAATCTCCTTGATATGCTGGGCTGGAGGTGTGACACTCACATGAAGGGGGGTTTCAGACATGCTGGACACCCCCAAGATTCCCTGGAAGGCCCCAGGCTTCAATCTTGCCTATCCTCTTCCCTTTGGGTGCCCAGAGGCCCCTGTGCTCCACCATGGGATAAGGCGGCAGCTGGAGTTAGAACCAGAAGCCCCGCCGTTCTCTGCCGCTGATGCCACCAGTGCCTGCACCATGCAGTTGGATCCCTGCGCTATGGAATTCATGCCCTCAGTGTTGGCCTCATTGCATTGGAGTGACGACATCATATCCTCACACAAAAGGCAATGGGGCTTCTCCAGTTGATCTTGCAGTCTGAGGCGAGAAACTGTCATCCTTTTGTGATGCTCACAGCTCTGCCTTTGCAGTTCCAGCAGCAAGTGGACCCAGGAGCATGTCCTCAGCCGGGGGCTCAGCAGTGTTCTGGGTTCTGGCATCCCTCCAAGTGCTGCATCCCCTGGTGCGTCGCTGCCTCTGCCTGCTGTGGATCATCAATTGTGAGGTGCTCACCAGTGAGTGGTCCAGAAACCTGCGTACTAGTTAATCCCACCGAGTTGTGACTATCTGCGCTGGTGCAAGGTGTGGGTCACAGATGTGATGCCTCTTCGATGTTGATGTACAAGAATTCTCCCTTGGAGCTCCTTATGTCTGTGCTATCCAGAAGGTGCAAGGATGACCCGGCCTGCTCATCTGACTTCTCTGCAGAGCCAGCTCAATGGCTCTTTCCTCAAATGGGATGAGGCACGGGAGCTTGCGCATCTCTCCACTTGGCTGTGCCCTCTAATGCCTCTTGTGCTTGAGTTTTTCCTGCGGAGAGACAGCTGTGGGGTTGCAGGCAGATGTCCTGCCAGTTCAGATGATTGAGGAGTGGCATGCTTGGGACATGAATGGAAGCGGGTCCTGAGGAGCAGATTAGATACCGGTGGGGCACCATGGGGATAACAGATGGGGGGGAGAGGGCCTCTTGAATGGTGTTGGCAAATCGCGAGGTGTCTGGCTAAGATACCACCTTGGAAGTGCAAAGGGTGTGTGAGGTGGTGCAGTGACTGGTGGGGGCTCCAGGAGACTGGTGAGGACTCTCCTGAGTGTCTTGGAGTAGGCTTCCAGGCTGCCATCCCCTCGAGTGGATCTGGAACAAGTGCTGGGGAGGTGTTTAAACAAAGGACCTCACTGATTGCAGTAATTATGTTTCGTCAGGGCGAGCAAATCAACAGAAGGCCGACACAAGCACGGTATGATTCACGTGAAGAAAAAAAACTTTTGTTTAAGAAGCGCACTATTCTGTGGGATTTCCCGCTGGGGCGGGTGGAATTTGCACCACCTTTCTCACTGGAACTGACATTTTTTGTTAATATTCTACCCATATTCTTGTTCTACAAACAAAAGAAGATAGTCATAATACATATTGCATTAACAATGTCAATAAGTTTTGCAACTTTAGGGTAAACCCCATCTTCCAGGCTAAAAATTCAATTCGATCGTCTTTCAGGTATGGGCTCAAAGTTTGGACTGCGAGAAAGAGTTAGCAGAGGGAAAATTCTTGCCTGTCTACTTGTGGCAGGTGCTTGTTAAGCTAAACACTACTCTTGAATTTCTTTTATCAGATTTTGTAAAGTCCCGCATCTCATTCTTTCCTTCCTCATGTTCCAGTGATAACACTGACCCTTTCAGCAATAAGCAAAACTAGGGGCGGGATTCTCCGTTGCGCCAGCTGCTCACCCATACCACAATGGGAAATCCCATTAGCAGGTGGCGAGAACAGAGAATCCCGCTACTGCCGAGGGCACTCTGCCGAGGAACACGTGGCTGGCGGTCCGCAGAATCCCATCCCAGATATTTTAGAGAGTGGCAGTGCCCATTTTTTGCCACTATTCTCCCTGGCTTCCAAAATCATATCCATGCACTTGACCTATCATCACCTGGACAGCTGTGTTCTTCAGCAAAACCATTGTGATAATCATTTGCGTTGGTCATCCATATGCTAGAAAGGATAATTGTGCAGGTTAGGATCGATTGCACCACACCTCTCCCCCTATCTCCAAACTGCAACAGCGTTAGTGCTGCTGACAAGGAGACAATTGGTTTAAAGACATCTAGGCTGACAGTAGACTTTTTCCTGGATCATCAGTATTAGTACATTTTTTTCTTATATTTTGCACGGAATGCAGAGTACAGTAAAGTCAACAGATCTCACTGTGAAATATATATTCATTCACTTGTATATTTTATCTAAAACAAAACAATTTGGATTACAGAGCTGTCTTAACTTGATGGAATGCATTTCAGTCTACAATCATGAAATAATCAAACAGATATGGAAACATTTGCAGTGCGATAACCAGTATTCTGGATGACATTGTCCAGGTTACACATGTTTAACCAGGTATTGGGTAGTAAAGGGATACATCCTGGACTGTCGGGGTAAGTCTGCATAGGGAAGCAGAAGGAAATCCAAAAATCTCTTGTCCCACCTGCCATTGAAAAGTAATTGGATTTTCAAACCTTGTTCATTTTCTGCCAAAAACCTGCCCCATCCCTTTCTCCACTCTTACGCTCTCACTTAATATCAATATCTGAAAATAGTGACTGATCTGCTCTTCTTAAAACAATGAAGGCAGTTTTAAAGGGGATATTAGTGTTTTAAGTAAAAGCATAATTTGTGGATGGAAATATGAAATAAAAACAAAAATATAGTAAATCGTGAGCAAGTCAGCCAGCATCTGTGGAAGAGAGAAATAAAGTTAACATTTTATGTCAATGATACTTCATCAGATTTAATTCTGATGAAGCCAGAAGATAGCTGATTCAATGCGGTGTTTGCCCTTGAAAACACATGTTCACTTTTTTCAGTCAGCTCTCTTGCTTGGGTTTAAGGCATAAAGTAACCCTGTCGGTACAAATATCATCAAATAAACTCTTAATAAAATATGACCTACGTCATTATTCTGTGCTCTAGAATGGCAGAAATAAAGAAAAGATTTTGATGCATCCATGCGTATTTATTACTATTTAAATCTGACCTGCTACCCTTTGTCATTGGTTAAAATATGATTAGTTGACATAATATTGTTCCATTATCGGAGTCTCTCTGCAACTAAGGCTGAGTCAGCATTGCCTGCAACATTTATGTGTCCCGAGAGTCACTGCTGGCCTTCATATCAACCGATCCTATGGTGCGAGCCCTATTTAATCCAAAATGCAGAGATGTTCAATTTTCTCTCCCTGTAGTCGAAAGCAGAGCTTTCTGTTAAATCCAAAGAGCAAGCCACTCTACAAAAACAAATCGAATTAGAGACAGGGGTAACAGAATAAAGATGTGTAGAGCATCTGAGGCAGCTTTGGACATGTCTCTATCTTTCATTAATGCAGTTCATATAGTTTTACAGAATTCCTCAGAAGCAAACAGATTTCTTAAGTAAAACATGTTACTTTGGTAATTCAAAATGTTATTTTACTCTTAAGAGTTCTGACAGATTCCTTGTTCTTTAATTAATCATTTATCTGATTTATTTTGCCTCCAATTTCTCAGTGCCTGGAAGGGAATAGACCAAAAGCAATTACACATTTATCTAACTGAAATAGCTGACCGAATCAGTAATCCATAGCCCCAAGAGACGATAAACATCACAGGCTTAGCAATGCTCGAATGTAATGCTAATTCAGTTTTTCCAGGCTGCTCGAGTATAACATAATGGTAACAAAATTAGGTCACCTGCTGCCAGTTCTTCCGGTGCTACAGATGCTGCTTTGATTCCAAAATGGTGTCTGTGGCAGGTGTACACAGTTGTGGTATGGGTTGCACCCACTGCTATTGGGGGAAGGGCAATAATAAATGCAAAGAGATGTATGCCAGAAGTATGTACAACAGGCTGACCATGATGTCAATCAGACTGCAGTGCTGCTTTGATGCTGGTGCTGCCATTTTGCAGTTCAATATTCCAGCAAACTTAATTTCATACAGCTGAACATTCATTCAGCAGCAGGATGAACCAGTGCTATTTAAAGGTATAATTTGCTACTTTCAGAATAGTTGCTAATTGAGTCCGACTGGATTTTGTTGCCTTTGTAGAAATATTTGGGAGGCTGTACTATTATTGAACGTTTCTGTAGTCTAGGCTAAGTATGGTGGGGGTTGCTGAAGAACGTTTTCCTGACATCAAGGGCACAAAATGCTTGCTCCAAAATGAGTACAACGTGACAGATAGGATGAACAGAGGTAACACAGAGGAGAACAAGCTGCTGGAAGAGGGAGGAAGAAGTGGAAGAAAGGGTTCTCAATAGGAGGCCAAAACCACCCATGGTGATGAGGGAATAATTTTAATACCCACAACAGCAATGAGGAATGGTGAGTCAGATGTCCCAATTTTAATCAGGAAGTACAGCCGCAACTATATCTCAGAACAAGGTGAGAATGACATTGTCACTAGTTATTAAGATGACTGCCCATAAATGTTTATTTTTTAAATTCATTTACGGGATTTGGTCATCACTGGTTAGGCCAGCATTTGTTGCCCATCCCTAGTTGCCCTTCAGAAGGTGGTGGTGATTTGCCTTCTTGAACTTTTGCAGTCCTTGAGGTGTAGATACATCCATTGTGCTATCAGGGAGAGAGTTCCAGGATTTTGTCCTAGCGACAGTGAAGGAACAGCGATATATTTCTAAGTCAGGGTGATGAGTGACTTGGAGGGGAATCTCTAGGTGGTGGGGTTCCCAGGTATCTGCTGCTCTTGTCCTTCTAAATGGAAGTGGTCGTGGGCTTGGAAGATGCTGTCGAAGGAACCTTGGTGAGTTGCTGCAATGCATCTTGTAGATGGTACACATGCTGCCACTGTTTGTCAGTGGTGGAGGGTTTGAATGTTTGTGGAAGGGGGAGCAATCAAGCGGGCTGCTTTGTCCAGGATGGTGTTGAGCTTCTTGAGTGTTGCTGGAGCTGCCCTCATCCAGGCAAGTGGAGAGTATTCCATTACACTCCTGACTTGTGACTTGTAGATGGTGGACAGGCTTTGGGGGGTCAGGAGGTGAGTTACTCGCCGTAGGATTCCTAGCCTTTGATCTGTCCTGGTAGCATGGATATCTATACATGAGGGGCGAAATTCTCCGGAAACGGCGCGATGTCCGCCAACTGGCGCCTGAAACGGCGCCAATCAGACGGGCATCGCGCCGCCCCAAAGGTGCGGAATGCTCCGCATCTTTGGGGGCCGAGCCCCAACATTGAGGGGCTAGGCCGACGGCGGACGGATTTCCGCCCCGCCAGCTGGCGGAAAAGGCCTTTGGTGCCCCGCCAGCTGGCGCGGAAATGCCATCTCGGGGCGGCGCATGTGCGGGAGCGTCAGCGGCCGCTGACAGTTTCCCGCACATGCGCAGTGGAGGGAGTCTCTTCTGCCTCCGCCATGGTGGAGACCGTGGCGGAGGCGGAAGGGAAAGAGTGCCTCCACGGCACAGGCCCGCCCGCGGATCGGTGGGCCCCGATCGCGGGCCAGGCCACCGTGAGGGCACCCCCCGGGGTCAGATCGCCCCGCGCCCCCCCCCCCAGGACCCCGGAGCCCGCCCGCGCCGCCTTGTCCCGCCGGTAAGGTAGGTGATTTAATTTACGCCGGCGGGACAGGCAATTTATCGGTGGGACTTCGGCCCATCCGGGCCGGAGAATCGAGCGGGGGGGCCCGCCAACCGGCGCAGCGCGATTCCCGAACCCGCCGAATATCCGGTGCCGGAGACTTCGGCAACCGGGGGGGCGGGATTCACGCCAGCCCCCGACGATTCTCCGACCCGGCGGGGGGGTCGGAGAATGTCGCCCCAGGTTCTAATTAAACTAGAGCAGGTGATGTTTGCAAAATCTCATGATTCATCATCCAATGTTGGAAAAGATGTATCACCGAGGTTCTGTGCGCAAAGAGAGCTGCATTTTTTTCTTGCCAGAGGGAAATTGTGTCAAAAAATCATTCGGGGAGTGTGGACATTGCTGGCTGAGCCAGAATTTATTGCCCATCCCTAATTGCCCTTGTACTGAGTGGTTGCTCGGCCATTTCAGAGGGCATTTAAGTGTTAACCACATTTCTGTGGGTCTGGAGGTCACATGTTGGCCAGACCAAGTAAAGGCGGCAGATTTCCTTCCCTAAAGGACATTACTGAACAGATGGAATTTTACGACAGTTGATTTCATGGTCGTCATTCGACTTTTATTGCCATCGGGATTATTTTATAATGTGGGCCATTCTGGAAGATCAAAACCGATGCATTAACTGGCCTTGATTTTCACAGACTCCACAATGTATCCAAAATTATCGATGGATTCCGGATCCGCACGTTTCATCTGCAGATCAAGCAGAAACCATTTTCACCAGAGGGAGATTGGAGATGGGTCAGTGACTCCCACATGTTGGGGAAACCTAACTTAGCAGGGCCATTTGAACTCAATGTCAACTTCAAATAGACCCCATTTTCAGTGGAGCATGGGCCGTATCCCACAGTGTGAGTTACAGTTTTTTCTAGTGTAGACATAAATGCTCTTGAAGGGCAGATAATGTATGTAAAACTATCAAGCTGTGAAATTATTTAAATGACCAGCCATTTGGAAATTCAAAAAACTGCCTGCCTGTGTCTGAGAGGTGAAAAATCTGTCCTAGCAGTTTTAATAGCTCTATATTGGCTTATGTGCTATCATTATATGATTATTAATGCTTGCTTGCTTTCCACATCTATCATTATCACAATGGGGGGGGGGGGGGAGCGAGCTGTGCAGTCACGTTTGATTGACAGCTGACAGAGGCTATTAAAGGATAAGCTGCCTTTAATATTGGGTCATGGACATAAATATTTGTTTCTATAAGTGAATAAGTGTAGGTGGATTTAAATATATTGAAGGGCATTCATGACTGAAAGTGTTTTTTTATATATGGTGAAGGTTGTAATGGATATTTAGAACTTTGTTTTATTTTATTGCAGCATTGCTCCTGAGCTCTGTCCTTGGTGGATACTGTGTAATTTTGCATGGAGGGTTGAAGGGAAAAGGGCGAGGGGCATGGGATGGTTCAGTTAGCATAAGGCCAATGAGGTGCCATGGGGGAGTGAGCGACTTCATGAGTTGACAATAAGTTGTCATTGTGCTATAAGTGGAGGGGGGGGGGGGGGGGTAGACATTGTCTGGGAGGTTATGAGAGGCTATTGGGGGTGGGAGGGAGATTGAGTTTGCATGTATGGGCATGTAAGTGCATAGTAGGGGTCAGGAGCTGTAAGAGGTGAAGGCTAGAGGGCCTCATGACATGTTTAAAAAGCCAAATGGGATGAAGTCCCAGAGAACCGAGGTGGGTCATTTAAACAACCCACCTCAGCACCTCGCAGCCCCTGTGTACGCCTCTGATCTGAAGCCAGGGCTGACAGGCCCAAATCTATGTCAACACCACCTCCCCCCTCACTCCTGGAAAGAAGATCCCATTGTTCATTTTCCCAAGGTAGGTGTAGCAGTCCAGAAGATTTCCTGGAGTATTTGTTTAATGACAATTCCTCATTCCCTGTTATAATTTCTCCTGCCTCTACCTCTTAGGGAGTCACATTTACTCTCACTAAACTCTTCCTTTTCACAAACCTATAGAAACAGTTACAATCTGTGTTTATGTCTCTTGCTAGTTTACCCTCATATTCTCTTTTCTCTTTCTTGATCAATTTCTTGATCATCCTTTGCTGACTTTTAAAATCCTCCCAATTCTTCAATGAATTACTCTTTTTGGCAACGTTATAAGCATCTTCCTTTATTCATGTCAGGTCATTGAACTTTTCTCCGCACTGCAACCAGGTCCTTGGGCTAAACTGCTGGCATTGGCCATAATGGCTGCCTGTGACCACTGTCATTGTAATGTTTGTCTGGATGGCTTTCCAGCGCCTTTGGATAGAGGGCACCACTCCTCCCATTCACTTACTGCAACAAGCTTCTAATGCAGCACCTCACAACCTTGGAACATGTTTACTATCCCCTTTTGCACCATATTAACTCTTGTTGAAGATCAGGGGCGGGATTCTCTAACCCCGTACCGGGTCGGAGAATCGGCGGGGGGCCGCGCGAATCGAGCCACGACGCCCCGATGCCGGGACGCGTTTCTCCGCAGAGAGGAGAATTGCCGCCATTGGGGCGGTGGTTGACGCGGCGCCGGTCGGAGGCCGCTCTACGCGGCCCCCCTGCGATTCTCCGGCCTGGGTGGGCCGAGCAGCCGTAACAAAAAACCCGAGTCTCACCGGCGCCATTCTAACCTGCTCTGAGCCGGCAGGACCTTAGCGTTGAAGGGTCGGGTGGCAGCCTGTGGGGGGGGGGGGGGGGGAGGGGGTTCTGACCCCAGGGGGGGCCTCCGATGTGGCCCAGCCTGTGATCGGGACCCACCGATCGGCGGGCCGGCCTCTCTGTCTCCCGGCCTCCTTCCGCGCTGGCGCCTGTACTCCTGCGCCATGTTGGGTTGCGGCCAGGGCAGACAAGGGAGACACCGCGCATGTGTGGAAATCACGGCGGTGGGACTCCGCATGCGCGGGTTCGTGCCGGACCCACTGCGCATGCGCGCATCCACCGGCGCCCATTCCACGGCCGGATCAGCAGCTGGAACGACATGAACCGCTCCAGCGCCCTGCTGGCCCCCTGTAGGGGCCAGAATTGCTGATCCTGGGACCGTGCACTGGGGCGTCAGCACTTAGCCTCAGGATCAGAGAATCCCGCCCCAGATTATAGCCCCTTGCGGCACCTATTGGAGCCAAAATCGAACTCCTTAATAAGAGGTGGAGAATAGTTCTAAATAGATTAGGCTAACTTTGTGTGGAGCAAACCTCACACAAACTTTGGTGTGCAGCCACACTGCCGGGTATTTGGTGCTAAACTGATCGATAAATCATTTAAATAAGCAGCAAGTTTTGATTTTGTGTGCTACCTGCTTCAGCAGTGACAGGAATGGATTAATCACACATCATGATCCCCTCAACTGCTTTTGGAATTTATCCAATTTTGCCCCCAATTGTCAGTACTTAAAGACATAATTGCAGGTTCTGCAAATGAATTAAGAGAGGTAAATAAAAACAGTGCATCATTTCACCCTCCCTCACTTGAGGTACACCATGTATTTTTTAATCCGTTCAGAGGATGAGGGTGTTGTCGGCTGGGTCAGCATTTGTTGCCCATCCCTAATTGCACTTGAACGGAGTGGCTCGCTTGGCCATTCCTGAGGGCATTTAGGAATCAACAACATTGCTTTGGGTCTGGATTCACATGTGAGTCAGACCAAGTAAGGGTGGCAGATTTCCTTCCCTAAAGGGCATTGGTGAACCAGATGGATTTTTACTAGAATCGCTAATGGTTTCATGGTCATAACTAGACTTTGAATTCCAGATACTTATTGAAATCAAGTTCCACCATCTGGGTTCCCAGAGCAATTCTGTGGATCTCTAGATTACGAGTCCAGTGACATTATCACTGCGTCACTGCCTCCCAGTGACCTTTCCTTCCTCTCCTTTAGCTTCTTCTGCATTGGACTTGCTGCACTGTCGCTGCCGATGTCAATCTGTTGCCTTTCATTTTGGGGGAACATTCCTCAGCTCTAAATCTTTTCCATTGACTTCCTTGCTGAAGGCACAAGCCCTGCCTTGTGGGATCCATGAGCGTGAAATGACTTTTAATAATTCCAGAGCCGAGAACATTGATAGACTAATGCATTACAAGGTCATGCCTTCATTTCTGCAGTCACATGGTATTATTCAAATTACAGATCTTGAATTGTAGAGAGAATTGATTTATAGCGTTCCCCCCATTAAACAAAGATAATTAAAAGTATGCTTTAACGTCAGCAAAAAAAAGTCACCAGTCAGGCCTGATTTCAATTCCAGATAGTTTCTTGTTCTTGAAACAAGTTAGAACATAGATGTGAATGGGGAAGTGAAACCTTATACAATCCGTAGGAGTAGTTAAAAAAATTTCAGCAGCAAACAATGAAGTTAATAATCTATCAACAGTGTGTTACCGATGTGAGGTTTTATAAAATTGTTACATATTGGGACTGTGCTTTAATTTAGGATAAAATGGAGGAATGAAAGAGGCCATGTGAATTCTACTAACAGAAAACCTGTGTGGCTTGATTGTTAAAGATTAAAGGAAGGTGGGATGTGTGGAGGATGGTGTCAAGTTTCACTGGGAAGAAGGTGTAAGGTGCTCAGACTTGTAGACAATGGCAGAAGCATCTGTGTTGACAGTGGATACAGACTGTTAGTCTCCAATGTCCCAATAAGGTGTTAGAAATGGCAGATTGTTAATAGTTATACTTTAAACTGGCTAATCCAAAAATAGAATTGATTTGGGATCTAAAGGAGAGCTAATCAGCATTTCTACTTGGATATAAGGCCCATGTGATTCACATTGCCACAGAAATTGGCTTTGAGAGGGGATATGGCATAGGAGCCATTGTACAATCAGATTGTAACATTCTCCTAAAATATATCCCTGAATTTGACAGACAGGGCAATCTGCCATAATCAAAGAAATAGAGAAAACAGATAGAGGTGGTTCAGCATGCAGGAAAGTGGGAGGGAGATAAAGAATTTAAAAGACCAAGAGCTGGATTCTCCAATCTTGTGGCTAAGTGCCGGCGCCAGCGTGGGAACTGTGGCATTCTGCGACGCTAAAATCGGCGCCAAACCCTCACAGATTCTGGGACCGGTAAGGGGTAACTGCCGCGCCAGGTAAAACTCCAGACTCCCGCGCCAAAAATGGCCAGAGAATGGCCAGGTCCATGCTGCACAAGCGCATGGTGGTGACCTGCATTGGTTGCACCATACAACATGGCACCAGCCATGCGCGGACCCAACCTGCCAGATAGTGCCCTCTTGGATCCGTCCTCGCCACCCCCAGATCACCCCCACTAGTCCCTACAGCCCTCGCTGAAGCCCCCACCCCCGGCCAGTGGCATGGCTCCCCCCTGGCTGTGGTGGAGCATAGGGGAGGGCCTTCAGGTGATGTCCTGAGGCAGTACCAATGGCATGCAGCGTACTCCCCGATGACGGCATTTTGGAGGTGGCGGAGCATCCAAAAACAGGCTGATTCGGTCGTAAAACTGTATTCTCCGCCCAATCACTGATTACGATATCAGCGTCGGGCAACGGAGAATCCCACCCTAAATTTGTGAGTATTTACAATGAGGCTGGAAGATTCACGAAGCTTGAGTTAGAGGGAGATCTCCAGCAAAACTCTCATCATAAAAGACGATCTGAGGTTTAAAGTTACATGTCTGGGAAAGGAAAACAATGGAAGTAATCCCAAGGATCGACGAATCATGTTGGACTGGTTCCGGAAGATTGGAATGCATACTTAAGGGACAGTGTGAAGAATAATCATTGAGATGATTTTTACTCCTGTTAGAACTAAAAGGGAAAAGGTTTGTTCTGTAATTTAAAGTAGGGGTTACCTCCAGAAATAGTGTTCAGTCAATTTCTTTAAAGTTTGTTTGTTGTAGTATAAGTCTTAAAACTTGAAATCTTGTCATGTTAAATTGGCCACTGTGAATTTGATTTTTTTTTAAAGTTATTGGTCTTTATAGAGATCATACATAATAAGCCTCAAACGTATAGCTTGTTTTAAAATTGAAAATAAAAAGCCTCACTGTTTTTAAATGACCTATTGAATTTCACCTGTTCAATTTAAGGTACAACATTGTTAAGTATGTGTGTTATCCACCTCAGACCCCACTGTGTCACATCTTGTGCTGTAACAAGAGGATAACAGCATCTAAAATTCTGATGTGTGCAGGTCAGCATATTTGATACAATCTAAAATGCATTAGTGTTCCATTTTTTCCTAACCCCTGTCGGAAGAAGACAGTTTGACAAATTCTGTGGCGCAGCCTATATTAAAGCACGATGGCAGCAGAAGCTGTGGCATTTATAGCAATGGGAGTTCTGGCTTTTGCAGTTAGAACAAACATGTTTTTATTCTATTCCTGGAATATTAGAATCAGAAAAGGGACTCAAAGTACCTTAATTTAACTTCCAAGGTGTTAATGAAACTAAATTACTTCCAACAGTTAACTATTCTTATAAATATTCCTGGTCAGACTCAAAGGGCAGCAGTAAAACCAGTGACGGTCTGGTGAGTTGTTGCCTGATAGTTAGTTATCTAAGGCTCGCCGTACATCAAGTGTGTGACAGTCTAGTAAGAGCAATTGCTGACATAAGCAAGGCATGTCTTAGCAAATGTAAATTATGATTAAAATGGCCAAAGTTTCAAACTCTCAGGAGAATAAAGCTGATATTTCACGAAATTAAGTGTATTGCGCCTGCGTTGAGAATGTTGCATTTAGAACACAGTGTTTCACAATCCCAACATCATTAAAATACTGGAAAAATGTCAAGGATTGGTGACCGCTTTGGAAACATTTATTAATTGCTTTTGATTAAATATTTGAAACCCAAGTTATTACAGATTTGCTGAAGTGCAGCAGATAGAAATGTTTTGGCCAGCTTCAGCTCAAAAACTACTTTTGAATGAAAATATGGCAATACAGTGCCTTCCAATTGCCCTTCAAAAAAAAAATCACATTTTACTGAATAGCTGAACACATCGTTTTTTCCCCCTCAAAAATAAGCTAGTTTGCACAAAAATACAGTTCTTAATAATGCACATCCAGCGCCAGAAACAAATGCCAACTTCTTTGTATGACTGCCATCAAGTGGTCACTTCTGTTTATTACAAGGGTCCTTTGGAACTGAATTATGTTTAACTATCAGGTTTTGTGGAACAAAGGTCACATTATGCCCTTGTACTAATCAGAAGAATATATTAACTACAGTATTTTTAGATGTTTAACATATTAATCTAAGTAACAGCTTTTCTATTTGTCAGCCTGATGTTCACTGATCTCTATTAGACAGTCAGCGAAACTATGTTGTCGCATCTGGAGAATTTGTAGATCAAAATTTCAAAATCAATTTCCATTTCAAGCAATGAAGATTAATGATCTTAATTTATAATAGTATTCAGAGCCTGTATTCTATGACTGTATGATTAATGTACTGCAATTATATTGTCTTTTACTTTGCATTGCGATTCCAAATGGTATCTATCAGTTTTTAATGCCAGGTTTATATATTAATGTCAATGGGATAGCTATGACTGGTTTACAGTGATGGTGCACCACAAAGCAATGGCACATACTGATGGCGTGTGAGTTGGTTTCATTGATCTCCCTGTGCCGTTGTATTCCCAATCCTCAGTTCTGACATTGTGGGAAAAGGCAAGAAGAAAGCCATCATTTCTCCAAAAGAAAAATCAGAAGGGTTACATCCCAGAACTTTGTTCACTACTGTATGGGTTGAAGTTTGTAAACAGATCATCTACAGCCTGTGCCATTTTACTTTCATGCTTGCAAATGGGG
The DNA here is from genome assembly GCF_047496885.1 of Scyliorhinus torazame. NCBI lineage: Eukaryota > Metazoa > Chordata > Chondrichthyes > Carcharhiniformes > Scyliorhinidae > Scyliorhinus > Scyliorhinus torazame. The sequence goes on along the minus strand of NC_092707.1, from coordinate 325,130,008 downwards.
CTGGATTCTACGTTCCTGAGGTTAAGTGCCAACACCAACGGAGATTCCGTGATGTTTCACGACGGACAAATCGGCACCGATTCCGCTACCGGTGAGGGGCTAGCATCGGCATCGCGTGCAACACCCCGATGTGGGCCCGCTAATGACATTCCAATGGGGTTGCGACTGCCCGGGGTGCGCATCTCGATGACGTTGATTTGGAGGGGGTGGAGCCCCGCGACCCAGCATCAAAACGGTCCTTCTCTCCCCGATAGCTGTTCCTGATTCCGGCGTTGGGCAATGGAGAATCCCGCCCAGGGATTTTAACTTGGGGGGGTAGGGGGGGGGGATAATATTAACAACAACTTTCATTTGTAAAGTCTTTTTGAAGATAGGAAAAGTCCCAAGGAACATTTCATAATATGATCAGGAAAACATGTCTGCTGAGTTTTTAAAAATTCATTTACGGGATGTGGGTGTCGCTGGTTAGGCCAGCATTTATTGCCCATGCCGAGCTGCTCTTCAGAAGGTGGTCGTGAGTTGCCTTCTTGAACCGCTGCAGCCCTTCAGGTATAGGTACACCCACTGTGCAGTTAGGGGGAAGAGTTCCAGGATTTTGACCCAGCGACAGTGAAGGAGCGGTGACATATTTCCAAGTCAGCGATGTGAGTGATTTGGAGAGGAACCTCCAGGTGGTGGGGTTCCCAGGTATCTGCTGCTCTTGTCCTTCTAGATGGTAGTGGTCATCGGTTTGGAAGGTGCTGTCGAAGGAACCTTGGTCAGTTACTGCCGTGCATCCTGTAGATGTTACACAAGGCTGCCACTGATCATCGCTGGTGGAGGATTTGAATGTTTGTGGAGGGAGGAGTCACTGTTCGTTCATTTGAATATTTGTGGGAGTTGGAACAAACAAGTCGGTTGCTTTGTCCTGGATGGTGTTGAGTTTCTTGAACATTGTTGGAGCTGCCCTCATCCAGGAAAGTGGAGAATATTCTGTTACACCCCTGACTTGTGCCTTGTAGATGATGGACAGGGTTTGGGGGGTTAGGAGGTGAGTTACTCGCCGTAGGATTCCTAGCCTTTGACCTGTCCTGGTAGCCACAGTATTAATGTGGCTAGTCCAGTTCAGTTTCTGGTCAATGGTAACCCCCAGGACATTGATTGTGGGGGATTCAGCGATGGTAATGCCTTTGAATGTCAAGGGGCAATGATTAGATCCTCTCTTGTAGGAGATGGTCATTGCCTGACACTTGCGAATGTCACTTGCCACTTGTCAGCCCAAGCCTGGATATTGTCCAGGTCTTGCTGCATTTGGACGCAGACTGTTCAATTATCTGAGGAGTCACGAACGGTGCTGAACATTGTGCAGTTATCCGCAAACATCCCTATTTCTGACCTTATGATGGAAGGCAGATCATTGATGAAGCAGCTGAAGATGGTTGCACCTAGGACCAATTACCTGAGGTAGTCAAAGAGAATTGTCAAAGTGATGAGGAGCCACGGCTTTGAAATAGTGGTTAAGAAAAATTAAACTTCTAATAATCATACTTACTTCCTGATAAAGAACAATTATAATTCATAAAACATACTTCCTGATAAAGAAAAACTATAATTCATAAAACATCTTAAAAATGTATATCCTCAAATGGTCAATCTGTTGCAACAGCAAACACACATCTATTGTACTCACCAGATAAAAGACAGAAAACTATTTAATAGACTATTTCATTTGCCAATGTAAATGTGCCCATAGCCCCCTCCATAGATAAGTGGTTTTAGAGATTTTGAAGTTCAGTTAAGCATTTATAATGGGCTCAGCTGAAACATCAACCCTTGGGTAATCTAAACAATGAAGTATACTGAATTTTCAGAAACATATGGCTTCACTAGATGGCCAGTATGGCTACACCCAATGCACTCTAAAGACTAAAGACTGTTTTGGTTCAAATTTAAAAATCTGGAGATTTAAATTATTTCATATGACGATACTTAACAAAACTTTAAATCTACATTTCACATGCCTTTACACCACCTCCATAAGTTCCCATTCTGTGGGTTAAGATCATTGGATCAACAAATATTTATACTCAGGAGTCAAATCAAATAGCTGGACTGAGTTCAGATTTTCCGAAGGGAAGTTCACATATTTTATTCAATGTTAGTCAGGTGCATTTCATTTTATAGTACTAAATTTTTTAAAATAATGCATTTAGTGTTGTGAGCGTTTGTTTCAATGCAGAGATCTGAGTTTGATGTCAGTGGTGAAGAAATGGCACTCATTGCTGACCTCAAGAAAAGTTGCCTACAATGATTTACTGGGCTCTAGCACATGGATTCCTTTATTCAAAGTGACTTCAAATGTAGCACCATATGCTGCACCAGCAACAGTGCAGGCTGATCAGCCAGTCAGAGCGAAGGATTCTCACAGACAGCAAAGCAAGAAATAATAAGCAGGAATTATAAATCACCCATTAGCTGTTGTATGAAAAATGCAATAAAGATTGGGACATCGATATGAGCTTACAGTAGAAGCTGAAAAAGCATAAACTTTAAAAAAAACATTATTATGTAATTTTCAAATCCTCCTCTGAGGGAATGAAGCTCCATAATTTTTAAATTAGTGTTTAAGAAATATTGTTCAGCAGTGATTTTTAACTTTATATTCCAGTAAAAAACTCAGATACTCTTGATTATACATGGCTGAACATTTTCATTCTTTTTAATAGCATGAATAGTGTATTCAAGGTTGACATTCATGTCACTTTATATGCAAAGAGGACATTCCTGAGGTGATCCAATGTTGCCCCTGCTGTCTTCTTTGTTCTCAAAGGAAGAACAATCGAACAGTCACGTTAACCTTTTTTCACCAGATCCCAATTTTGCCTACAGGAGTGGGAAGGTGGCATCGCAAATGGTATGATGCCCAGCACGATTCTTGTTTTTGGCCTCTCCTGCTATTCATCAGCCTTGTTGTGCTCTCGCTTGAGTGAAATGATGCCAGGGAATCGTGCCCTTAGTTTAGCGTGGAATTGAAGTGTAAAATCTTAAGCTCACAACACACACCCACAATATTTAGCCATTTAGTTTCCACTTTTACTTTTAAAAGTTATTGTTGGAGCATATTGACTGCATAGTAGGAAAGTGAACAGGCAAAAGTGAAGGGCTAAACTTTTCACATCATGTGATGGAAACCGAAATTTGCTTTCAGGAATTCAACAGCAATAAACAACAATTCAGTATGCCCAAGAAAAATCTACTGAATGCTGAAAATCTAAAATTGAAACAAAAAGTGCTTGAAATACTGAGCAGGCCAGACTGTGGAGAGTGAAACAACTTTAACATTTCAAGTTGATGGCCTTTTTATCAGAACTGGAAAAGATTCCGCAAGTAGCGAGTCATTTTTAATTAATTCACAAGATGTGGGCGTCACTAGTAAGGCCAACACTTATTACTCATCTGTAATTGCCCTTGAGGTGATGGTGATGAGCTCCTATTTGGAAAAGAACTGTGTTGCTTTCTATTTCAGAGGGCAGTTAAGGGTCAACCACATTTTTGTGGGTTTGGAGTCACATATTGATGAGTCTGGGTGAGGTATAGCTTGTATTAATTGAGGATAAACACAGACAGGTGAAGGGCATTAAGTGAATCCTTAATTAAGGACAATAAAGAGGTACTTACGGACTCGAGTTGATCAGAGTCCGGAGATGTATACCTCTAATCTCGCACTCTGTGAATAAACCTATTCCAAGTAAAGACCCACTTTTGGTTTCTTCTTTCACCAATTGGCTACCAGGTATAAAATATGGGAAGGCAGATTTCCTCAATGAAAGAGCACTGAGAGTCAGATATGTTACTTTTATGGCATTTCAATAGTTTCATGGCCACCATTACTGTTAAAAGCTTTTCATTCCAAACATATTTTAATTGATTACATTTTTTTTAATTCTGAGAGGATATGAATTCATGTCTCCAGATCATTTATCAGATAACGTTTCACTACAATACCAGAGAATAGAATCAAATCCCTACAGTGCAGAAGGAGGCCATTTGGCCCATCGAGTCCACACTGGTCATTGAAAAGAACACCTTACTTAAACCCATGCCTCCGCCCTATCCCTGCAACCCCACCTAACCTTTTAGACACTAAGGGATAATTTAACAGTCCAATTTACCTAACCTGCACATATTTGGACTGTGGGAGGAAACCGTAGCACCTGGAGGAAATCCACGCAGACACGGGAGTAAGTGCAAGCTCCACACAGACAGTCACCCGAGGCTGGAATTGAACCTGGATCCCCATTATGATCTCGCCAATGTACCACGCCTCGGGACATCCTTTCCTTCAGCGTATGAAGTAGACAATGTTGGCCAAGACGCACGAGTATGTACCACGTTCCTGGTGAGTGGTATCCTCACGTGTAATGGCGGTACCCATGTCGATCATCTGGCACGTCTTGCAGAGATTGCCATGGCAGGGTTGTGTGGTGTCGTGGTCGCTGTTCTGAAGGCTGGGTAGTTTGCTGCAAACAATGGTTTGTTTGAGGTTGCGCGGTTGTTTGAAGGCAAGTAGTGGGGGTGTGGGGTGACCTTGGCAAGATGTTCGTCTTCATCGATGACATGTTGACGGCTGCAAAGAAGATGTCGTAATTTCCCGCCCAATGTTGTCTACCTCATACGCTGCAGGAAAGGATGTCCCGAAGCATGGTACATTGGCGAGACCATGCAGACGCTGCAACAACGGATGAACAGACATCACGCGACAATCGCCAGGCAGGAATGTTCCCTTCCAGTCGGGGAACACTTTAGCAGTCAAGGGCATTCAGCCTCTGATTTTCGGGTAAGCGTTCTCCAAGGCAGCCTTCAAGACGCGTGACAATGCAGAATCACCGAGCAGAAACCTATAGCCAAGTTCCGCACACATGAGTACGGCCTCAACAGGGACCTTGAATTCATGTTGCATTACATTCACCCCCCACCATCTGGCCTGGGCTTGTGAAATCCTACCAGCTGTCCTGGCTTGAGATAATTCACACCTCTTTAACCTGTGATTATCCCTTTCTCCAGTTGCTCCGTCTGGACCTGTAAAGACTTAATTACCTGCAAAGACTCGCATTCAAAGTATCGTCTTGCATCATTGACTTTGTCTATGTGTATGTTTCTGGAACACACCTTTTCATTCACCTGAGGAAGGAGCTGTGCTCCGAAAGCTAGTGATTCGATACAAACCTCTTGGACTTTAACCTGGTGTTGTAAGACTTCTTACTGTGCTCACCCCTGTTCAATGCCAGCATCTCCACATCATTTTTTCACCAGTGGTATTATGATATAAAGATATTAAAGATAGGTATCCAGGATATTGATAAACTGAGGTTTATTTGTTTCCCTCAGCTGAAATGTTTTAAAACATTCCTCTTCCTCCAACAGATGGCGCTAGGGAATTTGTATTCAATGGGGCAAAGAATGTCTTTAAGAAATCCTGAAAATTTCAGCTAAGTCACTTCAAAGTCTGCATTCCCCTGACCATTGGTTGCAATCTTTCAGAGGCTTTGGGTATGATTTAGTGGGCAACAATTCTCCGGTTGGAAGTTGAAGTGTTGCCGCCGGAACTGAATTGTATGTGTGCTTCGTGTTCCTCTTAGTGGCGCTATTCGGAAAGCAAGTCACGACATGCAAATTCACACTACCCACATGAATCAAGAGCAATTCCAGTTCCCGCTGGCATCTGATTCGCTGGGGCCAGAATTAGCACTGGAGACCGTGACAAGCTGGAGGTGCGTATAACTGCTCCACTCCCCACACATTCTCATTCCAGCCAAGAAGATGGCTCCATGGAGACCTGCAACCCCCCCCCCTCCCCCACCACCGATTCACAAAGAGAGATTTTTCACAGAATACTGGACAAGGGGAAGGATAGGGTAGAGACTGAAGCCCACCATTGCCAAACGGGCCTGGGAGGAGATGGAAGAGGTGGTCATTGCTGTAAGCCTGACCAGACGTACTGGGACGCAGTGGCAAACAAAAATGAATGACCTCTTTAGGACAGCTCAGGTGTCACCACCTCTGTGTCCCGAAATTGTGTGTGTGCTTCACTCAAGTCACCCACCACTCTTCTAGAGGCCAACCGAAACCCACCAGCATCTCCATCACATCCCATCCTCCACCAAATGTCCTCTCTGTTTCACCCAGGAAAAGGCGGCCCATAATAGCTGAGAGCGCCAGAAAACTGGAAGCGGGAACCCTGACCAGCATGTGCAGACCCCTGTGGAGGAGAGGGCAATGGAGGGAGTAGGCGAGCACAATGCAAAGCTGATGTCCCTACAGCAAGTGAGTCACCCCTCTCCCACACACCACTCCTTCCCAATACCTCACCACGTCTCTTGTCTTTTGTTTTGCAGGATTACCAACAGGCAAGGCCCCTCGCCCCCAGCCACAACTCCAGCACACCCGAGAGAACCATTCCGGGGACGGACGACGTTGGCTTCTCGTCACTGCTGTCACCTTCACTCTCCATCATTGCAGAAACCATCACCTCAGTGGATCATACTAGTGAAGAGGCTCCTGGGTTACCTTCTGATGTGCACTTTGCACATGCTACAGAACATCAGATGGAGGCAGAGACGCCCAAGGGAGAGGGTTGTCGGAGGGCGATCCAATCCCAGGAATCAGCTGTGGTCTGGACAGGTGTGGCACTTCTGTAAAGTATTTGCCATCGCTGATAGAGATGCAGACAAAGAGCCAGGAATTACAGGAGAGGGTGTCAGCAACTTTCCAGCACCAGCTGGAGGAGACCGACAGCCTTCAGGCACAGGAGATGGTGCTGACAATGCATGGTACCCAGGCCAACACTGATGGATTGGGTGGTTTCTGAAGTCGAAGGCTTGGAGCAAAAAATCAGAGCCATGGGTCAAGACATCCCAGGCTTGGGGTACACTTGGCGGCTGAATGCTGAGGTGCAGGATAGGGGAGGCCAATCACAGGCAGACATGTCCCAGGCCCACATGGACATTACTGTGTCACTCCACAGCTTGGCCCAGTCACAAAGTGTCATGGCTGAGGGTATCTAAAGCATTGGCCCACCGATTACTGACCTTGGCAGTGCCAAGATGTCATGTTGCCAGGCTGTCCATGCCAGGGTTTGGGCCCAGGTGCGTCCTGCCCTTAAGAGGTGCCACATCCCGGAGGAAACCCATGCAGACACGGGGAGAACATGCAGACTCCGCACAGACAGTGACCCAAGCTGTGAATCAAACCTAGGACCCTGGAGCTGTGAAGCAACAGTGCTAACCACTATGCTACCGTGCCGCCCAAGATCTGTCTGCAATGTGAGGGTGGGTGTGAGCACCAGAGAGGGAACCAGCACCCGGTCGAGGTAACGTTATCAGGGGGTGTCTGTGATATGTGTGCAGGGAATGTTGGATGGCACCCTGAGGAGTGGCAGGTTGTGGGTGAAGGGCGAGCCATGGAGGACTGGATGGTACCTGGCTGAAGGCCATCGCTGATTGACTGTTGCTCACCCTTGTCAATTCCTTACAGATATGAGACGGGATGGATGATATCTAAGACCCCACGGAAACTGCCCTCGCGGTTTTGCTGGTAGGCCACGCAGCCAGACATCAGGCAGCAGCATCGGCAGAGGCTTGAGGTGGTCGCCCATATGCAGGGCCCACCCCACACCCTGAGGCCCCGGCCACCCATCAGGTCAGGAAGGGACCCAGAGGGGGAGGCCAGCGACGGCACAAAGTGCACAGGCGTCGTTGGTCTTTGAACAGATGACAGGCAGCATATGCCGCAGGAGGCTCCGCCTCAACAAGCTCCAAGCTGGCTGCTACTAGAATGAGCGGGAACTCTCCTGTCCCCTGTCTTTATAGTGCGTGTGCTCTCACTGGTGATTGGCTGCGGTGTTGTGTATGCTGATTGGTCCCACTGCATGTCCATCAGTGTGTATGTGTGTGTCTGCACCATAATATACTGGTGTATATTATGACATCCCCCATTTTATATAAAGAACATGTGCCTGCGTGATAATAAATATTGTGCAGTGAATGTTCCTGACCATGTGTGTGCGTGTTATTTACATGACTATGTACATGAGGCTGATCTATTTACACGGGAAGGTGCCTGGTGCAGAGAAATAGGGTGTCACACCAACAACAAAATGAACATTATATACAAACTACTGGAACGATGAAACATGATAACAGAACAGATCAAAGAGTCCAGCATTGTAAAACTCATAAGTCAAGTCTCTGAGGTGGGTGCCGAATTCTGGTTGATCACCTCAAGGGTGGGTCAGGAGCCACCGGCTGAGGAACGGGCTGGGCCACGGCAGAGTGAGGAGGATGCAGAGTATTCGGAATCTCCACATAGTCCAGGTTGGGGACAACAGGAGGGCGTGGCACCAGTGGAGGATCACGTAGCGAGCATGGAACGAGACGAAGGGCACGCGATTGCGGCGGCGAATGGAACCATCTGGCAGATGAACCAGGAACGAGCGGGGAGACACTTGCCGAAGAACCACAGCAGTTGCAGACCAGCCACCCTCCGGAAGATGGATGCGGACGTTGTCATCCGGCGCCAGAGCAGGGAGATCAGTCGCCCGAGCGTCATGCGCCGCCTTGTGTTGTGCACGAGACTGTTGCATCCGCTGAAGGACCGGAACGTGGTTGAGGTCTGGGACGTGAATGGACGGCACCGTGGTCCTGAGGGTGCGACCCATGAGCAGCTGGGCTGGCGACAGGCCCGTGGAGAATGGGGCCGAACGATAGGCCAGCAAGGCATGGTAGGGGCTGTTTTGCACAGGGCTAAATCGCTGGCTTTGAAAGCAGACCAAGGCAGGCAGGCCAGCAGCACGGTTCAATTCCCGTAACAGCCTCCCCGAACAGGCGCCGGAATGTGGCGACTAGGGGCTTTTCACAGTAACTTCATTTGAAGCCTACTTGTGACAATAGGCAATTTTCATTTTCCATTTTCAGAAGTCGGATCCTGCATCGGCAGCCTTGCAGAGGAGCCGTTTGACGATGTGGACGCCCTTTTCCACTTTGCCATTGGATTGGGGGTGCAGAGGACTGGATGTCACATGCACAAAGTTGTACCTCCTGGCAAAGTTGGACCATTCCTGGCTCGCGAAGCAGGGGCCATTGTCCGACATCACAGTGAGTGGGATGACGTGACGAGCAAAGGCCTCCTTGCAGGCACGGATAACAGCCGATGATGTGATGTCGTGCAGGCGTACGACCCCTGGATAGTTCGAAAAATAGTCTACAATCAGAACATAGTCCCTGCCGAGTGCATGGAACAGGTCAATGCCTACCTTAGACCAAGGGGACGTGACCAACTCATGGGGCTGTAGGGTCTCACGTGGTTGGGCCGGCTGGAACCGCTGACAGGTGGGGCAGTTGAGCACTGTGTTGGCGATGTCCTCATTGATGCCGGGCCAGTACACAGCCTCTCAGGCCCTCCGTCGGCACTTCTCCACGCCAAGATGGCCCTCGTGTAGCTGTTCCAAAACGAGCTGGCGCATGCTGTGCGGGGTCACGATGTCCAGCCTCAGGAGGACACCATCGACGACTGCCAGATCATCCCTGATACTGTAGCACTGTGGGCATTGGCCCTTTAGCCACCCATCCATCATGTGGCGCATGACACGCTGTAGTAGGGGGTCAGCCGCAGTCTCGCGGCGAATGTGGATAAGGCGTTCATCCATGGCCGGCAGATTGAAGGCCATGAAGGCCACATGGGCGTCAACCTGGCAGACGAACCCCTCTGGGTCACACGGGGTGTTGACTGCCCTGGACAGAGCATCGGCTATGATCAAGTCCTTGCCCGGGGTGTGTAGGAGCTGAAAATCGTACCGCCAGAGTTTCAGCAGAATGCGCTGGAGACGCGGGGTCATATCATTCAGGTCTTTTTGTATAATGTTGACCAGCGGACGATGGTCGGTCTCGACGGTGAATTGGGGGAGGCCGTACACGTAATCATGAAATTTGTCGACCCCAGTCAACAGGCCCAGGCACTCCTTTTCGATCTGCGCGTTACGCTGTTCTGTGGGGGTCATGGCACGTGACGCAAATGCAATGGGGGCCCATGATGAGGCCTCATCGCGTTGCAGGAGCACCGCCCCAATGCCGGATTGGTTGGCATCCGTTGACATTTTTGTTTCCTTCGTGGGATCAAAAAATGCCAATACCGGGGCCGTGGTAAGCTTGGTCTTAAGCTCCTCCCATTCGCGGTCGTGGGCGGGAAGCCATTGGAAGTCTGTCGTCTTCCTGACCAGGTTCCGGAGAGCTGTGGTATGGGAGGCAAGGTTGGGGTTGAACTTCCCCAGGAAGTTGACCATGCCCAAAAATCGAAGGACCGCCTTCTTATCTGCTGGCTTCTGCATGGCCGTGATGGCTGCCACCTTGTCCGCATCCGGCCGCACACCCAACCGGGAGCTGTGGTCCCCTAGGAACTTGAGTTCCGTCTGGCCGAAGGAACATTTGGCTCTATTGAGGCGAAGGCCTTGGTCCCGTATTCATTTGAAAACATGCTTGAGGCGACTGATATGCTCCTGCATATCAGTGGACCAAATGATGATGTCGTCAACATAGACGCGCACACCCTCAATGCCCTCCATCATTTGCTCCATGATCCGGTGGAATACTTCTGATGCCGATATAATCCCAAACGGCATCCTGTTGTAGCAGTATCTGCCAAACGGGGTATTAAAGATACACAGCTTTCTACTGGACCTGTCCTTTCGAGGCATTAAGTTTGGTGAAGATGTTGGGCCGAGCCATCTCGCACGTGATCTCCTCGCGCATGGGATAGGGTAATGCTCCCTCATTAGGTTGCGATTCAGATCCTTTTGGGTCAATGCAGATCTGGAGCTCGCCAGAAGGCTTCTTTACGCACACCATGGAGCTGACCCAGTCGGTTGGATCCGTCACTCTGGAGAGCACTCCTTGGTCCTGGAGGTCCTGCAGCTGCTGCTTGAGGCGATCCTTGAGGGGTGCTGGGACTCTGCGAGGTGCATGAACCACAGGCGTGGCATCTTGTAAGTGTTTCAGATTTTGTAAGTGTATGGAAGCGTGCCCAAACCTTCGAAAACATCGCAGTGCTGGTCGATGATGGCATTGAGTTGCGCCCTGAAGTCCGCATCCTGGAAGGCAGACGTGTCCTCTGGAGAGAGAGAGTGTACTCGGTGAACGAGGCTTCGGAGTTGGCACGTCTGTGCGCCCAGCAGAGAGTCCTTCGAGGAGCCCACGATCTCGAAGGGAAGGATGGCTTTTTGCGAGTTGCGCGTCACTTCGAGTTGGCATGAACCGGTGGCAGGAATGACGTTGCCATTGTAGTCCACTAGTTGGCAGGTCGACGGAAGAATGGTTGGTTTAACCCCAAGGGTCTGAAAGTCTGACCACGCTAGGAGATTAGCGGAAGCACCAGTGTCCAGGCGGAATCGTATCTGGGATCGGTTGACCGTCAGGGTGGCACACCACTCGTCGTCTGGATCAATGCTGTGCACCGACAGCGGCTGGTGGTTTTGATTCGGGGACAGCCTGTTCTTTGTTATAACAGCAACTCGAAAAGGCTCCCTCAGTGTCACTGATCGGCGGGAAGTCGGAATCGGACTCGGTGAACATGGGTTGAATTGCCTGAACGTTCCTGCGAGGCTGGCTGAAGCAATGCAAATTGGCAGGCTGAGCTGCTCGACAGCAGGCAGCATAGTGGCCAAGTCTGCCACATCGTAGGCATTGTCGCGATTTTGCAGGACATTGCCACTTTAAATGGGCGGAACCACAGTTGCCGCATGTTGTGACGTCAGTACGCTCGTTGCGCCACCGCGCATGCGCGGTGCAGTCCTGCGCGGTGCGCACATGCGCATCACGTTCCTCCACGTCACCGTCCCCTCGTTTGGCGCGTACAAGCGCAGGAGGCCGCGAAAAGCACGCAAAATGGCCGCCCTCATCCAGGCTGTAGCCTTGGAGGTGTTCAATTGTTTGGACCCGTTCCGCCTCGTGGGGACCTTTCCGCGCCGTTTCAGCCGCCTGTATGGGGGAGTACCGGCTGGTGGCATTTTCATGCAGGACATAGGTCTCAATGGCAGTTGCTAGGGTGAGTTGCTTAATTTTGAGGAGCTGCTGATGCAGGGGGTCCGACAGAACACCAAATACGATCTGGTCGCGTATAATGGAGTCGGAGGTGGGCCCGTAGCTTCAAGACTGCGCAAGGATGTGGAGGTGTGTTAAAAAGGATTGGAAAGGCGCGTCCTTACCCTGCAAGCGCTGCTGGAACAGGTATCTTTCGAAGCTTTCCTTGACCTCTATGCTGAAGTGGGTATCGAATTTGAGGAGAACCGTCTTGTACTTTGTCTTGTCCTCGTCGTCTGCGAATGTGAGGGAGTTGAAGATGTGGATGGCGTGTTGCCCGGCCGTGGAGAGGAGCAGAGCAATCTTCCTGGTGTCCGAGGCGTTCTCCCTGTCCATGGCTTCGAGGAAGAGCTGGAAGCGCTGTTTAAAAATCTTCCAATTGACCCCGAGATTGCCGGCGATGCGGAGCGGCGGCGGCGGGTTGATGTTCTCCATACTTCAGGATGCTGGAATGCTGATTAGTTGCAGTTGGGTCTCAGAAGTGCTAGTATGCAACTACTCCTTGTACCATGATGTGTTGGGTGTTCTGGATCACAAACAGGTCACCAACACTGGAAGTGGTGCAACTCTATTTTATTTTTAGGTTAACTATATTAACATACTTGAACTGTGGGTAAATGCAATACCAGCTTTCACTGTTGACCCTTGCCTAGTCCTAACCAGGTGATGCACTCAGCACATGGTGAATGTCTGTGTTGCAGGCTGTGAGCTCTGTGCTCCGAGCTGCCTGCTACTAGAATGAGCGGGAACTCTCCTGTCCCCTGTCTTTATAGTGCGTGTGCTCTCACTGGTGATTGGCTCCGGTGTTGTGTATTCTGATTGGTCCCACTGCATGTCCATCAGTGTCTGTGTGTGTGTCTGCACCATAATATACTGGTGTATATTATGACAGCCCGTGACCGGTGCAAGGACCCGGTATAAAAAGGCCCACGAGGCCACCCGGGCTGTCATTGAGCGGTGCACCGCACTGCTCAAAATATGATCCTGATGACTCAACTGCTCTGGTGATGCACTGCAGTACACTCCCCAGAGGGTTGCCTGCTTTGTGGTGGTCTGCTGTGCCCTCCATAACCTGGCACAGCAGCACAGCAACATACAGGTGGTGACCCATATGCAGGGCCCACCCCACACCCTGAGGACCCAGCCACCCATCAGATCAGGAAGGGACCCAGAGGGGGAGGCTGGTGACGGCCCAAGGTGTACAGGTGACGCTGGTCGTTTGAACAGCCTCCATCCCCACCAGGCCTGCCTCACCTTCCTTCTCTTCTCGCCCCATCGTCCCAATCGCCTTGCTCCACACTCTCAGGGTCTGGGATCTGTGTTACATCACTCCAGGGTGATGGGCCTGTCAGCGAGTCCATGTCGAGGACAGGAGGGGATGATAACCCACTGTGAGCCGAGCACTGTTGCTCCTCACAATGCCAAGTGCGCACTCCTGCCCATCACCTGCACGTGGTATCTCAAGGGTGGGGGGGGCGGTCAGATCCATGACCACCCCCTGGGGCAGGGGGTTGGAGGTCAGCCCTCATTATAGAATAACATGCCAGAGGCTTCACATGCCTTGGGTGCAACGTGTTCTATTGTTGTACAATAGTGACCCGAACTGCCCCGAGCTCCTAATAGTACGCACCCCCCCCCCCCCCCCCCCTCTCCGCTCCCAGCCCCAGTACCCTCTCAGTGATCCTCTGTCAAAGAATTTAAAACTGGCTAAAGTTTAAACTTACCTGGTTTTCTGCAGCTAGTACTGTGAAATAGAAGTTTTGCTTCCTTACCTTCGACTCTGCAACCCTTCAATGCATGTCCTAGGGGATGCGCTGCACTGCCCAGATCTCACCTGGCCTGAGTCAGAAGGTCAGGTTAGATAGGATTGCCAGACTTTTAAAGTAAGAACTATCGAGTGGAGTCGCAATCTGCCCCAATTTCCATTCCATTAAAAGTTAGAGCCTATGAATCTTATTATGATATTTTTTGCAAAATCCTACAATTCCATGAGCCGTATTGAGTAATATCCTTCAATCAGAAATTTTACAGGACATTGCAGAATACTTAAGATCCAATATTTTACAATTCCTGGATTATTCAATAAATAGTCCCTTATGATCTCCTAATCCATTTTTTTGAATAATAAGATTCTTATAGACACTATGGGCGGAATTCTCTGATCCTGAGGGTAAGTGTCGGCGCCATCGTAAACGCCGTTGCGTTTCTCAAAGGCGTCAACATGGCCTCAGGAGCAGCAATTCTGACCCCTACAGGGGACCAGCATGGCACTGGAGCGACCCACGCCGCTCCAGCTGTCAATCCCCAACGTCAGATGGGTGGCGTGGGTCTGTGCATACGCAGTGGGACCGACGGCAATGCGTGCATGCGCAGTGGGACCGACACTAATGCGCGCATGCGCAGTGGGACCGACACTAATGCGCGCATGCGCAGTGGCTCCCTTCTCCGCGCCGGCCCCGACGCAACATGGCGAAGGGCTGCAGGGGCCGGCGCAGAACAAAAGAGGCCCCAGCCTGAGAGGCCGACCCGCCGATCGGTAGGCCCCGATCGTGGGCCAGGCCACAGCGGAGGCGCCCCCACTCCCCTTCCCGGGGTCGGACACCCCTCCACCCCGCACCAGGCCGCCCCCGGATGCATCCGTGCCGAGGTCCTGCCGTTTAAGAGCAGGTGTGAATGGTGCCGGCAGGACTCGGCTTTTTGTGCGTGGCCGCTCGGCCCATCCCGGGCCAAGAATCGCCGGGGGGGCCCAGTAGAGCGGCCCCCAACCAGCACCGCGGCGCGCTGATGCCAATGGCGCCGATTCTCTGCTCTCCCGAGAATCGGCGGACCGGTGTCGGGGCGGAGTGGTGCGATTCGCGCCCGCCCCGGCGATTCTCCGACCCGGCCCCGGGAGAATCCCGCCCCTCGAATTTGAAATGTTACATACTCATTAATACACTGACAATTACTCTGCCAAAAAGTCATCAAGTCTTTCAGGTTAACCAAACTCAGGCTGGAATCTCTTTCCTGTTTATTAACGTATTACCCTACATATTATTGTTGAACAATGCTCTTACAGACAGTATATAGTGAATGAGGTGGAACTCTTGTTTCTAGAATTTGAACAGATTTATTTGTGCATATTAGGCACATCCCCTGTGGGTCACATAGAGTCATATTTACAGAGCACATTCCAGTCAATCGTCTCTAAATGAAATCTTTCAACAGCATTCATTCTGCTCACTTTTTCCAGCTTTTACACGTTCATATGAAAATCCTGTCCGTTTAATTCTTTTACTTGACTTTTTTAATGACCTGCTTGTGATGGATCTGGGTGAAGAAATGGGTTGTGTGTAAATTTTATTCTTTTTCTTTATTGAAACGGAACATGTCTTCTTGTGTGGCTGGGCCTTAGGAATTAATCTTGAAAGGTTTGCTCTGTTTTCAGTTGACTTGGCATTATATTTCCTCTTTGCCTTTTTCTTTCTTAATACTTTGTGAGAAGTCTTGTTCCGTTTTTTAGTTAGCTTGATCTCTGATGGTGAGTGCTGCCTTGTGATACTCCTATTTGGGTGAGATGATTTGGCTGGTTTTATTACACTCTGTGGTGGGATTACTGGTGCTTTTCTAGTCATACTCTTTCTTGATATGGGTTTTTTTGCATGTAGTCTGACATTCTGATGGGAAGGTTTGTACGTTCCTCGTTCTCTGAGATTGTTTTTCTTCATAGGCCTTACTCTTATCAAATGTGCCATTGGATGTCGGGTTGTAGTTGAGGCCCTTGTGGTTGTTGGCTGCTTAAGTCTCTCTTTTGACGGAAAGGTCGGGACAGCAACCATCCCACTAATTTCCACTAGCGTCCCTGAAAGATCAATGTAACATTTACTATTCTCAGAACAAATACAAATGTTACAAATGCAAACAATTTCTAAAAGGTCAATGCCATTGATAAGAAACTAGGAAATATGGGTAAGCAGGAAAATTTAGGTGTCCATGTACAGAAATTTAGAGAGCAGCCAAATGTCAATTCCTAATTGCCCTTCAACCAAATGCAGAGGGCATTTAAGAGTCAACCACATTGCTGTGGGTCTAGAGTCAGATGTAGGCCACAGCAGGTATAGATGACAGATTTCCTTCCCAAAGGGGGCATTAGTGAACCAGATGGGTTTTTACAACAATTGACGATAGTTTCATGGTCACGATTACTGACACTATCTTCATATTCCAGATTTATTAATTGAATTTAAATTCTCTAGTGCATTACCCTGGGCCTCTGGATTACTAGTCCAGAGTCATTACCACTGCACTACCACCTCCCCATATATTTAAGGTGCAAAAAATTTTGAAATAGAAATAACTATATCAAACAACTTTAAACTTGTGAGATATTGCAGGGTTTTTCTCAGGAATGGTATTGAACAAAATTTGACACCTAAAGCCATATATGGGGTACACAAGAGGCCCGAATTGAAGGACTGCAGAGATCCAGTGAGTTGCATAGCTGAAGAAAGTTACAGAAAGGGAGGCATAATAGCATGAGAGGGAACAAGGGGATGAAACCTTTTAATTGATATAAATTATTAATTTGTCATTTCAATGTTGAAATCACTATTTTGCACATGTTTTACAACTCAGTACAGTACTCATTGCAATGAAATCTCCCAGCCTGGGAAAAGATCATTTTTGCATAGTTGCAGTCTGAATACAAAGTCACTCACAACTAATGTAATAAAATGGTAATGCTTCACTGTGGATTTATATCAGATGAGAAACAGAACAAAATCAGCTAATTTTATTTTATAATCCTCATCTGAGATACGCAAATTCTTTTTTAATCAAACCTCTGAATCAGCATAGATAGCGATGAAGATCTACATTAAAACTGCAATGCATTTGGAGAAATGTAAAAGGTCCATCTTTTAAGGACAGTGCAAATGCCAGATTATCAGGGCATCTTCTTGCATCTGCATTTTCCTACAGTAGCCATACAACACCAGCAAGATTTAGCAATGGACAAAGGCTATAGGTCACGTGCTTCAGCAGGGACAGCGTATCTTCTTCCTTACTGAGTAGTTTGAATTTCATAGTCAATAGCTGCTCTGCTGAGAATTTGGGGAAAACCAGCTGGTAACCATTATTTTGTTCTTCTTATCGTGAATGATATCAACTGATGACTGTGCATTTCTACCTTCTAAAGTGGAACACGATTAATACATTACTTACTACGAAAATAGATAATGAAGAGAACAGAACAGAATATCATGAGCAGTCCCTGTGAAAAAGTGGGTTGTCATTTCATAAGATTAACTGTCTTGTCTTCTGTAAAAGAAATTGTGTCTCAATTCATATGAATAATCAAAGAACAAAGAAAGGTACAGCACAGGATCAGGCCCTTCGGCCCTCCAAGCCTGAGCCGACCATGCTGCCCGACTAAACTACAATCTTCTACACTTCCTGGGTCCGTATCCCTCTATTCCCATCCTATTCAAGTATTTGTCAAGATGCCCCTTAAACGCCACTATCGTCCCTGTTTCCACCATCTCCTCCGGTAGCGAGTTCCAGGCACCCACCACCCTCTGTGTAAAAAAAAACTTGCCTTGTACATCTCCTCTAAACCTTGCCCCTCGCACCTTAAATCTTTGCCCCCTAGTAATTGACCCCACTACCCTGGGAAAAAGTCTCTGACTATCCACTCTGTCTATGCCCCTCATAATTTTGTAGATCTCTATCCGGTCGCCTCTCAACCTCCTTTGTTCCAGTGAGAACAAACCAAGTTTATTCAACCTCTCCTCATAGCTAATGCCCTCTATATCAGGCAAAATCCTGGTAAATCTCTTCTGCACTCTATCTAAAGCCTCCACATCCTTCTGGTAGTGTGGCGACCAGAATTGAACACTATACTCCAAGTGTGGCCTAACTAATGTTCTATACAGCTGCAACATGACTTGCCAATTTTTATACTCAATGCCCCGGCCAATGAAGGCAAACATGCCGTATGCCTCCTTGACTACCTTCTCCACCTGTGTTGCCTCTTTCAGTGACCTGTGGACCTGGACACCTAGATCTCGCTGACTGTCAATACTCTTGAGGGTTCTACCATTCACTGTATATTCCCTCCCTGTATTAGTCCTTCCAAAATGCATTAACTCACATTTGTCCGGATTAAACTCCATCTGCCATCACTCTGCCCAAATCTCCAAATGATCTAAATCCTTCTGTATCCTCTGACAGTCCTCATTGCTGCCTGCAATTCCACCAACCTTTGTGTCGTCCGCAAACTTACTAATCAGACCAGTTACATTTTCCTCCAAATCATTTATATATACTACGAACAGCAAAGCACTGATCCCTGCGGAACACCACTAGTCACAGCCCTCCAATCAGAAAGGCACCCTTCCATTGCTACTCTCTGCTTTCTCTGACCTAGCCAGTTCTGTATGCAGTCAGTGAAGAACTGAAC
Source organism: Scyliorhinus torazame (assembly GCF_047496885.1). NCBI lineage: Eukaryota > Metazoa > Chordata > Chondrichthyes > Carcharhiniformes > Scyliorhinidae > Scyliorhinus > Scyliorhinus torazame. Next base: position 325,111,462 of record NC_092707.1, on the reverse strand, counting down.
TCCCATTTTGCAAGGTGAATGGTGCTCTGAGGAACTGAATTCACGGGATTAATTGTGACCTGTGAAAACCTGGGTAGTTTCTACTCAAGTAATTCATTGCTGCTCAGTTTTATTTTCATGGGACTTTATTGTCAGTGCAGAATTCTGCAGTTCTCAACTGATGAAACTGAGCATGCAATTATGTTAGGAAAACAAAGGTAGTTTTAAGGGATTTATGTTTGTATTGGTAAACATTAGAAAAAAGGTATTGTTTTAAGTATGTTTAATTTAATGTTTCTGTGTCTGAATGGACAAAGCTACAGTTAGGTTCATGCTGGTCAAAGGAGCTTGGATGTATGGGGTTGGTTTTGATTCCAACTATGATTCTGTTGTGCGTATAGAGAGATACACCATAAAGAATAAATAGTAGTAGCAGTGGTTGCTTAGCAACTGGAGGCCCCTGTAAGGTAGAAATGCTTTAAGTTTTAGTGTCAGTTGGGGACAGGACACAGGGGAGTGAACATCTCTTAACTCTTCCATAAAGAAGACTAGAGAGGATGGGTGCTGCAAAGAGGCAAGCTTCCAGAATGACCAGTTACTGTCCAGATAACCAGGGAATTGGGACAGAAATAATGGGCGGGATTCTCCGACCCCCCACCGGGTCGGAGAATCGCTGGGTGTCGGCGTGCATCCCACTCCCACCGTCCTACGAATTCTCCGGCCCCCCAAAAATCGCTCCGGCGTGAATCGCGCCGCCCGCCTCGGAGAATGGCGGGGACCGGTGCGACTCAATGGGCCCCGGGGCCACGATGGGCCGAAGTCCCGCCCGTTTAACGAGGGTCCTGCCGGCGTGAATCAAGGTTGGTCCCTACCGGCGGGACCCAGCTCCGTGGGTGGCCTCCGGGGTTCTCGGGTGGGGGGGGTGCGGGGGGATCTGGCCCCAGGAGGTGCCCCCACGGTGGCCTGGCCCGCGATCAGGGCCCACTGATCCACAGGCGGGCCTGTGCCCTGGAGGCACTCTATTCCTCCGCATCGGCCTCTGTGGTCCTCCGCCATGGCCGATGCGGAGACGAACCCTCCCGCACATGCGCCGGGATGACGGTAGCACATGCTGGCGCTCCCGCGCATGCGTCAATTCGCGCCGGCCAGCGGAGGCCCTTCGGTGCAGGTTGGCATGGCGCCAAGCCCCTTCCCGCCGGCCGGCGGGGCGCAAACCACTCCGGGGCGGTCCTAGCCCCTGAAGGTGCGGAGGATGCCACACCTTTGGGTGGCCCGACACCGGAGTGGTTCACGCCACTCCTCAGCGCCGGGATCCCCCGCCCCACCGGGTAGGGGAGAATCCTGCCCATGGTCTTAAGACCACTGAAGCTAAGAGAACAGAGATCAAGGTATTGATTGAGAAGAATTCAAGGAAAAGTAAACAAAGTTTTCTGAGTTAAAGAGATAACTACAGTAACCAGATTTGCTGAGCATTTGTTTGGACATAACTATAAAAAAATCATTAAGTATTTTGTCGCCTTAAAGTGCAAATCTATTTACAGAATTATGTTGAATTCTATTTTAGAATAATGGCATAAATGGGTGTAAAAGGAGACAGGTTGAATACCCCTTACTCCTTTTTCAAAAGCGTATTCTCCATAAATTGGAATTGTACAAACCTATCTGAAAATATACTGGAGAAATGTCTGTAGAAATGCATCTGTTAAACAACTAACTCAATTATAAGCAAGACATACTTTCTTGTGGCACAAATGGATTACGTTTGCTCTTGACTTTGACTGGAACTGACTTGTATTTACACTTCCCTGGAACAGCTGTCCTGTAGGCAAATACAAAAAGAGCAAATATAAGAGAGAGACTGCAGTAATATGCCTGTAAGTGTAAGCCCTATCATCCCAAGCACAGTATTTTCAATCCATAGGATCCCAACTGAATCATCGAGACCAAATATCTAAATAGTTAAAAAGAAATGAAATACTCCCGGTCCATAAAATTTATAATTGTATTCCATGAATTATATGCCAACATTTTTGTTCATGTTCGTGACTGGGATTTTCTGGTGCTGTTTTGGCTGGAATGTCAAATTTTCAATTCTCACTCACAACCTGTCCCACCACAGACAAGACTGGAGAATCCCACCCTATTGGTCTTTTTAGCTCAGGATCTGTCTCGGAATGGTACATCGCAAAATTAGTTTTATTTACTTTTCTTGCCTGCTTTCAGTTCTCAGCACTTCACATGTCATTTCTTATCTAACAGCGTCGTGAATCAGCGCATCTCCAGACTTCTGCTTATGCCACTGGAAAGGCACACGCAAGCTGCCATTGGTGAATTGGCAAAACAATTTGCTTCATCAGCAACCCATCCACTTGCTAAACATCCACCCCCTCTACAATTGGATTACTGTGGATGAAGTGTACACAGAATGCATAGCAGCAGCTCACCGAGACATCTTCAGCAGCATCTCATAACACATGACCTGGAAGGACATGGCCAGCAGGTGGAAGGGGAAACCATCACCACCAAGTTTCCCTCCAGATGACACCCATGCTCGCATGAACATGTAGATCTCTATTCCTTCATTGTCATGAGATGAATATCCTGGAACTTCCTACATAACAACATCGTGGGATCGTATCCACCGCATTAAATGCAGAAATTCAAGAAGACCCCAGCCACCTTCTCAAGGGCAATAAAGGAAGGGTAATAAATGCTGGCCTTGCCAGAAATACTGAAATTTCTATATTGATTTTATTTTCCTTAAATTATCTTCCTCTGACACAGATGAGCTCAACAACTTGTAACATAATAGGCGTCATTCTCCGACCCCCCGCCGGGTCGGAGAATGGCCGTTGGCAGCCGTGAATCCCGCCCCCGCCGAAGTCTCCGAAGGGAGAAAAGTCGGCGGGGCGTTAATGGCGCCGCTGCCGCGGAGAATGTCACGGGTCTGCGCAAGGCAGCCGATTTTCGGCCTGCCGATATTCTCCCTTCCGGATGGGCCGAAGTCCCGTCGACGTGATGACCGTTCACGTCGACGTGAATCAAACCTCCTTTTCATCGGCGTGACCCGGTGCTCCAGGCTCACGCCGACCAGCGAGGAGGTGAGTGACGGCCTGGGGGGTTGGCTCTGGGCAGGAAATGGCGTGGCCGCAGACTGATTGCGTGAGGAGAGGTGTGTCTCGGCTTGTGTGTGTGTGCGGCGGGGGGGGGGGGGGGGGGGGGGGGGGGGGTGGTTAGAGTAGGCTGGGCTCCGGGGGAGTGCCGGGAGGGGGTCCGTGCCGGGGTGGAGGTTGGGGGTTGTGGAGGGGGTCCGTGCCGGGGTGGAGGTTGGGGGGGGGGTCCGTGCTGGGGTGGAGGTTGGGGGTTGGGGAGGGGGTCCGTGCCGGTGTGGAGGTTGGGGGGGGGGTCCGTGCCGGGGTGGAGGTTGGGGAGGGGGTCCGTGCCGGGGTGGAGGTTGGGGAGGGGGTCCGTGCCGGGGTGGAGGTTGGGGAGGGGGTCCGTGTCGGGGTGGAGGTTGGGGGGGGTCCGTGCTGGGGTGGAGGTTGGGTGTTGGGGAGGGGGTCCGTGCCGGGGTGGAGGTTGGGGGGGATCCGTGCTGGGGTGGAGGTTGGGGGGGTCCGTGCTGGGGTGGAGGTTGGGGGTTGGGGAGGGGGCCGTGCCGGGGTGGAGGTTGGGGAGGGGGTCCGTGCCGGGGTGGAGGTTGGGGAGGGGGTCCGTGCCGGGGTGGAGGTTGGGGAGGGGGCCGTGCCGGGGTGGAGGTTGGGGGGGGTCCGTGCTGGGGTGGAGGTTGGGTGTTGGGGAGGGGGTCCGTGCCGGGGTGGAAGTTGGGGGGGGGCCGTGCTGGGGTGGAGGTTGGGGGGGTCCGTGCTGGGGTTGAGGTTGGGGGTTGGGGAGGGGGCTGTGCCGGGGTGGAGGTTGGGGGGGTCCGTGCTGGGGTGGAGGTTGGGGGTTGGGGAGGGGGTCCGTGCCGGGGTGGAGGTTGGGGAGGGGGTCCGTGCCGGGGTGGAGGTTGGGGAGGGGGTCCGTGTCGGGGTGGAGGTTGGGGGGGGGGGGTCCGTGCTGGGGTGGAGGTTGGGGAGGGGGCCGTGCCGGGGTGGGTGATGGGAGGGCAAATGAGTTGGTCCACCTGGCCAGGTGCCAGCATCCAACAGTTGGACCCATGCGGTCCATGCCACCTGGCTGGGGGGAGGAGGGGATATGGGCAATGATGACATGTCGTCGTTCCCCTCCCCCCCACCAGGCCGTCATGTTTTCAGACCATCCAGCGATGTTGGCCAGCCGCTCATGTCTATGTTGCCCTGGATGAGGAGGAGGAGGAGGAGGAGGAGGAGGAGCGTGCCAGAGAGGCGGCGCAGGCTGCCGCAGAGGGGCAGGCGGCAGCCGCCCAGGCTGGAGGGACACCTGACCGACAGGACGAGGAGGGGGAGGAGGACGTCGCGGCCCCACGGCAACGGAGGCACCCGAGGGCGCCCCGTGTGTACCGGCCCCGGCAGTCATACCAGGACCTCACGGACCGGGAATGCAGGAGGAGACTCCGGATGAGCCGGGAAACCGTGGCACACATCTGCCACCTGCTGGCACACCTGTCACCGCGTGGCACTGGCGGGGGACACCCTCTCCCCGTGTCCGTCAAGGTTACGGTGGCCCTGAACTTTTATGCAACGGGGTCATTCCAGGCACCGAGTGGGGACCTGTCCGGCATATCGCAGACATCGGTGCATCGGTGCATCCGGGCAGTGACAGATGCCCTTTATGCCATGGCGCACCGCTACATCCGCTTCCCCGTGGACCGGGCCAGCCAAGATGCCCGGGCCGTGGGCTTCTCTGCCATTGCCGGGTTCCCCATGGTCCAGGGCGCGATCGATGGGATGCACGTCGCCGTGCGGCCACCTGCAGATAACAGGGCCATGTTCACTAATAGGAAGGGGACCTATTCGATGAACGTACAGGTGGTCTGTGACCACCGCATGATGATCCTGCACGTCTGCGCCCGTCACCCAGGCAGTGTACACGACTCATTCGTGTTGTCGCGGTCATCCATCCCCGGCATGTACGAGGGACGTCATCCCCGGCTGAGGGGCTGGTTGCTGGGCGACAGGGGCTACCCATTGCGATCGTGGCTGATGACGCCTATACGGAGGCCACGCAATGAGGCGGAGAACCGCTACAATGATGCCCATGTAGCGACAAGGGGAGTGATCGAAAGGTGCTTTGGCGTGCTGAAGATGCGTTTCAGGTGCCTGGACCTCTCTGGGGGCGCCCTCCAGTATCGGTCAGATAGGGTCGGCCGCATCATTGTGGTGTGCTGCGTCCTGCACAACATAGCCCAGCAGAGGGGCGATGTGCCGCAGGCAGAGGAGGGCGGAGTGGAGGAGCAGCAGGAAGAGGCCCAGTCCTCCCCAGATGAGGGGGATGGGGGCAATGGTCAGGGCAGACGGGGTAGACACAGGCGGGTGGCTGTCCACCGTTACCGGCTGGGCCAGCGGGCACGGGACAGACTGATAGACGCCCGCTTCACTGACTAGATGGGCGTGGGAATCGGGTAGTATGGCCACAGACCGCACACCATGACAACAGCCGACCACCCACACCCCCCACCCATCCACCCACCCAGCACCCTCACCCCCCTCCCCAACCCCACACACCCCACCCGCATGCACACCACCCCCCCACCCCCAATTGCCGATCCACTGGCGGCACAACGGGCCGGGCTCACCCAGTTGCGGGTGGACGCGTGTCTATCGCAGGCCATGGAGAATGATGACAACCCGCCTCCGATGAGCTCCTGGCTCTACATCGTTGGACTATGTCTGACCCATGGCCACAGTACCACCATCCACCCGGACCATCCCTGCATGCGGCTGTGACACTGCAGCGCACGGTCCCGTCCTCTGCCCGGGGGATGTTGATGGCGGCCCAGGGGGAAGGGGGCAGACTCACCTGGGGCTGAGGTAAGACCACCCCTCACACACACACTTGCGCTCAACGTACATGACACCCCCGCACACTTTGGACAGAGCACAAAGGCAGCTTTGGTAGGTGTAACATTGACTTTAATAACCAAAGGAGTTCATGCACGTGCCCTAGCGCCTAAAACTCATCTGTGCCCTGCACCCATGCCAACTTACTCAGTGTCTAATTGTTTGGCCTTACGGGCCCTTTGACTACGTCTACGTGGTTCCCCAGACGGTACAGCAGAACTGGAGGTGGACTCCTGTGATTCCTGCCCTCTGACACTGGATCCCTTTGGCGGCCGTTTCCTGGGGCGTCCTGGCCTCGATGGGCCAGGCTGCGGCCCGGGCGACTGGGATGGCGAGCTGCCAGCCTGTCCTGCCCGTTGCCCACCCGATGCACCTGGGACGGAAGGGGGGGAGTCCGAGGTGTCGCGGTGTACCGGGACCTCCCCTACAGAGGGAGCCGGGACGGACCACACCACCTCCTCCTCCCTCGGGGTGCCCGATGGCCCCCAGGCCTCTACATGGGTGGGGGATGCGAACGGACTGGCCATCCGACGCGCCCCCGACATCTGGCGCTGCCAGTCCTGGAGGCCCGTGCTGGTATCGACAGGGGTCTGCAGGTTTGCAGCCATGGAGCCCAGGGGGTTGTCGAACCCTGTCTGCGACAGTGCGACGCCAGCTCGCACATGGCCACTGGCCCCTTCAGAGACTGGGCCATGGCCTGCAGAGACTGGGCTATGGCCTGCTGAGACTGGGCCATGGCCTGCTGAGACTGGGCCATGGCCTGCTGAGACTGGGCTATGGCGTTGAGCGCCTCTGCCATCTGGCGCTGGCACTGGCTCATGGCCTCCTGTGAGAGGGCAGCAATTTCCTGGGCCACAGACGCCGCCTGCACGGAAGGCCCCAGGCCTCGCAAACCGTTCCCCATGTCTGACACCGTCGCACCCATTGCCTCCACCGCGGACGCCACCCGTGCGGTGTCAGCCTGGGTGGCACGCATGACCGGGACCACTCCCAGCTCCTGGACGCGGGTGGACTCCTCCACCTGCGACCGCAGCCGCCGCAAGCCACCCGTCACCCTATTCGCTCGTCTCCGTGTCGGTGGTTGCATCGGATCTATGTGTGGGTGTGGTAACTGCAGGAACCCGGGATCCATCTGGGCGGCAGATGTTCGCTTGGCCTGGGCTGCCCTCCGACCGCCCGGTCCCTCTGCTGCTCCTACCTCCACCTGCTGTACCGGGACGGCTGTGTTGTGCGCACCAGTGAGTGTACCAGACGCCTCATCACTAAAGTGCCCAACCGTGGTGAGTGTTTCTGCGATGGTGGAGGGTGTTGGTGACAGCAGTGGCGTTGTGTCGTGCTCTTCGTCCCACTCTGAGTCCATGGCACTTTGGGGTGGGGGTTCCCCATCCACTCTGAGTCACTGTCCGGTATTTCGTCTTCCCGGGTAGGGGTGTCCTGGGTAGTGCTGTCCCGGGTAGTGCTGTCCCGGGTAGTGCTGTCCCGGGTAGTGCTGTCCCGGGTAGTGGTGTCCCGGGTAGTGGTGTCCCGGGTAGGGGTGTCCTGGGTAGTGGTGTCCCGGGTAGGGGTGTCCTGGATAGTGGTGTCCTGGGTAGTGGTGTCCTGGCTCGGATGTGACGGGGGCCTGTGGCTGCCCCCCTCATCGCTGGGTGGTCGCTCCCGCACGTGACGGGGGTGTCGTCTCCCTGTTGCTCCAGGTCTCTCCGTCTCCCGTGATGTGCGAGAGGCATCCTGCGGGCGTCGCATGCTGGAGGGTCCGGGTCTCTCCGTCTCCCGTGGTCTCCGAGGGGCATCCTGCGGGCGTCGCATGCTGGAGGGTCCGGGTCTCTCCGTCTCCCGTGGTCTCCGAGGGGCATCCTGCGGGCGTCGCATGCTGGAGGGTCCGGGTCTCTCCGTCTCCCGTGGTCTCCGAGGGGCATCCTGCGGGCGTCGCATGCTGGAGGGTTCGGGTCTCTCCGTCTCCCGTGGTCTCCGAGGGGCATCCTGCGGGCGTCGCATGCTGGAGGGTGCGGGTCTCTCCGTCTCCCGTGGTCTCCGAGGGGCATCCTGCGGGCGTCGCATGCTGGAGGGTGCGGGTCTCTCCGTCTCCCGTGGTCTCCGAGGGGCATCCTGCGGGCGGTCTGCATCTGCGGGGATGGGTGCCTGGACGTTTGGTCCTGCGATACACAATGAAGCATGCATGGTTAGACATCAGGCAGTGATCAGGTGATACGGGAGAGGGGGATATAGGGGAGGGGGGATATGGGGACGGGCTGTTGGTGGCTCACTTGCTCGTGGGGCCCCGACCTCTGCATCAGCAACCTCCCGGTCCTCAGGTCCGCCAGCCAGTTCCAGGGCCCTTTCCTCGTGTACGGTCAGTGGCCTCTCATCAGCGGGCCCTCCTCCAGTCCTCACATGCTCCCTGGTGTTGTGTGCGCGCTTCTCCTGTGGGGGGGGGGGTGGTGGCAGGGGTAAAAGGCAACAGTGTTAGGCAGGTATATGAATGCACGCCATCGGTTGCGCGTGCATTGCAGAGGTTAAGGTTAGGGCTGGATTCACTTGGGGATATGGGGGATATGGGGGAGGGGGGATATGGGGGATATGGGGGAGGGGGGATATGGGGGATATGGGGGAGGGGGGAATATGGGGGATATGGTGGAGGGGGTATATGGGGGAGGGGGGATATGGGGGATATGGGGAGGGGGGATATGGGGGAGGGGGGATATGGGGGATATGGGGGAGGGGGGATATGTGGGAGGGGGGATATGGGGGAGGGGGGGATATGGGGAATATGGGGGAGGGGGGATATGGGGGATATGGGGAGGGGGGATATGGGGGAGGGGGGAATATGGGGGATATGGGGGAGGGGGGATATGGGGGATATGGGGGTGGGGGGATATGGGGGAGGGGGGAGTATGGGGGATATGGGGGAGGGGGGATATGGGCGATATGGGGGAGGGGGGATATGGGGGAGGGGGGATATGGGGGATATGGGGGAGGGGGGGATATGGGGGAGGGGGGATATGGGGGAGGGGGGGATTTGGGGGAGAGGGGATATGGGGGATATGGGGAGGCTCACCCTGCCTGCTCTGACGAGGTCGTTCACCTTCTTGTGGCACTGGGTGCCTGTCCGTGGTGTTAGGGCCACAGCGGTGACGGCCTCTGCCACCTCCCTCCACAGACGCCGGCTGCGGCGTGGGGCAACTCTGCGGCCGTGCCCGGGATACAGGGCGTCCCTCCTCTGCTCCACCGCATCCAGGAGCGCCTCCACATCGCGTGACTCGAACCTCGGAGCTGAGCGACGGCCAGCCATCAAGTCGGGTGTTGCGGTCGGCTGTTCCGGTCGGGTGGGGGGGAGCTGCGCGGCCTTATGAGCCGTCACGCCGTGCAGCGCGTATGACGCTGCACGGCGTGAACCACTGCGCAAGCGCGGATCCCGTTACGTCGCTGCTAGCCCATTTCGGGCCGCAGACTATCGGCCCATTTTTATGACGTGACGCAAGTGGGATTTGCGCCGTTTTTTGCGCCGATCGGCGGAGTTTCCGCCGATAACGGAGAATTTCGCCCAATGAGTCACAAAAATAAACCCATGTCCATTATTCTACAAATCAGAGCTGGGAAAAGTTGGTCAGTTTAGTCCTCATGTGGTCAGATTGGTTGGACAACAAAATCATTGAGCCAGAACCTTCCCCAACAAAGCTCCACATCCTTGCTTCTGCCTCTATCCCTTTTTCCAGAGATAATTCAGGCTGAATCAGTCTTTACATCCCAAATCCTACCCAACACAAGATTACTTTCCTCAACCTCAAAAAAACCAGATTATATCTACCACCGCTGAAAACAAGATCTGTTCTCTCATTCCCTCCATGCTTGACTTCTCCAGCACCACCCTCACTGATCTCCTGAGCTCCACCCTAAATTAACTCCAATTTATCCAAAGTTCAGTTGCCCACTTCCTCTCCCATTTACCCATAATCTCAACAAAGTAATGAATCCAAAACCCTGACAAATCATTGCCAGGGACCACACCCATCTTAATTCCATAAACCAATCTTTCCCTGATTTATAACCCAGATCAAGCCATTTGGTTTTCCATCTCTGGTCTCCTAACCAACCTATCTCTATACAATACATCAGAATTGTGAAGTCTTCAACTAACATAGCCTTATTCTCTAAATTTACATGCTTAACCCTTTCCTCCCTACAATACCACCTTCCCTTCCACTTTCCAAATCCATTTCTTCAACAATCTTTCAAATCATCTACTCTAACTTTCCTTCTATTCATTGACATCCATATTTCCCAATGCCAGGCACCTTGCGCCAGTTACAATAGTAAAAGTGCTATACAAATAATAGCTGTCTGTCAATCTTAATCTTGATTACAGTTCCCACAAGCAGGATTAATAACCCTCTACTTTTGGTTATAAATATTGATATTGTTATGACTTTCTTTTACACTGACTTTTCTGTGGCTCTGTTCCAATTATGGCAGTCAGTGAGTTTGCCCTTCCTTTTATGTCATCTATGTCCGAATGCGTGGAGTCGTCAGGTATCAAATGATACCACCACAAGCTTCAACCGGCTATCGATCAAAGAGCCAAACACCAGTTAGTTAGTTCAAGATCAAGGGTACTTTATTTACACACAATTAGTCATGCAACATAAACACTACTAGTTAACTACACCAATCAACTAAGACAACCTGTACTTAACTTCGGGCACCCGGCTTAGGTCAGAAAACAGTGGCCGCTGTTCAATTCTGGATCTCTCGGGTTCGAAGGAGTAACTGCTGCTCAGCTGGGCTCATCCGTCGTTGAACTTGGACTTGCTTCTGGTGTTGCTGTGATTGGCGATGACTGTGACCGGGGTACCAAGGCCAAGAGAGTGCCAAGAGAGAGCGAACATATGGCAAACTCTTCTTCTTATACTCGGGGGGATTTTCGCGCTCTTTTGGGCGGTCCTTCGATTTGGGCCTTACTAATTGGGTGATCCCTGATCACTCCGTTCGATTCCTTAGCCAATAAGTGGGCGGGGATCTGGATAGCTGGCATGTCCCAAGCAGTCTCTGACCCCGTTTTTTGCGTTTCCCTTGAACATGGAGTGGCGCCAAAATGTCTGGGACTGTCCCGGTTGCTTGAGTACCAGTCCTTTGTTTTGGTGAAGATGGGCCATCAAATGCTAATCGGCCCCATTGAAATGCTAATTGGATGGAGTTTCGATACCGTCTGGACTTTTTGCTGACAAACATGCATTTCAGGCTTTGAGCCTGCCTGAGTCTTGGCTTGTCCATTTTACCCACCAGGCTTTGCGAGTTTCTCTGTACCTAGTTGGAAGTGGCCACCCCAGATGGCTACACTCTGTCCTCTTGATCCTCAACGCAAAGCGTGAAGAATCACAATACTGGGTCTTCTTTGTTCTCTGAATGCCAGGTACCCTTAACCAAGGACAGGTTCTACTCTACTCTGTCCTATGGGTCCAGAAACATTTACCTAATTTTCCCTAAACAACACATGTCTAAGAATTTCTAGGGGGCCATTTAACATTCAGTAAAAAGGGGAATCTCTAACTGTCTCTAACTAGACTACACTCATTCTGCTATTTAACAATCAAAGAACCTATCTTACAATACAAAAAAAATCCGATAGCAGCATCACATTTCTTCCTATCACTAACATTCGCATACAGAGAAGTAACTTTATTAGCAAAAACACCAACCACGGAATTTATTGAGGAGAAAGATTCAGAAAGAGTGTGGGGTTTGCTGGAGTCCGAGGAAAGGGGCTCTAAATGTGTATACTGGAGGGCGGGAGGCTCTCCGTCTCAATTTCCGCAATCTAATTGTCTGAATGACACTGTACGCTATGGCTATCACTAGTAAGGCTTCCACTGTGTAGGACAGTGAATACCACTTGACGAGGTTCTCACACCATGTGGGGGCATCGGTGGCAGGGTGTGTGTGTGGTGCAGTGTCCGGGCTGGGGGTGTCGTGTTGGGTGGTCGTGTTCGGTGCCAGTGTGGTGAGGGGTGTAGAGGTGGGTAACGCGCGCAACTGGACTGCTCCAGCGATGATCATGATGCCGATCATCAGGGTCGTCTTCATCTTATTCGGGCTTTCCTTTGCCGTCAAGTATCTTCGTATCTTCCTAGGGGAACAATCATAGTATCTGTTATAATCGTGTTGTTTAACATCTCGTATGTTTGTCTGTTTCTCCTTAACATCAATTTCCCACTATAATCATCACCATATGTGACTCCCTCTTATTTGCGGAGACAAGACATCCAAAAAAATATTCTGTGTCACAGTGCGAGCGCTCTCGCAGCCTGTGGTCGATGGGCTGAGTGGGCGGACAATTTCTCCATCCTCTGCAAACTTGTTTTTCCAACCAAGTGTTTCTGACATGTAAATAGTATGTGGGGGATAGCATCCGAAGGGGTGCCGGAAAGGGCAAAAGTTGTGGCAAAAAGCATTCTTTAAACCACAGGACTAAACACAGCAAAAGAGTTTTGAAAACAAGTATCCGAATGGGGTGGTGCGTATGATCCGCGGCAGGGCAAGAATGGGTGGGATCCCCGGGTAGGGCGGTGATCAGTGCTGTTGCTCCACTACCCGAGCTTGGCTGACCAAATGTATAGGGGGTCCTCAGGCAGGGCGGGGATAAGTGTCGTTACTCTACTGCCTGAGTGACCTTCCAAGAGCGGTAAGAATTTGTAACTATATGGGCTCCAGACAAACTTTTTTCACTAACTGCCATATGGCGTCGGAAGAGTAATTATGAGTGCATCAAGAAATTTGGTGTGAAACCAAAAGAATAAACTGTGTCAAAACTTTTAGTGAGATCAACACAAATAGTCGCACAAATAACAAACATTCAACTTTTAAAAATAACAAATTAAAGAAAGAAAAACGGGCAGGCTCCATCAGAGTACAGGACACCGTGAATCTCAATCGGTTCCTGACTCGCATCATCTGGACACCTCAATTTCAAAAAGAATTGCAAAGGGGTTACCATGGTGGGAGTCAGACTCAGAGTTGTCACCATCTCCCAGGTGTCAAACTAGTTCATGGAGTTTGCGTGCTAACGCGGCATGTGCCGATGTGGGGTCCATTTCATCATTCCTCGTCAGGCGACAGTAATTGTCACGGTGCCAGCGCTTCATGTTCCGTAGGGAAGTTGCAAGGAGGCCGTCGCTATCGTCTGGTGGAGGGTCAGGTTCCGGTGTGGGCAAATAAATTGTTTCAAAGAGGCTGGGCGAATCGTGGTCGGGGTCTCTGGGCCTGTAGTGCCTGGGGCCTGGTTTGTGGGATCTGCGTTCGGGTCTCTCAGGGGCTTCAGTAGTGCTGTCGCTGTCGCTAGCAGCCGAATCAAGCGTCAGGGTGAAATTTGATTCTGGGGGCGTGGTCAAGGTCGTGTCTGTGGACGTGCTGCTGGGGAAGGGGGAGCTCGGGTTGTCAGTGGGCGGGTCCTCATTGTCTGCCATCGCCAATGAGAGGCGGTGCGAGTGGCTGCACTGCGTTCCATAAACCTTAAGCTGATTTACATGGAACCATCCTGATTTTCCATTTGGATACGCAATTTTATAAACTGAGGGGCTTACTTTGTCCACAATTGAATAGGGTCCTGCAAATTTAGGGGAGAGGAATGAGCTAGGGTTGTATAAGATGATCATTACTTGCTGTCCGACTGCACATTCCGTTGGGTGTACTGTTTTATCAAAGCAGGCCTTACTCTGCTTTCGTTTAGCACCTAGTCGAACAGCTGCAGCGAGCTGTGCTGTTTTAATATTCTCTACTATGTGCTGGACTGCTTTCTCGTGGGTCAGGGCGGTGACTGCGGGGCTGGCCAAATCAAGTCTGAATAAGTATTCGTTACCCTTCATGGGTCGTCCGGTCATGAGGGTACGGGGGGTATATCCTGTTGAGCTCGACACTGTGTTCCTAATAACCATCAGTGCGAATGTGAGCACTGTGTCCCATGTTGTGTTGTGCTGCTGCAGCATTTTTCTAAGCATGGCCTTTAGTGTCCGATTCATGCACTCCACAATGCCGCTGGACTGCGGGTGATAGGCAATGTGGAACATTTGTTCAATCCCAAATATCGTCATCACTTTTCATGACCCTTCCAGTAAAGTGGGAACCTTGGTCCGACTCAATACTATGGGGGAGTCCACATCTCATAAAAATTTGCTCTGTTAAGATCTTCGTCGTGGACTTGGCTGTGTTTGTTCTCGAGGGGAACGCTTCGACCCATTTCGTAAATGTGTCTATCACCACTAACACATACTTGTATCCATTTCTGCAGGGGGGGAGGGGACCAATATAATCCAATTGAAGGTTTGTCCACGGGCCATTTACAGGGCCAGTGTGTCGTAGCTGGGCTTTTTTCGCGTACCTATCTGGGTTGTTTTGTGCACAAATTGAGCCGTTTTTGACGTAATGAGATACGTCGGTTTTCAAATCAGGCCACCAGCAGAGGGGTCTGAGGTGGGCAAGGGTGGATTCAATCCCTTGGTGTCCATGTCCGTCATGGAACTTACAAATTATCTCATTCCTGTCCTGGGTGGGGACTACATAAATTCCATCTTTTAAAACGATTCCCTTATGGACCGCCAAGAATTCCTAAACTTTTCATAGGGAGCTGGGAAATTCCCTTTTAAAATGTCTTTTAACGCTTTGTCTTCTTTCTGTGCCTGGGCTAGGTCTTGGATGTTGGTCTGTGAGACCTGAACTGCGTGTACTTGGGCACTCTCGGGGGGTTGCCAAAAGTGGCCATGTCGTGAGCCTCCCTTCGCTAGGGCGTCAGCTTTCACATTACCGGGTGGCGGAGTCTGCACGTTCTCCCCGTGTCTGCGTGGGTTTCCTCCGGGTGCTCCAGTTTCCTCCCACATGTCCCGAAGGACGTGCAGTGTTAGGTGGATTGGCTGTGATCAATTGTCCTTCGTGGGACACCCCTGGGTGGGGTTACGGGGATAGGTTGGGAGGTGTGGGCTTGGGTCGGGTGCTTTTTCCAAGGGCCGGTGCAGACTTGATGGGCCGAATGGCCTCCATCCGCACTGTAAATTCGATGAAATCTATGAAATCTATGAACGATGGTGACTTCTTACTTTGACAATGCCATATTTCCTGCCTTTAGCTGTCTAAAGGATAGGCTTGAGCAGTGGGGCTGATGGTAGAGGTTTTCGGCGGCGGAAATCAATCCTCTCGATTCCCACAGAGGTAGGAATTCCATTAGGCTGTTGCAGACGTACAAACTGTCCGAATATATGTCTGCAGGGGTCGGGAATGAATCGGGGTGCTGGACAATATAAGCAATGGCCGCTAACTCGGCTGCCTGCAAACCTAAGCAACATTAAACCTATCTCTTCTAAAGCGCGTCCCTGCACGCCCTGTACATAAATACCACAGCCTGTTATTCTTTTCCCTCAAGGACTGTGGAGGAGCCATCTACGTAAATTCTCAGTGCTTTGTCTGTGGGCTGGGGTCCGATACCTGTCTTTCTTGGTACCGACTTGGGAACAAAGGGGCCTGTGCTGTACATTGGGGCTATGATCTCGCACTGATGTGGGGTTCCTGCATAATGCAAATTATCGGCCAGAAACGTGTGCATTTTTGTCTGTTTTACAGTGATGTTGCGTCCCTGTAGGAGTAGGGTCCATCGCGCTGCTCAAATTTGGCTTACTGTGCCGTCTTTTAGTCTGCCGTCCAATAAAAGCTGTGTCGGGATGTGCTTGGTTAAAATGGTTACTGGGTTGAGTCCGGTTATGTACGAGAAGTACTGTACCGCCCAGAAAACTGCTAACAGGTGCCTTTCGCAGGCTGAAAATCCTTGTTCGTCCGGATCTAAGACTCGTGAGGCATAGGCTACGGGTCCTAGACGATCGTGCCTTTCCTGCAGGAGTACAGCCGAAAGAGTTCGGTCTGTGGTCGCTACCTCTTTCGCGTATTGGGAGTGGGGATGTGGAGCTTGCAAAGCGGGGCTGTGCTCAGGGCGCATTTCAATTCATCCACGGCATCCGCGTGGAAGCCATTTCCATGGGGCCTGTTTCTTTAGTAGCTCGGAAAGTGGGGCTGCTTTTGTGGCGAATCAGTCTATATGGTTTCGACAATATCCAACCAGTCCTAAAAATGACCGGAGTGCTGTAACATTTTGGGGCAAGGGCAAATTTACAATGGAATCAATGCGTTTGAGTTCTATTTCACGCTTCCCATGCGAGATGACCGTACCTAAAAATGTGACTTTTTCCTGAAGGATTTGGGCTTTGTTGGGGTTAATTTTGCATCCAATCGTTGTAAGGAGTTCTAATAATTCAGAAAGAAGCGAGATGTGCTCTTCCTTGGTGTTAGTCTGCAGGAGCAAGTTGTCCACATACTGAACAAGGCTTTCAGGGCGGGAAAATTTAGATAATCCGTTTGCCAATTGTCTGTGAAAAACGGAGGGGGAGTTGTGGAAGCCTTGTGGAAGGCACGTCCACGTGTACTGCTGTCCCTGGAAGGTAAACGCAAATTTATACTGGCATGCTTTGTCCGGTGGTATGGACCAAAAGCCATTACTGATATCTAATACCGAAAAAAAATTTGACTGGAGTCCCTGTCTCAACATGGTCTTGGGACTTGTGGCAACGGTGGGGGCTGCTAGGGGAGTCACTTTGTTTAATTCTCTGTAGTCGATGGTCAGTCGCCATGATCCTTCGGGTTTTCTTACTGGCCAAATCGGGGCATTATTTGTCGATGCAATGGGTCAAATCATGCCTTGTTTCAATAAACTTTGAATTACCTTGGCTATCTCTCCCTCAGCTTGCTGGGGGAAGCCGTACTGTTTCTGGGGCTTGGGATCGGGACCTGTAATGTTGACTACCCCTGGGATTTTGCCGCAGTTGTGCTTGTGTTAGGCAAATGCTGTTTTATGTCTTTTCAAGACCTCTCTAACCGCTTTGTCTGTGGTAATGGTTTGTGGATCAAACCAGTACTCTCCTACTGAGCTGATTCTATGGGCATAATCTCCTACTGTGAGCATGGCGGGGCCCGCGCTGCTCTAGCCATTTTCCATATGCATCAGTTGACTGGGTCGAGTGGAAGGTTGTGTGCGCTCATGAAATCGATGCCTAGGGTGTGTTCTGCTGCCTGGGGCATTCCTACTAAAACATCCGAATGTTTTGTCCTAATATTACCGAGCTGTACGTCCATAAGGGCTGTGATGTGTCCCTGCTGGAGGTGACCTGTAAAGCCACTAAGGGTAATGGTATCCGTAGTGGGCCATATCTCCTTCTAGTACATGGTGGAGGAGTTTAATGAGGTTCGGGACCCTCCTGTGTCCCAAAGGAACTCCACGGGGTGTCCCAGGACTGTGCCTGCAACTACCGGTCTTACGGACTTATCCCAGATGGTATCGCAGACCCAAGTTGGGGAGCCCGAACACCGTCAATTGGTGCCACTCATGGCCAAATTATCTGGTCAGGCATTAACACTGTGAATGGGTCAGGTATTGTTTCTGGGGGGGCGTTTGGGTGCTGATTCCTTTGCTGCTTCAGGGGGCTTAACATGCTCGGGCGTAATGTCCTTGCTGTCCACAATTATAGTATTCCTGTGTCTTGGGGTGCTGCGCTGTTCCTCTGCCTTCATTTACCCATGCGGAGTCTTGGTGTGCCCTTACTGGATTCATTGTGGCGTCTACTCTTTCATGCTCTGTCTTTTTCTGTACAGATTGTTCCCAAGCTCTGGACAATCATTTCAGAACCCACACTTCATTGTGTGCTGGGTCTGAGGGGTCATAACTGGCGCATGCCTTCTGTCCTGCCTCTGTGGCATGGGATACCAACGTGCGGGTCCATTTGGCCGTATTATCTGCTGATAAATGGGCGCAGGCTAACTCACCAATTACAGCAGTAAAATGGATCCAAAGGCATCCAGCAAACGCTGTTGGATGCTCTCCGTTTTTCTGCCTGTACCGGTTGAGTCCGTCTACCGGATCTCCTCTGTTAAATCCAATGGTGTTTAAAATGGCCATTTTCATTTCTTGGAGGCTACCTCCTCCTACATTTTGTGGGTCGGGAAGGATGAACTAACTGAGGGATCTAAGCACATAACTATGTCTAAACCATACATCAGGGTTTGTTGTTTCACTAACTCGAAAAAGTGATGTGGGTCCGATGTGGGGTGGAAAGTATCTTCTCGCGGGCATCCCGTAACTGGGTGATCGATAATGGGGTGGTGTACACCAAATCGGGTTGGCCTTCCGTGGTAACCCTGCGCTGTGTGGTAATGGGGTTCATTGGGTTGGGTGCTGCCTGTGCAGTCGGTGGTGCGGGTGCTTTTCTTTTCGGGACCTGGGGGGGCTCTATTTTGAACCTCGGTCTCGCTTACATACCGTTGGGCCGTTCCATTGAGTTCCTGCAAATCGGGGCCGTCTTCCTGGTCTAGCTGTGGGCCAAAGGTTTCTCTAAACCCATTTTGAACTGATAGCAGGGATTGCAACCTTGCAATTTGCTGCCTGCATTTGGCATGGTCCACCGAACTCTGTCTCTGTTCCGTGGTGAAACTGTGGCGTGCTCAGGGCTGCTTTTAGGTCATCGCACTGCTTCTTTAACTGCTGTACCTGATTCTCTGTCTCTTCTCTTACCATTACAGCACGTTGTGTGTCCTGGTAGACCTTATCATCTTGGATTTGGAAGCTGCTAAGGTGGGCGAGACAGGATTGATGTGCCCTCTTGACATCATCCATTTCCTTGTCCTTCGCCGCTAACTGCTCCCGGAGCTGTACATTTAATATCTCGCTTTCACTTAAATCTCCCTCTCTACTTTTCTCCTTCTCCTCTAGCTGCTTGCAGGCTGTCTTCACGACCTCCTCTGTGCCTCGCAATTGTGCCAGACAGGACACAATTGCCATCGGCTTACAAACCTTAGTCAAACTCTTTTTATGGATCTCAGTCAGGCTGTCCCACCAAGTCTTTCCTATGCTGCCAGGACCTGTCTCTTAATTCGCGCAAAACTCAGACCATAGGGGCCATCCTTTCCCCTTTGGGTATTTCCTGAACTCTTCTTCCCATATGGGGCACTGTTCTGATCTCTTGGTTGCTGCGACCTCGGGCTCTTGTGGATTCATAAAGAATTCCATTGCCTTCACGGCCATCCCGACAAATACTTCTGTCTCTACCGGAAATTTGGAACAAGGCGGAATAAAGTGGTGGTGCAAACACGGGTACGGCTCAAGCTATTTTCCGGTTTACGCAACTTCCGAAAGTTTCACCCAACTAAATCTATCGCGTTTACCTTATATCCCTTTGTTAGTATGTATGCAAATTACACACTTCCGAATTCTGGAGGTTTGATCGATACTGGTTTCGCTTGTGGTTTCTTTTACTTTGCCAATTTGGATTCTAATTCAAACGTTTTGTGGGTTCTCTCGGAGTGACACGGTCACTTCTGGGTTGAGTCCCATCAGATGTCGCCAATAACTGTTGCGAGTTTCTTTTACTCTGTCTTTTCTGTGGCTCTGTTCCAATTATGGCAATCAGTGAGTTTGCCCTTCCTTTTATGTCATCTATGTCCGAATGCGTGGAGTCGCCAGGTATCAAATGATACCACCACAAGCTTCAACTGGCTATTGATCAAAGAGCCAAACACCAGTTAGTAAGTTCAAGCCCAAGGGTACTTTATTTACACACAATTAGTCATGCAACATAAACACAACTAGTTAACTACACCTGTCAACTAAGACAACCTGTACTTAACTTCGGGCACCTGGCTTAGGTCAGAAAACAGTGGCCGCTGTTCAATTCTGGATCTCTCGGGTTCGAAGGAGTAACTGCTGCTCAGCTGGGCTCATCTGTCTGGTAGTGGGCATTGAACATGGACTTGCTTCTGATGTTGCTGCAATTGGCGATGGCCGTGACCGGGGTACCAAGGCCAAGAGAGAGCGCCAAGAGAGAGCAAACATATGGAAAACTCTTCTTCTTATACTCGGGGGGTTTTCGCACTCTTTTGGGCGGTCCTTCGATGTGGGCCTTACTAATTGGGTGATCCCTGATCACTCCGTTCGATTCCTTAGCCAATAAGTGGGCGGGGATCTGGATGGCTGGGCTTGTCCCAAGCAGTCCTGACCCCGTTGTTTGCGTTTCCCTTGAACAGGGAGTGGTGCTGAAATGTCTGCGACTGTCCCGGTCACTCGAGTACCAGTCCTTTGTTTTGGTGAAGACGGGCCATCAAATGTTAATCGGCCCCATTAAAATGCTAATTGGACGGAGTTTCGATACCGTCTGGACTTTTTGCTGACAAACATGCATTTCAGGCTCTGAGCCTGCCTGAGTCTTGGCTTGTCCATTTTACATGCCAGGCTTTGCGAGTTTCTATGTACCTAGTTGGAAGTGGCTATCCCAGATGGCTACAAATAAATTTTAAAAAGACCATTACCATTTCAGTAAATGGATGGAATTTGAACCGTAATTAAACACATACATTGATAGACACAGTGGCTAATTCAGCAATATTATCAGAATCATCTATGAGATTGAATTCCACTAATTAATTCAACCTGAATCAATTAGTTGGTTTTAGTCCTGTATAAGTGATTATTTCTTTAGATTTTACTGCTTAAGAGATTTTACTGTTGAAGAGTTTAAAAGATTCTAATGTATTTTCAAATTACCCACACTTAAATTGATTAATAATTTTCAAGTCATCAGTCATTAAAATATCTAAGTGGAGGTCACGCCTACATTTTACAGTCCTTAGTCATTAAGCACAGACTAGCCATAGCTCACTACTTGAATTGAACTACAGCAGACAAGGTCATGAACATAAAATGAGTACTAACCTGGAAGGATCAATGAGTTTGTAAATTATTCCTTGTGAGGCATATGCACTTGGAAAGGAAGTAGCCAAGAAGTATAACTCCCCTGAAGAGATTGTAAAATATTGTTCAGGAAGTAAGATTAGTTATTGATTGATCTATAATAGAGGAATTTTGTAGCTTTGTATTCATAAAGGGATACATTTATCTTGCACCAAATTCATATCAATACATTCATTAATCTTTAGGTGCCAATACCTACATCACTGTGCTGAACGTTCAGTAAGTCAGGATTATTTAACTGCTCTGCAATTCACATGTATTATTTTGCGAATTTTCTGAAAGTCATACAATTATTTCCACTATTTGCCTAATGTAGTGTTCGAAAATCGGTAGAGAATTACCTGCCTGATTACCAAGACAACAAATGACCTCATAATAAATAGTATTAGCCAACTAAACTCAAATTGAATTTCCCTTTCATCAATTGGATTTTATTTGAGGAAGCGGAAACTTCTGATAGTTTCAATGCGTTGATTTTGAAGTCCATTCCTTGGGTTTAAGTAATTTGCATGTACCGAATCCTCAGCACCCTGAGTACTTTGCAGATTTCTTGTGTGAAAGTTAAATTAGGTTGAGTCCATATACTTAAAAAATATTTTAAGATATGAAATACTCAAAAACTCACAGTTCGGATTTTCTTAAACCTACAAATCCTATGCATTATGACTTATCTGGAATCTGACCCAGTTGAGAATTTGACAATCTGCTCATTATCTCTGGGTGCATTGATATTAACATGTAGTAGGATCACATTAGAGACTGGTAGCACTGCAAAATTCCTGGGCAAAGTTTCCACTTTTCAATAATAATAAGTAAAGAAAACAGCTAAATAAAGTTATTATTCTGAAGAGTAAAAACAGCACCACAAAAGTTAATTTTTTATTGTGTTGTGCACAGAATTCAGATTCTCTTACTAGATCCTCAAGGTGTAGTCAGTGGATCAACCCACCTAATGACTTTGGGATCAAGCGTGATTAATGGAGTCCTAATGCGGACTTCCGGTTGCGGCTATGCAGAGCTAAGTTGCACGTTTGGTAGCTCTCGCTTGGAACGGACTTTTGGGGTCTTTTCAGGGCCCCCAACGGTATTTTTTCGACATTTCCCGGTGTGGGAAGAAGACTGCAACATTTCCCCGACAGTGTATGGCTTGGACCAGGAGCGGGGCACCAAAAGGTGGTGGTGAAGCCAAAGAAAGTGCGAGGGAAGAAGAGCAAGGTGGCGGCGGGCGGGGGCCAGGCAGCGTGGATGCAGTGGGCGCAGGAGCAGCAAGAGGTCATTCAGCGCTGCTTCAGGGAGCTCAAAGCGGACCTGCTGGAGCCGATGAACGCCTCAATTGATAAACTGCTGGAGACCCAGACGGCCCAGGGGGTGGCGATCCGCGAGGTCCGACAAAAGATCTCAGATAACGAGGACGAGATCTTGGGCCTAGCGGTAAAGGTGGAGGCGCACGAGGCGTCCACAAGAAATGGCAGGAACGGTTCGAGGAGGTGGAGAATCGGTCGAGGCTGAAGAATCTGCGGATCCCGGGCCTCCCGGAGGGGCTGGAAGGGTCGGGCGTGGGGGCCTATGTGGTCACCATGTTAAACTCGCTAATGGGAGCGGGGTGCTTCCAGGGGCCCCTGGAGCTGGAAGGGGCCCATAGAGTGCTGGCGAGGAGGCCCAATGCTAACGAGCCGCAGCGGGCAGTGCTGGTGCGGTTTCATCGGTTCGCTGATTTGGAGAGCATACTCAGGTGGGCCAAGAAAGAGAGGAGCAGCAGGTGGGAGAATGCGGAGGTTCGAATATATCAGGACTGGAGTGCGGAGGTGGCGAGAGAGGGCAAGGTACAACCGGGCGAAGGCGGTGCTGCACAGGAAGGGGGTGATGTTTGACATGCTGCAGCTGGCGCGTCTGTTGGTCACCGACAAGGACCGACCCCTGGGGGAGGCATGGGCCTTTGTTCAGGCCGAGAAGCTGGACACAAACTGAGGGGTGGGACGGGGGGGAGGGGGGTGGGGGGTCGGGCGTGGGGATGGTCGGGGATTGCTGTTGTTGTGTTACATTTTGAGGGGGGGGTTCTTTGTTCTTGTTTGTTTTAGGTTCGGTATGGGTGCGGCACTGTTTTGGTTGAGCCTGTCTGGTGGGCTCTCGGAGTAGGGGGTGGATGACCGGTAGGGGGGGGTGGGGCCCCGTGGGGGAGGGGGAGGCCCGAGTCGGGGGTGAGGTGACTGGGCCTGTAAAAGGAGCTGCGCCAGAGGAGGCAGGGCCGGTCAGGTGGAAAGCGCGGGCTTTTTCCCGTGCTGAAGGCTGGAGGGGGTGGGGCCAGGGTGGGGAAGCGTGGTTTTTTCCCGCGCTTGAGATGGAAGGGGGAGGCGGAGAGCCTGCTGGTGGGTAATGGAGGGGGAGGGGAAGTCCCACAATGGGAGGAGTCGAACGAGAGGCAGAAGTGGCAGTGGTCAGCAGGAGTCAGCTGACCTGTGGGAGTGCAATGGGGGGAGCAATGCAGCCAGGAGGGGTCCTAGCTGGGGGTGGGGGTGGGGGGGGGGGAAACCGGGTTGCTGCTGGTATGATCAAGAGGGAGCTGGAGCGAGTAGTGAGGGTTGGGACGGGGGGAACGGGCCGGGCGTGGGGTGCGAGCGCGTGGCTGGCCGAGGAGGGGCTATGGCTAGTCGGCGGGGGAGGGGGGGGCGGGTAGCCCCCTGATCAGGCTGATAACCTGGAATGTAAGGGGACTGAACGGGCCCGTTCAGCGGGCCCGCGTGTTCACTCACCTGAAGGGACTGAAGGCGGATGTGGTCATGCTCCAGGAGACACACCTGAAGGTGGCAGACCAGGTAATGTTGAGGAAGGGGTGGGTAGGTCAGGTGTTTCATTCGGGGCTGGATGGCAAAAATCGGAGGGTGGCGATCTTGGTGGGAAAGAGGGTGTCGTTCGAGGCGTCAAGCATTGTGGCAGATACGTAATGGTAAGTGGTAAGCTGCAAGGGGAGAGTGTGGTGCTGGTCAACGTGTACGCCCCGAACTGGGACGCTGCGGGTTTTATGCGCCGTATGTTGGGTCAGATCCCGGGCTTGGAAGTGGGGGGCCTGATAATGGTGGGGGACTTTAACACGGTGTTGGATCCGGCAATGGACCGCACCAGGTCTAGGATGGGTAGGAGGCCGGTGGCGGCTAAAGTGCTGAGGGGGTTTATGGACCAGATGGGAGGGGTGGACCTTTGGAGTTTTGCAAGGCCTGGGGCTAGGGAATTTTCATTCTTCCAGCACGTTCATAAGGCCTATTCCCGGATCGACTTTTTTGTTATGAGCAGGGCGCTGATTGCGAGAGTAGAGGATACCGAGTACTCGGCGATAGCCATTTCAGATCACGCCCCGCATGGGGCAGACCTAGAGCTGGGGGAGGAGAGGGACCAGCGCCCGTTGTGGCGCTAGGAGGTGGGGCTGTTGGCGGACGAGGAGGTGAGCGAGCGGGTCCGAGGGAGCATAGAGAGATACCTGGAGGCCAACGATAACGGGATGTCCGAGTGGGGATGGTCTGGGAGGCGCTGAAGGTTGTGGTTAGGGGAGACCTGATCTCCATTAGGGCCCACAAGGAGAGGAGAGAGCAGAGGAAGAGGGAGAAACTGGTGGGGGAGATGATGAGGGTAGACAGAAGGTACGCGGAGTTGCCTGAGGAGGGACTGTTGAGGGAGAGGCATAGCTTCCAGGCCGAATTCGACCTGTTGACCACCAGGAAGGCGGAGGCGCAGTGGAGGAAGGCCCATGGGGCGATTTATGAATATGGGGAAAAGGCAAGTCGGATGCTGGCGCATCAGCTTCGGAAGTGGGACGCAGCTAGGGAGATTGGGGGAGTTAAGTATTGGGGAGGGAGTGTGGTGCGGAGTGGGGTTGGCATCAATGGGGTCTTCAGGGACTTTTATGAGGAACGGTATCGGTCCGAGCCCCCACTGGAGGAGGGAGGGATGGGACGCTTTCTGGACCAACTGAGGTTCCCGAAGGTGGAGGAGGGACTGGTGGCGGGATTAGGGGCCCCGATTGGGCTGGAGGAGCTGACCAAAGGGATAGGGAGCATGCAGGCGGGGAAGGCACCAGGGCCGGACTGTTTCCCGGTTGAATTCTACAAAATATATGTGGACCTGTTGGGCCCCGTTGCTGGTTAGGATCTTCAATGAGGCAAGGGAGGGGGGGGCTTTACCCCCGACGATATCCCGGGCACTGATCTCCTTGATCCTGAAGCGGAACAAGGATCCCCTGCAGTGTGGGTCTTACAGGCCGATTTCGTTGTTAAATGTAGATGCCAAGGTGCTGGCAAAGGTCTTAGTCACGAGAATTGAGGATTGGGTGCTGCAGGTTATCCACAAAGACCAGACGTGGTTCCTGAAGGGGAGGCAGTTGAACACGAATGTGCGGAGGCTCCTCAACGTTATTATGATGCCGGCGAGGGAGGGAGAGGTTGAGACAGTGGTGGCGATGGACGCTGAGAAGGCCTTCGATAGGGTAGAGTGGGGGTACGTGTGGGAGGTGCTGAAGAGGTTCGAGTTTGGGGAGGGGTTCGTGAGGTGGGTTAGACTGTTGTCCGAGGTCCCGATGGCGAGTGTGGCTACGAACAAGAGGAGGTCTGAGTACGTTTGGTTGCATCGAGGGACGAGGCAGGGGTGTCCCCTGTCCCCCCTGCTCTTCGCACTGGTGATTGAACCTCTGGCTATGGCACTGAGGGAGTCGAGGAACTGGAGGGGGCTTGTGCGGGATGGGGAGGAACATAGGGTGTCGCTCTATGCGGACGACTTGCTGCTATATGTGGCGGACCCGGTGGGGGGAATGCCGGAGGTAATGAGGATCCTCAGGGAGTTCGGGGATTTCTCAGGATACAAGCTCAACATGGGGAAGAGCGAGTTGTTCGTGGTTCACCCAGGGGACCAGGAAAGGGGGATTGGCGAGCTCCCACTAAAAAGGGCGGAGAGGAGCTTCAGGTATTTGGGGGTCCAGGTGACCAGGAGCTGGGGGGCCCTGCATAGACTTAATTTCACGAGGCTGGTGGAGCAAATGGAGGAGGAGTTTAAGAGGTGGGACACGTTGCCGTTGTCCCTGGCGGTAGGTGCAGTCAGTCAAGATGACGGTGCTCCCAAGGTTTTTGTTCCTGTTCCAGTGCCTCCCCATTCTTATCCCGAAGGCCTTCTTTAGGTGGGTTAACAAGAGCATAACAGGGTTTGTGTGGGCGCGAGGGACTCCGAGGGTGAGAAGGGTGTTCCTGGAGCGGAGTAGGGATGGGGGGGGCTGGCGCTGCCCAACCTCTGTGGGTACTACTGGGCCACCAATGCGGCGATGGTGCGCAAGTGGGTGATGGTGGGGGAGGGGGCTGCATGGAAGAGGCTGGAGACGGCGTCTTGTGTGGGTACGGGTCTGGAGACGCTGGCAACGGCGCCGCTGCCGCTCCCTCCAATGAGGTATACCACGAGCCCGGTGGTGGCGGCTACCCTCAAAATTTGGGGGCAATAGAGGCGGCACAGGGGGGAAATGGGGGCCTCGGTGTGGACCCCAATACGGGGGAACCACTGGTTTGTCCCAGGGAGAATAGATGGAGGGTTTTCAGGGTGGCACAGGGCAGGGATAAGAAGGTTGGGGGACCTGTTTGTGAACGGGAAGTTCGTGAGCCTGGGTGAGCTGGAGGAGAAGTACGGGCTCCCCCCGGGGAACACCTTCAGGTACTTACAGGTAAGGGCGTTAGCCAGGCGGCAAGTGGTGGAATTCCCACTGCTGCTGCCACGCACGGTAAAGGACAGGGTGCTCTCGGGGTTGTGGGTTGGAGAGGGGAAGATCTCGGCAACATACCAGGTGATGCAGGAGGAGGAGGAGGCCTCAGTGGAGGAGCTGAAAGGTAAGTGGGAGGAGGAGTTGGGGGAGGAGATCGAGGAGGGGATGTGGGCAGATGCCCTGGGAGGGTTAACTCTTCCTCTTCGTGCATGAGGCTCAGCCTCATACAGTTTAAGGTGCTGCACAGGGCACACATGACCGGGACAAGGAAGAGCCGGTTTTTTGGGGGTGAGGACAGGTGTGTTAGGTGCTCAGGGAGCCCAGCAAACCACACCCCTATGTTCTGGGCATGCCCAGCGCTGGAGGAATATTGGAAGGGCGTAGCGAGGACAGTGTCGAGGGTGGTAGGATCCAGGGTCTTTACTGGGGGATCTGAGGGGGTGTATATATTTGCTATATTTGCTATGTGTTTCGGGGTGTTAATTTATTATTTATGTATAGAGGGGAGTGGGGCACGGGGTTGTTTTGTTTTGTTTTGTATTTAATTCTATTGGGTTTCTTTTACATTTTGTTGTTGATATTTTGTGAAAACTTTAATTTAAAAAAATTCTTTTTTTTAAATGGAGTCCTAATGCCCTGGCTATACTTTAGAGCAGGATATACTGCTAATATCCTCCACATTCGATTGTCGATTTCGGCGGGAGTGGAGCTGGCTGGTTAGTCAGTTTCAGCGGGAGCTGTGCGGAAGTGGCTGCTGGGAGGTAAGGCTGTCCTTTAAAAACACTTGTCTTTGCAGGGGCAGGCCAGTCGATTTCGGCAGGAGAACAGCTGGTGAGTCAGTTTCAGCGGGAGCAGTGCGGAAGTGGCTGCTGGGAGGTAAGTCTGTCCTTTAAAAACACTTGTCTTTGCAGGGGCAGGCCAGTCGATTTCGGCGGAGGAACAGCTGGTGAGTCAGTTTCAGCGGGAGCTGTGCGGAAGTGGCTGCTGGGAGGTAAGGCTGTCCTTTAGTCGACCCGCGGACTTCTGGGAAGACCCTCACCAATAAATTCTGGTGGAGAGGAAACCCGAGACACTACACGTGTAGTGTCTCCCACCCGCCCTCCTCCTCTAACCTAATAATAAAACCCTTTGGTGTGAGGTAAGTACCATATTTTATTATTATTAATTTTTTTTTAATAAAAAATTTAATTTAGTTGTTAGCCAGATCTTGGTAGAAAGTTAGAGGGATGGCAGGGAAGGGAGTGCAATGTTCCTCCTGCAGGATGTTTGAGGTGAGGGATGCAGTTAGTGTCCCTGTTGATTTTACCTGCAGGAAGTGCTGCCATCTCCAGCTCCTCCAAGACCGAGTTAGGGAACTGGAGCTGGAGTTGGAAGAACTTTGGATCATTCGAGAGGCAGAGGGGGTCATAGATAGCAGCTTCAGGGAATTAGTTACACCAAAGATTGGAGATAGGTGGGTAACTGTAAGAGGGACTGGGAAAAAGCAGTCAGTGCAGGGATCCCCTGCGGTCGTTCCCCTGAGAAACAAGTATACCGCTTTGGATACTTGTGGGGGGGGGGGGACTTACCAGGGGTAAGTCATGGGGTACGGGCCTCTGGCACAGAGTCTGTCCCTGTTGCTCAGAAGGGAAGGGGGGAGAGGAGCAGAGCATTAGTAATTGGGGACTCTATAGTCAGGGGCACAGATAGGAGATTTTGTGGGAGCGTGAGAGACTCACGTTTGGTATGTTGCCTCCCAGGTGCAAGGGTACGTGATGTCTCGGATCGTGTTTTCCGGGTCCTTAGGGGGAGGGGGAGCAGCCCCAAGTCGTGGTCCACATTGGCACTAACGACATAGGTAGGAAAGGGGACAAGGATGTCAGGCAGGCTTTCAGGGAGCTAGGATGGAAGCTCAGAACAAGAACAAACTGAGTTGTTATCTCTGGGTTGTTGCCCGTGCCACGTGATAGTGAGATGAGGAATAGGGAGAGAGAGCATTTAAACACGTGGCTACAGGGATGGTGCAGGCGGGAGAGATTCAGATTTCTGGATAACTGGGGCTCTTTCTGGGGAAGGTGGGACCTCTACAGACAGGATGGTCTACATCTGAACCTGAGGGGCACAAATATCCTGGGGGGGAGATTTGTTAGTGCTCTTTGGGGGGTTTAAACTAATGCAGCAGGGGCATGGGAACCTGGATTGTAGTTTTAGGGTACGGGAGAATGAGAGTATAGAGGTCAGGAGCACAGATTTGACGTCGCAGGAGGGGGCCAGTGTTCAGGTAGGTGGTTTGAAGTGTGTCTATTTAAATGCCAGGAGCATACGAAACAAGGTAGGGGAACTGGCAGCATGGGTTGGTACCTGGGACTTCGATGTTGTGGCCATTTCGGAGACATGGATAGAGCAGGGACAGGAATGGATGTTGCAGGTTCCGGGGTTTAGGTATTTTAGTAAGCTCCGAGAAGGAGGAAAAAGAGGGGGAGGTGTGGCGCTGCTAGTCAAGAGCAGTATTACGGTGGTGGAGAGGATGCTAGATGGGGACTCTTCTTCCGAGGTAGTATGGGCTGAAGTTAGAAACAGGAAAGGAGAGTGTCATGATATTCAAACACACAATTCATGATGGACACACTAACAGGCAAATCAGAGTACACAACACCACAACCAATCACAGACAAGAACACCAACCACATAAAAAGCACGAGCACGACACCTGGAGGTCAGTAGGTCTGGGGAGAAGGAAACAAGAAAGAGCTGTTGAAACACCACAAGCAGGGAGCCCCCCACGTGCAGAGTGCAAAGACCAAGTTGTAAATAGTGAGTTTAAATAAAGAAGCGTTGTACCATATGCAACTGTGTTGGCTCTTCTGTGTGTCAGAACACCCAACACCACATGGTACAGGAGTGGATCGATACCTGCCTACCAACCTGCCATTCTGGACATGGACCACACCGGCAAACCGCAGCCGATGCAAGTCACGGGGAACCTAGGCACCAACTGGAAGCTCTACAGGCAGCGATTTGACCTGTACATCCGTGCCACCGAAAAACAGAATGTCTCGGATGATTCGAAGATTGCAATGCTCCTCTTCTACGCAGGCCCCCACCCAAACGATGTCTTTAATTCACTGGTGTTCGAGGAAGGCGAAAACCAGGCCAAATATGACACGGTCATCCTCAAAATGGACCAGCACTTTCAAACTGAAGTAAACGAAACTTTCGAAAGATACATCTTTCAGCAACGCCTGCAAGGTAAGGAGGAGCTTTTTCAACCCTTTTTGACGCACCTCCGGATTCTAGCGCAGTCCTGCGGTTACGGCACCACCACAGAGTCCATGATCAGGGACCAGATTGTTTTTGGCGTTGCCTCTAGTGGCCTACGCCAGCAGCTTCTTAAAATAAAGAGCCTCACCTTAGCGTCTGCTGTGGAAGCCTGTGTCCTCCATGAAAATGCTGCCTGCCGTTTTGCCCGATTTCAGGCGTCCGAGTTGGCACGGAGGGGGTCCCCAGCCGTCGAATCGGCAAGCCAGGCCGCCCACGACGTTGAACGCATCCAGGCCGTCGATTTCTTCCCGCCCCACGGCCCGGACGACAGCGGCCGCTTCCCGCGCTTTTCGCGGTCTCCCGCGCAGGTGCGCGCCAAGAATAACGGCCACAACGAGGGACGCACTGCGCAGGCGCGCCCACCGCAAGATCGCACTGCGCATGCGCAGTGGCGCAACGAACGTCGTGACGTCATGACGTGCAGCAAGTGTGGAGGTCTACACTTAAAAGGGCAATGTCCTGCAAAATACCGACAGTGCAACAGATGTGCCATGATAGGCCACTACGCAGCCCGCTGTCGTGCGGCCCAACCCATGGATCCGGCGCATCCTCGACAACCTCGCACACGAGTCAGGACCGTCCAGCCCACGCATCACGACTTCCAGTTAAGTGATGCAGATGACCAGGATGACTTCCGAGTTGCCGTCATTGATGTCAACAAGGTCAATGCCATCAATCCAGACGATGAGTGGTGTGCCACCCTGACGGTCAACCGATCGCGCGTCGCCTTCCGTCTGGACACCGGCGCATCCGCCAACCTGATTGCTTACTCTGCAGTCCAGGCCATGAAGGTCAAACCACCCATCACACCATCCCGGCTTAAGATGGTTGACTATAACGGGAACGTTATCCCGTCCGTAGGATCTTGCCAGCTACAGGTGACTCACAAGAGGTACACGGCCACACTCCCCTTCGAAGTTGTGGGCTCATCAAAGGACTCGTTACTGGGCGCACAAGCGTGTAAGGTCCTTCACCTGGTACAGCGCATCATGTCTCTCTCTCCAGATGAGATATCCGACTTCCCGGATGCTGAGTTCCACGCGAATCTCCATTCCCTCCTCGCTCACAACCAGGAGGTTTTTGAAGGCATGGGGACATTGCCACACACGTACAAGATTCGACTCAGACCGGACGCCATCCCTGTCGTTCACGCACCTCGCAGGGTTCCTGCGCCTCTCAAAGACCGCCTCAAGGCACAACTGCAGATTCTTCAGGACCAAGGGGTCCTATCCAAGGTCACGGAGCCCACGCCATGGGTCAGCTCCATGGTCTGTGTAAAGAAGCCCTCTGGCGAGCTCCGTATATGTATAGATCCAAAAGATCTGAACAACAACATCATGCGGGAACACTATCCCATCCCGAAACGAGAAGACCTCACCAGCGAGATGGCGCGAGCCAACATATTCACTAAATTGGATGCGTCCAAAGGATTCTGGCAGATCAAACTGGACCCGGCCAGCCGAAGACTATGCACATTCAACACCCCTTTTGGCAGATTCTGCTACAACCGGATGCCATTCGGCATCATTTCGGCATCTGAAGTATTCCACCGCATTATGGAGCAGATGATGGAAGGCATCGAAGGGGTACGTGTATATGTGGACGATATCATCATTTGGTCCACCACTCCGCAGGAACACATGCATCGTCTCCGACGTGTCTTCACCCGCATACGGCAAAATGGCCTGCGTCTCAACCGTGCGAAGTGTGCTTTCGGCCAGACGGAGCTGAAATTCCTCGGGGACCACATCTCAAGGTCCGGGGTCCGTCCCGATGCAGACAAGGTTAGCGCCATCACAGCCATGCCACGACCGGCTGACAAGAAGGCTGTCTTAAGATTCCTGGGCATGGTCAACTTCCTTGGGAAGTTCATTCCCAACCTGGCTTCTCATACAACAAACATGCGCCATCTCGTAAAAAAATCGACGGAATTCAACTGGCACCAGTCGCATCAGCGGGAATGGGAGGAGCTCAAGCACAAACTGGTCACGGCACCAGTGCTGGCCTTCTTTGACACGACTCGCCCTACAAAGATCTCAACAGACGCCAGCCAATCTGGTATTGGAGCGGTACTCCTGCAAAAAGACAGCACGTCATCATGGGCCCCGGTTGCGTATGCCTCACGAGCCATGACCCCTACCGAACAGCGCTACGCGCAAATCGAAAAAGAATGCCTGGGCTTGTTAACTGGACTGGACAAGTTCCACGACTATGTGTATGGCCTGCCACGATTCACGGTCGAAACTGACCACCGCCCCCTGGTCAACATCATTAACAAAGACCTGAACGACATGACTCCTCGCCTCCAGCGCATCTTACTTAAACTCAGGAGGTACGATTTTGAACTGATCTACACTCCGGGGAAGGAACTCATAGTGGCGGACACTCTTTCCCGAGCAGTGAGCACACCACCAGATGCGGAGGGGTTCGTGCGTCAAATTGAGGCACACGTGACTCTGACAGCAGCAAATATGCCAGCTGATGATCCTTGTCTGGCCCACATACGCGCAGAGACGGCGACTGACCCTCTGCTGCAGCGAGTGATGCGCCACATGACGGAAGGGTGGCTAAAAGGGCAGTGCCCCCAGTTTTATAATGTGCGAGATGATCTCACCAATATAGACGGGGTCCTTATGAAATCGCATAGGATCGTCATTCCACACAGTGTGCGCCAGATGATTCTTCGTCAACTACACGAAGGCCACTTGGGCGTCGAAAAATGCAGACGAAGGGCCCGGGAGGCGGTATATTGGCCGGGTATTAATGAAGACATAGCCAACATGGTGCTCAACTGCACAACCTGTCAGAGGTTTCAGCCAGCGCAACCTCCGGAAACACTTCTACCACACGAGATGGTGACGTCCCCCTGGGCGAAGGTGGGTGTTGACCTATTTCACGCGCTCGGCAGAGATTACATTGTTATTATAGACTACTTCTCAAACTACCCGGAAGTCATGCCTCTCCATGATCTGACGTCGTCCGCAGTCATTGGGGCCTGCAAGGAAACGTTTGCTCGCCACGGCATTCCAAGGACTGTCATGTCAGACAATGGACCTTGTTTTGCCAGCCGTGAATGGTCGTCCTTTGCCGCAGCATATGGTTTCACTCATGTGACATCCAGCCCTCTGCATCCACAATCGAACGGGAAGGCTGAAAAGGGTGTCCACATCGCAAAGCGGCTCCTGTGCAAGGCGGCTGATGACGGATCGGACTTTAACCTTGCCTTGCTGGCCTATCGATCGGCCCCGTTATCCACGGGCCTCTCGCCAGCGCAGCTACTAATGGGTCGCTCCCTCAGGACGACGGTACCTTCCGTCCTGGCACCGACAACAGACCATGAGGCGGTTCTTCGGAACATGCAACTGCAGCGTGATCGCCAGAAAGGTCGGTACGACACACGAGCGACGGACCTGCCCCCCCTGTCCTCCGGAGACAAAGTACGCGTCCATCAACCGTATGGTGGCTGGTCAGCACCGGCCGAAGTCCTCCGACAAGTGGCTCCCCGCTCGTTCCTGGTTCGCATGCCGGATGGTTCCGTGCGTCGCCGCAATCGGCGCGCCCTTCGCCGACTTCCACGCTCACAGCCACACAACACGCCAGATCCTCAACAGGCTTCCGAGGATGACTTTGTGGAGCTGCCGCACATCACGCCCTTTCCATCGCCACCCATGGCCATGCCTGCACAGCAGCCGGTGGTTCTTGATCCACCCTTAAGGCGGTCAACCCGAATTCGTCGCAAACCCATTAGAATGGACTTATAATACAGTTCATATGTTTAATAAGTTGGACAATTTTACATGATAACCTGTTGTTGTTTATCGTTCCAGATGTCGTCTGACTGGACAACTGTTCAAATTTTTTTTCTTCTTCTCTCGTTCGCATTTCTGTTATGTTATGGTACAACTGGATTCATGTGACGCACTCGACATCGCCCCATGTACATAGTTCCGTCATAGACACATGCTGCACACGACACACACACACTCTTAGATGCACTCACGTCACGATCATATTTATTACCACGTAGGCACATATCTTTGTAAAAAGGGGGGATGTCATGATATTCAAACACACACATCATGATGGACACACTAACAGGCAAATCAGAGTACACAACACCACAACCAATCACAGACAAGAACACCAACCACATAAAAAGCACGAGCACGACACCTGGAGGTCAGTAGGTCTGGGGAGAAGGAAACAAGAAAGAGCTGTTGAAACACCACAAGCAGGGAGCCCCCCACGTGCAGAGTGCAAAGACCAAGTTGTAAATAGTGAGTTTAAATAAAGAAGCGTTGTACCATATGCAACTGTGTTGGCTCTTCTGTGTGTCAGAACACCCAACACCACAGAGAGGTCACCCTGTTGGGAGTTTTTTATAGGCCTCCTAATAGTTCTAGGGATGTAGAGGAAAGGATGGCGAAGATGATTCTGGATAAGAGCGAAAGTAACAGGGTAGTTATTATGGGAGACTTTAACTTACCAAATATTGACTGGAAAAGATATAGTTCGAGTACAATAGATGGGTCGTTTTTTGCACAGTGTGTGCAGGAGGGTTTCCTGAAACAATATGTTGATAGGCCAACAAGAGGCGAGGCCACGTTGGATTTGGTTTTGGGTAATGAACCAGGCCAGGAGTTGGATTTGGAGGTAGGAGAGCACTTTGGGGACTGTGACCACAATTCGGTGACGTTTACGTTAATGATGGAAAGGGATAAGTATACACCGCAGGGCAAGAGTTATAGCTGGAGGAAGGGCAATTATGATGCCATTAGACGTGACTTGGGGGGGATAAGGTGGAGAGGTAGGCTGCAAGTGTTGGGCACACTGTATAAGTGGGGCTTGTTCAAGGATCAGCTACTGCGTGTTCTTGATAAGTATGTACCGGTCAGGCAGGGAGGAAGGTGTCAAGCGAGGGAACCGTGGTTTACCAAGGAAGTGGAATCTCTTGTTAAGAGGAAGAAGGAGGCCTATGTGAAAATGAGGTGTGAAGTTTCAGTTGGGGCGATGGATAGTTACAAGGTAGCGAGGAAAGATCTAAAGAGAGAGCTAAGACGAGCAAGGAGGGGACATGAGAAGTATTTGGCAGGAAGGATCAAGGAAAACCCAAAAGCTTTCTATAGGTATGTCAGGAATAAGCGAATGACTAGGGAAAGAGTAGGACCAGTCAAGGACAGGGATGGGAAATTGTGTGTGGAGTCTGAAGAGATAGGCGAGATACTAAATGAATATTTTTCTTCAGTATTCACTCAGGAAAAAGATAATGTTGTGGAGGAGAATGCTGAGCCCCAGGCTAATAGAATAGATGGCATTGAGGTACGTAGGGAAGAGGTGTTGGCAATTCTGGACAGGCTGAAAATAGATAAGTCCCCGGGACCTGATGGGATTTATCCTAGGATTCTCTGGGAGGCCAGGGAAGAGATTGCTGGACCTTTGGCTTTGATTTTTATGTCATCATTGGCTACAGGAATAGTGCCAGAGGACTGGAGGATAGCAAATGTGGTCCCTTTGTTCAAAAAGGGGAGCAGAGACAACCCCGGCAACTATAGACCGGTGAGCCTCACGTCTGTAGTGGGTAAAGTCTTGGAGGGGATTATAAGAGACAAGATTTATAATCATCTAGATAGGAATAATATGATCAGGGATAGTCAGCATGGCTTTGTGAAGGGTAGGTCATGCCTCACAAACCTTATTGAGTTCTTTGAGAAGGTGACTGAACAGGTAGATGAGGGTAGAGCAGTTGATGTGGTGTATATGGATTTCAGCAAAGCGTTTGATAAGGTTCCCCACGGTAGGCTATTGCAGAAAATACGGAGGCTGGGGATTGAGGGTGATTTAGAGATGTGGATCAGAAATTGGCTAGCTGAAAGAAGACAGAGGGTGGTGGTTGATGGGAAATGTTCAGAATGGAGTTCAGTCACAAGTGGAGTACCACAAGGTTCTGTTCTGGGGCCGTTGCTGTTTGTCATTTTTATCAATGACCTAGAGGAAGGCGCAGAAGGGTGGGTGAGTAAATTTGCAGACGATACTAAAGTCGGTGGTGTTGTCGATAGTGTGGAAGGATGTAGCAGGTTACAGAGGGATATAGATAAGCTGCAGATCTGGGCTGAGAGGTGGCAAATGGAGTTTAATGTAGAGAAGTGTGAGGTGATTCACTTTGGAAGGAATAACAGGAATGCGGAATATTTGGCTAATGGTAAAGTTCTTGAAAGTGTGGATGAGCAGAGGGATCTAGGTGTCCATGTACATAGATTCCTGAAAGTTGCCACCCAGGTTGATAAGGTTGTGAAGAAGGCCTATGGAGTGTTGGCCTTTATTGGTAGAGGGATTGAGTTCCAGAGTCAGGAGGTCATGTTGCAGCTGTACAGAACTCTGGTTCGGCCGCATTTGGAGTATTGCGTGCAGTTCTGGTCACCGCATTATAGGAAGGACGTGGAGGCTTTGGAGCGGGTGCAGAGGAGATTTACCATGATGTTGCCTGGTATGGAGGGAAAATCTTATGAGGAAAGGCTGATGGACTTAAGGTTGTTTTCGTTGGAGAGAAGAAGGTTGAGAGGAGACTTAATAGAGGCATACAAAATGATCAGGGGGTTGGATAGGGTGGACAGTGAGAGCCTTCTCCCGCGGATGGAAATGGCTGGCACGAGGGGACATAACTTTAAACTGAGGGGTAATAGATATAGGACAGAGGTCAGAGGTAGGTTCTTTACGCAAAGAGTAGTGAGGCCGTGGGATGCCCTACCTGCTACAGTAGTGAACTCGCCAACATTGAGGGCATTTAAAAGTTCATTGGATAAACATATGGATGATAATGGCATAGTGTAGGTTAGATGGCTTTTGTTTCGGTGCAACATCGTGGGCCGAAGGGCCTGTACTGCGCTGTATTGTTCTATGTTCTATTCACAGAGGAGGAGCTGGTTACACAGATATCTTACAGTACTACCTACTGTGGGCAATCTTATGCTTTACAGAGATGCATCAATACAACATTCCTAATTTTCCACATGAGATGTTTAAAAAAAGCCAGACATTTAGGGCGCTTTCTACTGGCCACGCTTTGCCCGAAAAGCAGCGCGCCATGGCGCAATGTGGCCGGTAACTGCCGGCCAGGAGACCCCACTCCTAGAATCTACCCAGTTTGTCACGTTTCACGAGAACATTGCGGGCAGGATCACTTTTTAGCAAATCTGCATATTAGAGTGAGACAGCTCGTCTCACTCTAATATGCATTCCTGCAATCTAACCAAGGCGTTGGATCTAACTCCTTCGACTTGGAGACCTCCAGCGAGTGCCATTCATTACTGGTCTCCACAAAAGGGGACCAAATGGAACGGCACTCGTGGGGATCTCCCAAGGAATTTTAGGCTCCAAGGTGCTTGCCCTCAGGGCAGTGTGGCATCCTGGCACTGCTGGTGCCATCTGAGCACCTTGGCACTACCAGCCCTGCCAGGATGGCAGACTGACGGCGATTGGGCCGGTGGGGGGTTTACCCTGCACAGGTGAAGGGGGCGGGGGGTTGCGTCAGGGGCTCGAGAGGAAGTCGTGCCCCGATCCCTCGCTGCACTGAGGAATTCTGGCAAGTGGAGCTCCACTATGCAGAAAACGGACTAATTGCGGCCTTGGCCGCGCATTCCCTGCTGAGGCCCCCGATCTACCCGGATGGGCGTTAGATTGCATGGTGTTTTTCGAAGCTCCAAGTGCCGGGAAACACGCAGCTAAACGCGCTTGCTATGGGACATAGTTCCCATTTGGTTAAATCACACCTTGAGGCTATCAATGAAATGTATGGCTCCTGAACTAAATGAACTGTTTATAAAAATATATTTAATTGCATTTAAATTATACTTTAATTGCTACAATGTTGATATCTGTAAAAGGTTGCAGTTTTATTGAAGCTCTCTCTGAAACCCAGAGAAAGAGGTTTTCATCTTAATGTATAAAAATACTGCAAATGCTGGAAATCTGAAACAAATCAGAACTGAAACATTAAACCTATCTTCCTTTCTCCATCGATAACCTAAAACTTATTTCCAATCTTTGTTTGCCTGTTTTAATGTAGCATTTTATATGCAGTTAAAATAAAAGGTATATTTAGTAATATTTATTATCCCTAGGATCTGGGGCCAAATCCATTCTCGTCAGAGACTGCAGTTGTGTGAAAAATGTTTGGCCAGACTGAGGCAATTTCTTTAAAGAAAGATTTGCTTACTCACTTTTTTTTAACCCACCCAGATATTGCTTTTTTCAATTTGGTAGCACCATGTTAAACAAATCTCCAACTTTCTCTCGGTCTAGGCAGTGCTTGGTGCTAATCCTGCGTCCCTGAAATCTGATTAACCAACACCAACATCTCATAACTTGATGGGCACAAAAATTACCCATTTCTTCTAAGCAACCATTACTTCTAATATCCACTTACTCCATTACCGACACACAATGGCAGCATGTATATTTCCTCGAGAATTTAATGCAACAACTCATCAACTCCCAAAACCATCACCTGCACCAGCTTGAAAGTCAAGGGGCACTGGGTATACAGCAATACCACCAACTGCAAGCTCTCCTCCAAGTCACACACCATGCTAACTTGTAAATATATCACCGTTACTTCATCATCGCAAATTCTGTTTTTGCAGGGGTATCAACCGATTCAAATGTGAAGTAGCAACTCTATCACAAAACATCCCGATTAAACCCCACTCATTTGCTGCTTCAAGCCTTAGACAATACTGAAGTAACAAGATTTGATAATTGGGATACCATGCCACTGAGCCTGT